>NC_053025.1:236374272-236674272 GCF_003073215.2 Triticum urartu | reverse complement strand
TTTATGTATTTTGATGTACGGAAGGTTGTTTGGAGTCCCGGATATGATCACGGACATAACGAGGAGTCTCGAAATGGTCGAGACATAAAGATTGATATATTGGACGGCTATATTCGAACACCGAAAGTGTTTCGGGGAAGTTTCGGATAAAACCGAAGAACCGGGGGGTTACCGGAACCCCCCGGGGGGTTAATGGGCCTCATGGGCCTAAAGTGGAGAAGAGGAAAGGCAGCCAGGGCAGGCCGCGCGCCCCCTCTCCCCCTAGTCCGAATTGGACAAGGAGGGAGGGGCGGCCCCCCCTTTCCTTCCTCTCCTCTCTCCCTTCCTTCCCCCTCTCCTACTTGGACAAGGAAAGGGAGGGGAGTCCTACTCCCGGTAGGAGTAGGACTCCTCCTGCGCGCCTCCTACTAGGGCCGGCCGCACCCCCCCTTGGCTCCTTTATATACGGGGGCAGGGGGCACCCTAGACACACAAGTTGATCTTCGTGATCGTTCCTTAGCCGTGTGCGGTGCCCCCCTCCACGATATTACACCTCGATCATATTGTAGCGGTGCTTAGGCGAAGCCCTGCGACGGTTAAACATCAAGATCGTCACCACGCCGTCGTGCTGACGAAACTCCTCCCCGAAGCTTTGCTGGATCGGAGCCCGGGGTGCGTCATCGAGCTGTACGTGTGTCAAGAACTCGGAGGTGCCGGAGTAACGGTGCTTGGATCGGTTGGACCGGGAAGACGTACAACTACTTCCTCTACGTTGCGTCAACGCTTCCGCTTCGGTCTACGAGGGTACGTAGACAACACTCTTCCCTCTCGTTGCTATGCATCACCATGATCTTGCGTGTGCGTAGGAAATTTTTTGAAATTACTACGTTCCTCAACTCAACAGTACAAATATGACAAGACATACAACCAAATTTGTACGTTGCTGACCTGCGGCATGAACTAGACAGAAGAGGAATGGCTGAACGACTGGGTTTGTGTTGACCTGATGGAGATGGTATCGGGGATGAGGATGAGCAGCGGAAGTGTGCAGCGTACGTGCAATCATTGTCATCACATACCCTCTCTCACTGTTGTGCAATAGTGCTTCAATAGAGCACGACGTGGCCGTGTTGGCAATCCCCATCAGGCGGCTAGGGTTAGGGCCGGGGACGCGTGATCACTTCGAGTAGGGGTAGATGGTGATGAGATGTTGGGAAATCGGTGATGGAGACCACAGTGTGGTTGTGCCGATGGATAGAGGCGTGGAGACGCCGGCGTCGGTCGGAATCATAGCGGTTGGCGGCAGCATCGGGAGTTGAGTGGATAAAGAGCGGCGCTCGGGGTCATGGGGAGCCGCTTAGGGTCGTCGGAAAGGAGGCTGGCAGCGAGGTGGCTGTGCAGGGCTTGAGCGACCGACGTCGAGTAGAGGGAGGGAGCGATGGAGGCCGACGGTGACGCTCCGGTGGGTGATGTCGATTGACCAGGCTGGCGGTGAAGCTCCGGTGGGCGACAGCAACAGGCCAGACTGGCGAAGTCAAGCACTACTCGGTGCGGACTGCGGTGGCTAGGGATAGGAAGAAAGGAAGGCTAGGAAGGAGCGGCGGCAGTCGGTCAGGTCACCGGCGGCGGGTAGGACTGGCGGTGGCCGATGCGGGGCATGGTGGCCGCGCGTGCGAGGTAGGTCGCCCCTGGTGGCGGTGGGCACCTCCTGGATCTGGATCAGGGTCGGGCACAAGCCCGAGAGGCGAGGATGGGCATTGTTGGTCTGTTTTTTCATAAGCTGAGGAGGTGGTCCACATACCGAAAACTAGAGGAAGAGCCACCCATGGAAAAAATGATGGAAAGGTTGGGGACAAAGGTTGGATGAAAGGTTAGGCATCACGTGGTCAATTTGGCAGGAAAGGGAACCTTAGGTTGTTTCTAGATAGCAGAGATAGAGATGGCGAAAGTCCTATCCTGCTTTCGATCTCAAATGCATCCCGATGAACAGTAAAATAAAAAAAATAGCAAAAAAATTCTGAATTTGTTTTGTAGCAAAACTTTGAAAATCTTTTGTATGCTCAACAAATTTCAGCGCGAAATGACATTCGTTGAAGTCTTGGCAAAAAAATAAAAATAAAATCAGTACTCCAAAATGTTTTGAAAACTAGCATTTTTTGGAGTATATATTTTGTTTTTTTTCACGACTTCTAGAAATGTCATTTCGTGCTGAAATTTTGCGAGCATAAAAGACATTTGTCAAAGTTTATCACAAAAAAATAGTGTATTTTTAGATTTTTACTACTCATCAGGGGGCATTTGAGCTTGGTAGCAGATACCCCATGTCCTACAGATGGTTTGTACCATTCTCCTTATCTTTATTACCATATAATCATTGACTTTCTTATCCTCTTCATTGCCTCGCTTTTGATTTTCAACCATGGTCGGAGTCAACTCCGTCACCAACTCCTTGGCAGCTGTCTCAGCCTTAGAATCCTCGTGTTTCCTGCCTGTCTGCTTCTCTTGTGCAATTCATAGCTCTTTTATTAAAAAGAATGTTTGGATTGTTTACCACACTGAACTGCTTGCCAGTCGTTTGGTGCATGAAGAGGATCTTGCTGCTCTTCAGTAAAAAAAAAGGAGGATCAAAATGCCCACAGCCCTGTTCCACCTTTCACTGGAAAATGAAACAGAGTATTCAACATATGGTCCCAGGATACATACTGCCAGCGCAGCATCGGGAGAAGGAAAAAATGCAAGACAGCTCCAGAGCAAAAATAGGCCAACTGCCGAAAGAAAAGCCAAAGAAAAAGCTTTAACAGCTCCTTCCACTCTTCAACGCACAAGCTTCCGCGGCAACTTGGCCATGGCGATCACAGTTCTTGACCACTCCGTCGAGGTCCTTCTCATCTTTCACCGTCTTAGTGTTGGGGATTCCCTTACTTTCTTGTCCAGCTCGATCAGTCAGTGAGCTGTCCAGGGAGCCTAGGTCCTCAGAAGGGCATATCGTGGGCGCCATCTTTTCACCGGCCAAGAGAGGCAATGCCAGACGACCTGCAAACCAGAGCACAAGCATCGTTCAAAAAGAACGTCATTCCTGAGTTTCCATGTTTTCCTATAACAGCAGCAGATAGCATATTTATCACGGCATTCTATTTGTTGTTAATCCACAACCAAGCAACCTTGTGCATTTGTTTTCGCCCACTCATCTTTCAAGCATATCTGATGGTTCATCCCAGATTATCCTGGAGATCTCACAGTAGAATAATAAGATGTGCAACGTTTTCCTGTTCAGAGCACAACACACACAGTGTCGGGGATATTTTTTTTCTTTCACCAAGGTTGTCACGTGTTCTAATTTTTTTATTATGAGCTACCTACTGCCCACATCAGCCTTTTCTGAGAGGGTGATATTATGACAGGCAAAAACGTTAGGTCTGGTGGTATTGTACTTGTGGTCAATAATCTGTTTTCACAGTTTGTGATCACCAAGATGATATCTACTTATACAAGAGGCCAGAAAACTAATGTTCGTGTCTCGAATGTTGGGCCAGGATCTCAAGGCCCCATGCTCCTTTTTCATGGTCACCAAATCCCAATTAGCAAAATGATATTTCTTAGGTCCATCATACCGATCATCTTTCCCATAGGAAGTGAGCCATCTGCGAATTAATTGCTTAAATAGCCCAAGCAAGAAACTTAATGGCAGATAGCAGGTATGTAGGTGTAATTGCTAAGCAAGATTTAATCAAGGTAAGCCTACCACCATAGAAGAGTAACCCCCCTCCACCCTGCCTTTCAATAATCTTGTCAGTTGATAGCCCAAGGATATGCAAATCTAAAAAAGGATTTTCAATACATAATTAGTGCAGCCAAATCCCTTTCTCAACATTAAAAAGGGATTTTCAAGACACAATTAATGCAGTCAAATCCTTTGCTCAACACTGAACTATGCCTGCACGAATTTAACTCACTAAGAATAAAGCAAATGCATTGCATATGCCCTTCACTTCCATGCTCAATTCATGTTAGCATGAGTTAATTCGTGAGTATCTTCTGCATAGAAGTGTACAAGAGATATGCAAACTGGAAAAAAAAAGGGATTCTCACTACATAAGTTAATTCATGAGTATCTTCTGCATAAAATTGTACAAGAGATATACAAATCGAAAAAAGGGATTCTCACCTATGTTTTCAAGGCATCGCCTAGGCGACGCTTAGGCGTCAGAGGCGCTCGGGGACGTCAAGGCATCGGTCGTCGCCTTTAAGTTTTCTAATCTAAGGCGTCGCCTTGTGCTGTTGAGGCGTCCAAAGGCGTACCTAGGCGGATAAGGCGCCGCTTTAGTTGATTTTGGACGCCTGGACATGCGTGGGGGCCAGTTGAGCGGGAACCAGCAGCTGGCGTGCGCCAGAAAGAGGAAATTGGCGGGAGGGAAGAGAATTGGCGGGAGAGAGGGGGTAAACAGAGGCAGGAGAGGAGAGGGGGAACACACCGTTGACTTCCAAATCGGGGAAAAGAGAGAGGAGCTCTCTCCTCTCACGCGCCGGCCAGATCGCTCCTCCGCCGGCCTCCCTCTCCGGCCAAGCTCTCCTCGCAGGCCCTTCCCCTCTCCGGCCAAGATCCATCTCCGCCGGCCCTCCCCCTCTCCGGCCAAGCTCCTCCGCCGACGGTGGCCCTCTCCCAAGGTACGGCTCCTCTCTGCCTCTCTTTTCCCCTCACCTGCCCAAGTTTTCTGATGGTGCTGCTGCTGCTTGTGCCTCACTGCCTTGCCTCTAAACCCTCTGTTTAGTATATGCATGTGTAGATGTGTTGCTTGTGCCTCTGCCCTCTGCCCACTGCCCTCTATTATAGTAGTGTTAGCTGCAAGTTGTGATTAAAATAGTTGCTGATTGTCCTTGTTAGCTGATTAGAATAGCAGGTTAGTGGATCTTCTTTATACTAGCTTATTATTAGAATAGTAGCTGTTTGTTCTCCGTGGTTGTGCCCTCTATTATATTGTTAATTGTTTGCACTTTGCACTTTGCAGTCCCACAATGGCAGATGCAGGAGCTAATGGGGGTGGTGATGCTTATGATCCAATGGAAGATCCAGAACGCAGGCCACGGAGGTCAAATGATCCAGGCTGGAATTATGGGTATTGGTTGAAACCTGGCAACATCAATAATGTTGTGTGCAATCTTTGTGGCAAGATAACTAAAGGAGGGATCAAGAGACACAAAGAGCATCTTGCTGGCACTGGTGGGGATGCAACAGGTTGTCCAAAGGCTACCACATAGCTTAGGAGGGAGATGTTAGAATATTTGGAAAATAATAGGAGAAACATAGGACAGCCAGATGATGATGATGATGATGTAGTAGTGGAGGTAGATGCAGCAGGGACAGTTCAAAGCTCCACTAATGCAGCAGCAGTTCAAGGCTTCGCTACAAGACCAAGTTCAGGGACAGCAGCCAAGAAGAACAAGAAAGCCTTTGCGGTAAAAATGTCAGGCAAAAAGTTTCAATCTGTTGCAACCAAGTCAATTGTTTCCATGCTTAGGAAAAAACCTAAGGATGTTGTCGATGAAAGACGCTCCAGTTGCTCTCAAAGCACCATGGAGTCCAGCACAAAAACACCGAAAGAGAGGCACTATGTGAGTATGCAGTGGGCATTGTTTTTCTACCAGTGTGGCATTCCTTTCAATGTTGCAAGCTCTAGGCAATTCCAGATTGCAATAGAAGCCTCTTGTCAATATGGCTCGGGTTACAAGCCTCCTTCTCCTCATGAGCCGCGGGAGCCATTGCTTAGGGATTGTGTCAAGGAAACAAAAAAGTTGAGGGTGACGCACGAGGTAGCATGGAAGCAATATGGCTGCACACTAATGTCAGATGGCTGGTCCGATAAAAGGGGACGCCACTTGATCAACTTCCTTGTAAACAGCCCGGCGGGCACTTACTTCTTGGAGTCGGTTGATGCATCAAGTGAATGCCAAGATGCTCGGATGATAGCAGATTTGCTAGAGAAGAGAATCGAGGATGTCGGTAAAGAGTATGTTGTCCAAGTTGTCACCGACAATGGTGCTAACTACAAGGCAGCGGGCAAGATACTAATGAAAAGGATTCCTACACTATATTGGAGTCCATGTGCATGCCATTGCTTGGACCTAATGTTGGAAGATATAGGGAAGCTAAAGGCATTTAAGAAGCCTATTGCACGGGGTAGACGAGTCACCACTTTCATCTATAGGCATGGCAGAATTCTTAGTCTAATGAGGAAGGCAACGGGTGGGCTGGATCTTGTGAGACCCGCGGCCACTCGCTTTGCCACATCCATTCTTGCTCTTAAGAGTTTGGTCAAGCACAAGCAAGCATTGAGGAGTCTATTTACATGTCAAGCATGGGTCGGAAACAAATTGGCGAAAACTGCAGCCGATTTGAATGTGCAAGACATTGTGCTTTCAGCAGATTGGTGGCATGCAATTGAGGACTGCCTTAGAGCTTCAGGTCCACTACTTCGAGTGCTTAGGGTAGCGGATGGTGATGAGATTCCTGCCATGCCAGAAATGACAGCATTAATGAGGTTTGCAAAGGAGAAGATCAATCAAGGTTTTCCCCACCAAAACAAGCAAGCTTTGCTCAAGAAGATCATTGACATTGTTGACAAACGTTGGGAGAATCAAATGGATCATCCATTGTATGGGGCTGCTTTGTTTTTGAACCCTGGAAAATACTTCTCTATTGTTGAGAGTGGTGATGATGCCCTAATTGGTGAGCTAAGAAGTTGTTTTAATGATGTCCTTGCACGAACAGTACTTGATGCCAATACTCGCAACAAGATTGATGCACAAGCCGTTGACTATGAGGACAAGAGAGGACCCTTTGCTAATCAGATGGCAATTGATAACATGGTCGGAAAAAACCCTCGTAAGTGAACTAAAGTTAATTTCAGCAACAAGCAAGTTAATTTCAGCATGTTATTTTCTGTACAAAGTACAAACTCCTAATGCATGTGTGTGTTTATTTTACCATTTTAGTTGATTGGTGGCGTTCATATGCTGGTCGGGCAGGTGAGCTGCAAAGGGTTGCAACGCGTACTGTTAGTCTTTGTGCTTCATCATCCGGTTGTGAGAGGAATTGGAGCGCATTTGAACATGTGAGTAACTTCTTTGTCTTTATTTCATCAAGAGAAAGTTAGTTTCAGGCTTTCAGCAAGTAATCTCAACAACTTATTTATTCACTCTATTTGCTATTTGTAGATCCATACCAAGAAAAGGAACCAGTTACAACACCGACTCTTGAATGACAATGTCTTTGTTTCATACAACCAGAAGAACTTGGATAGGTTTCAAAAGAGGCATGAGAAGATGGGTGGCAATAACTATGACCCTCTAGTCATTGAGGATTTTGATTGGGGCAATGAGTGGGCTGACCCAACAATACCTCCACCCCAAGGTGCTCGAGGGTGTCCCGATGACATTTCATGGGAGCTTGTTGATGAGGCTGTTGGTGCAAGTTCGTCGCTGCAAGGTCGCAACTTTCCTAGAGCTAGCACCATGGCAAGGGGGGCCTCAAATGTTAATGTCCAGTACCAAAGGCAGCGCAAAAGGGCTGCTCCGTCACCAACATTTCTTCATGAAGATGACGAAGAGGATGACCAAGAACAACAATCAAGTATCCCCAATGGAGAGTATGATGATTCAGACTTTCTTCAAGATGATGTTGATGTGACCGATGATGATGAAGATCCAACTAGTGCTGACCAAGATGGCGAAGACAACACAAATGCTATCATGGATGAGTTCGATGATGGCTATTGAGAATTGAGTGTGGCCAGCCTTGCTTATGATCATGTGTTTGCCTGTTTGGAATCTAATTTATGTTGTGAACTTGTGAACCTAATTTATTGTGTTGTGGACCTAGTTTATGTAATATGTAATGCACTCATGTTTGTCATCTTGTTTTGCACTTTTTCTGTCATTTACTCTCTGTTTTTTACCAATGGTGATCTATTAATTAAGTCTAGTTTTAACCATATATGATATATGTTCATCTTTATGTAGATTTCTATTGTGGAAGGCAGAAATGGGAAACAAGATGGGAGGAATGGATGCTATGTGGGCTCAACAACCAGGAAATTCAAGGTATAAATCAGTTACATGTCCACTCATGGCTGCCATATTAGTACCCCTAGCGCCTAATAATAAGTGTCTAAGGCATCGCCTCGCCTCGCGCTTTGAGCGCCTAGGCGTTGAGGCACCCCCCAGCGCCTGGACGCCTTGAAAACATAGATTCTCACTACATAGTTAATGCGGCCAAACTCTTTTCGATGTATAAAAGGGAAGGGAAGGCTTGGTTGCATGCAAACCAATAAGTTAGGTGCTCTAGCTAGTGTCACAGACCGCGTTGCTGCAATCATGAAGCCTGACACGCGCGCTATCATGCTCCTCCCGCTGATGCTCACCTTGCTTGTGACGTTCCTCCATCCTGCCGCTGCTGACAATGGCACGCCACGCCGCAGCGAAGGATTGAGCCTGTGCCTGGTCCCCAGCACCGGCTGGAACAGCACCATGCACATCGACAGCGACGGTTTCCTGTGCCTGGACGAGGCAGCCACCACCAAGCTTCGGCCACACATTGCGGGCCCAAAGGGCTCATGTACAGCGTGGCCACCACCGTCGGGACGGGCCACGGCCGCCGCACATATGACATGGATGCAGTGCATGCCGATCGCGCACCCATTCACACAGGTGCCGCCGCCCTTCAACCCAGCGGCCTCGCCATCATTCCGCCGTGTCTGGCGCTTGAGCACCCTCTGCGATGGGCCGTCCACGCGCGAAGAGTGCGAGTTTCGAGCCACCCGCCTCGACGGCGCGCACTTGAGCGGCGTGCTTGGCAACGAGACCATCGCCTTCGCGGACGACGCGGAGGTTCATGGCGTCGTCATCGGCTGCGCGCGCGCCACCATGGGGTTCCACAGCCATGAAGTGCTCACCGGCGTCCTTGGCCTGGGCAAGCAGAGACTATCACTCATCTGGACTCGGCTCCACCAGCTCAGGCACGACGACCGCTTCTCCTACTGCCTCTTCGGGCCCGGGCATCCGAACAGGCATGGCTTCCTCCGGTTCGGCACCGACGTCCCAGCCACGGGCCACATGAGGAGCACCAAGATCCTCTACATGCGCATGACCGACCTGAAGTTCAGCCCCTACCACGTCAGCCTCACAGGCATCAGTGTCGCCGGGCTGCCCCTGATCCTGCCAAATGGCAGTATCGAGGAGTTGTTCCAGCGCCACAAGTTGCACGACGGCAGGTGGTCGAACGGTTGCGTGATCGATCCCGGGACGGGCATGACGGTGATGATCAAGCCCGCATATGACCTCCTAGTGCATGCCGTGGAAGAGCATGTCAGGAGGCTGGGGCTGCCGAAAGTGGAGCGTGACCAGTGCCCCGTCTGCTTCCGCGGCGCAACTCGAACCGCCTTCGAGCACCTGCCGACGGTGACGCTGCACTTGGATGATGACCTAGTGCTCCGGCCACAGCAGCTCTTCGTCCTCGTCCACCAAGACGCCTGCCTTATGGTGATGCCGAGCAAGCACATCACCATCATCGGCATGATGCAGCAGGTGAACACGCGCTTCGTCTACGACGTCGCAGCGGGCAGGATCCACTTTGCCCATGAGGACTGCCATGGTGACATGGGAGGCCAGAATTGAACACTCCCTTTCTAGCGGCCAATGGGATTAGATGTTCTGAATTGTTTATCAAATAAAAATGAAGCAAAGCATTTGTTCGGGAAAACAAAACAGACTAGCCATGCGTCCCCTTTTCATACCATATGGTTTTAACTTCTCAATCAAAATCAAAACAGTACAAACTACAACTAATTAACCAATAATTAAAGCAACAGAGCAGCTGTCACTACTGTACATCAGTACTAACAAGCAAAAAACCATGTCAGGCTAATGGCAGAATTGATGTTTGCTTGGTTAACATGTACTCAGGAAGCTGGGTCAACAGTACCTTTTATCATGCAGATGATCTTAATGTCGCTGATGCCAAGCTCACAATTGGCAGGTAGTGGCTGTTTCTCCTGGTGGGGTTGCGATAACAAGTCAAGGAGAAGGCTCTTCATAACGCTTTTCAGAAACTCAAATGAAAGCTTGCATCCCGATTCTGTTGTACAATGCTTTGGCAAGTGTCCTAACCAGACATCCAGATCCATGAGCTGCTGCTGACCTGCTGCATCGTTAGCGTCCAGTGAGTTGATAACTCGTTCAGCCGGCCATCAATTACCAAATGATCATCCATTTGTATCGCATTGTTTGATACCCCCTGGACATGGATCCTGAATTCTGATATTGTTTCCGCAGTCTTGGGCTTATTTATCGAGGGACAACATTAACATGAATGCAGTTCCAGGTCTTGATACCATGTTTGGACACTTGAACGACGTATGTAATCTCCTCCTCCCACCCTGCCTTGTTTTTTGTTGAAACGGTCAAGTGGCAAAAATAATAATAATCTTTGCATCAGTTCATGAATCATCTACTGATGCGAGGAGCTGATCCTCATCTATGGATAACTTTCTTAAGGCTTTAGACAACAGTGTATATCTGGAAACTGTCTTCCTGTAGAGCCCATGTAACTGCTTGAGTTCTGCTGGCGTCAGATTTTCAGTTTCCGAGTCCATGAAAGGGAATCTTGAACCTGCTAAATGTCCACTGAAAATTTGTGATTATGCAACAAAAGAAAGAAAAATCAAAAATCCTCAAGTAGATGGAAGAACACAGCCACTAAATGAAAATTAAAGGCTATCAGTATATATGCAAGTCACTAGGTAAACTGGTTCTCGGACATGAGCATCAGAAGCAACACGGTTATGCTCATGGGGAAAGCTGATGGCTCAAATCCAAATTTATACTAAAAATGTCTGTTTCAAATGAGCTGAAAGTGGTAAGGAACAGACCTTCTGCATCAATTTGCTTCTGTAATCCCCTCGTAGATGTAGCTAACCCTTGTGGACTACTAGGGCCAGCAACAGACATTTGAGTACCTAGTGTTGCAGATTCCATATGCTTCTGAAACTCACTTTCTTCCATGGATAGCGAGTGGCCATTAACATTAATTATAAACATCTTTGCTGAAATGAGGTTTGTGAGATAGTATTCGACTTCTGAAACAAGCTTAGTTTCTCTTCTGAAGAGTTGAACAAACTTCAGATTTGAGTGCAGCTGAGGAGGATTGGCCTGCATAAGTTTTTCAGGTGGCTTCAGTTACTCAATTCAGTAAAACATAAAAACATGGAACTGCGATGGGTCTTAGGAGTGCCTGAGTAGACCACAGAAAGTATCACCAAGACATAGGCAACTCATATGCTCCCTCGTCCGTAGAGAACTCATGTTCATTAGTGAAATCAAGGGGAAAATAAAATTTTAAAAAATTAAAAGAAGTAAAGATGCAGAAAAAAATAACATCAAGTAACAACAAACAGCAGCAAAGAGAAATGATTCTGCAATCAATTTCAATTGTAAGATCACGACATATTTATTTCACAGTGTGCACATGGCTAAATGGGGAACTGAAGTAACTCCTTTTCACAGTTAAAAGGAATGACTAAAATGGGAACTACTTTTCACAGTTAAAAGAAATGACTAAATGGGAATTGACCGTTCAATGTTTATCTCCCGCCTTCTTGTCAACTGAAATTTGATGAACAAGGAAAATAGTTGGCACCTCAACGAAAACCAAACGATAATTGAACAAACACAAAGAGAATGAACCAGCGAGCCTAGTTGTATAGTACTAGTTACAATGTCAGAATATCTATCCACAAGGATCACCATAAATCCTAAGCAGCCAAGTATGAACACCAATTTTTGGCTCAATGTTCTGCGGCCAGTCATTACTATAAGCCTGAATGAGGGCAATGGAGCAAGAATAGGCATTTAGAACGACAAGCTTGCCTTGATGGTAATATAAATGAGAATGGGAAGGAACTCATCAGCCCCAGATGGCGTCCGGTCATTTGTCATGGACACGTTTAGCAGCAAGTTATTGATGACTTGGCAACAGCTCATCATACAGAGAAGCTTCTCCCACGGGGACTTGAAGGAATTAATCTTCTGTAGTTCTTTAACTGCAATCTAGAATGACAATGTGCATCAACACGTTTAGCTTGGGCATTGGTTCTATGACTCGAACGATTACCATCAGAAAACTAAAGATACTGATGAACCAACTGAATGGCACATGACTCAACAGGTATATTCTGAATATAATCATCAGTAATATAAACTTAAATGAGCAGTGAGAACAGAGCACATGGGCTTACCAGCCAGGAAGCCTCGTTGTTGAGGACCTTGGGTATGTCGAGGTGATGGGGCCTGACAAAGCGCTGCAGGAGGCCGATCTTGTCCGAGACCTCGGCGTCGGCCGCGGCGTCCTCCGGCGACGCCACAAAGGTGCGGTCGAACAGCTTGGTCATGATGTACTTCTCGAGGCCCTGCTTGGCGCGCACAGAATTAATCAGTCCGGTCGTCTAACGCGATGCGATGCGAGGATCCCCAAAGCTGAATAAAAAGCTAACAGGAAACTGATTGTGAGACCTCGAGCGCGTGGTCGATTTCCTGGTGGGTGGCGTCGGCCCAGAGCGGGTGGCCCCGGATGGCCGCCTCCATCTCCGCGAAGAAGGCCTGGACCCTGGCGCCGTCGGCCTCGGCGCTGGGCTCCTCGAGGGAGAGGGAGGCGAGGAAGCTGCGGGGGGTAAAGCTCCCGGTTTTAGATCAGATCCACCCAGGGGGAGCGGGGAGGGAGGGACTGACCTCTTGATGGAGCGGAAGAGGCCGGCGGCCTCCGGGCGGCGCATGCGGTCGAGGAAGCCGTAGAAGTCCACCCGCGACGCCGCCGATGTGGGGCTCTCCATCCCCGCCCGCCCGCAGCGAGAGAGATTTGGAAGTTTGTCTCTCTGTCGGAGCCGGCAAGAGAGAGAAGAAGAAGAGAATGCAGACTCTCTGCACAGCCCTCCCTTTTTTTTACAAGGAGAAGAACAATTACTCCTATTTCTCAATATTTTGAATTGCTTATCACATGTGTTCGCGTGGTAACTATTTTGCAGCCTGATTCATTGTACTTCCTCGATTCCTAAACATAAGTCTTTTTAGAGATTCTATAATATAAATTATATACGGAGCCAAATGAGTTTCTTTTTAGGTAAAAAGGGACTGGATCCTTGGCTCCATTATATTGAATATAACGAAACCACATGTTCAGATAGTAGCAAGATCGCTGAAAAAAAACAAAAAGATCTACTCCTAGAAAAGCTAGACCTTTTCCCGTCACAAAGCTACCAGAGAGCTACTACGAGATCAAACATTTTACAATAAATCATGATTCGGAACTGGCGACAAAGTTTATTGCATCATTATATCTTAGTTTATAGGGGGGAGGGGGAGTCCCACATCAGGTGAAGAACAACTCAAAGATGCTGAGAGCCTTCCTGGCATTCAGCGGAGGGGTTGCAGCTGGTTGTGGAGATCACGTCAGCTGAAGCACCGATGAAGGGATGAACATCCCAGCATTCAAAGCAAGCTTGTTTGGAGTGGATGTGCGCGAGCCCGGCTCTGAATCCCTGCTCGCAATGCGCAACTTGTCTCTGCTCAGCCACCCTTGATGGTTAGACGCGCCTTCACTTTCTCTTTTAAGTACCTCAAGAAGTCCCCTAAGGTTTCTTTCTCCTGTTTCGGGACCAGTATCGCCCAGATCTTGGTCAAACTCAACATCATCCCTAAAACCTGTTTGACAGAGATCCATATGGCATTGTTAAAGATAACGGAATTTCTAAGTTTCCATATGCACCACATGGTTACTGCACAGTCTACATTAGGGGGGGGGTCTTTTTTGTTTGAGAGCCAAAATCTCGCAACAAACAAATAATCTGCTCCTACATCTACTTTGGAATGTTCTCTAATGATTTCCCACACAAACCTAGTGACTACACAATCAAAAAGGAGATGATGAGCAGTTTCATCCTCAGAGAAAAAAACACAATCCAAAGGTTTAATGATCTGTCTTTTCCTGAGATTGTCTCTAGTCATGATCTTGTTATGAGAAACCAAGCACAGAAAAACATGAATTTTAGGGAAACATGTAACTTCCAGACAACAGGGATGTAAATAGGTTTAACCCCTCTAAAGTTAATAATGTGGTAGAGAGAACTGTTGGAGTATTTCCCATTACTTTCATATTGCCAAATTAAAGCACCAGGCTCATCAGAAAGCACTAGTCTGTGCACAATTTCCACTAGTTGGAGCCAGTCCTCCACCATGCTATCTGAAAAATTCCTTCTAAAAGTGAGCTTAATCTGGCCATTATCCCAGATATCTTTAATATATTTCAAAATATGATTACATTACAGGGGCCAAAATTGGATTGCCAGGGGAGATGTACCAACAAGTGTCTTTCCAGAATCTCACCTTACCCCCATCACCAACCTTCCATCTAAAACCAAACTTAACTGTTGTGGCTACCCCTAGCACTCCTTTCCAGAACCTGGATGATGAGGGTGTAGAATGGCAGTTGAATATGTTTGGGTTCCTAGTGTTGTATTTATGGTCAATCACCTTCTTCCATAGCTTATCTTCATCCTCATGGTATCTTTTGATCCAAGAGCCCAATAAACTAATATTGAGTTCTTGAAGATTTGGGATACCCAAACCACCAAAATCTTTCTTCATACAGATCATTCTGCAATTAGCTAGATGGATCTTCCTATTTCCTTCAAAGTCATTCCACAAACAATTTGCCATTTGAGTGTTGATAAGCTCAATGGCCCACTTGGGGAATTTAAAGAAAGACATGAGGTAAAATGGTATGCTTGCTAAGCAAGCCTGAACTAGTACTAGTCTACCCTTATAAGAGAGTAGTTCCCCTCTCCAACCTGCTATCTGTTTAAGGATCTTATCTATCAAAGGTTGAATATCGTCTCTCCTTAGCTTGTCATAGTGTAGAGGGATACCAAGATACTTGATAAGGAAACACTACTGCATGATGCTGCTAACGCGACACTACGATCAGAAACCCTTCGAGAAACTGTCGAGAAACATTTCCTTATTCCTCTAAGGATAATTTTGACCGCTATCTGGTGATCCAGTCCTAGATCACCTTTGTACCCTCTTGCCAGACATGTGGCAAGGCACACATCAGGTGCGGTACTCAGCATGGCATACCGTATAGAGCCTATGACAAGAGCATAGGGGACGACCTTCGTCCTTCCTCTTTCTTCTGCCGTGGTCAAACTTTGAGTCTTACTCAACTTCACACCTTACAACTCAGGTAAGAACCCCTTCTTTGACTGATCTATTTTGAACTCCTTCAAAAACATGTCAAGGTGTGCGTTCTTTGAAAGTATCATCAGGCGTCTTGATCTATCTCTATAGATCTTGATGCCCAATTTGTAAGCAGCTTTATTCAGGTCTTCCTTTGAAAAACACTCTTCAAACAACCGTTTATGCTTTCCAGAAATTCTACATTATCTCGGATCTACAATATGTCATCCACATATACTTATCAGAAATGTTGTAGTGCTCCCACTCACTTTCTTGTAAATACAAGTTTCTAGCAAACATTGTATAAACCTAAAAGCTTTGATCACTCCATCAAAACATATATTCCGATTCTGAGATGCTTGCTCTAGTCCATAGAAGGATTGCTGGAGCCAGCATACCTTTTAGCATCCTTAGGATAGACAAAACTTTGATTGTATCACATACAACTCTTTCTTACGAAAACTGGTAAGAAAACTCGTTTTGACAGCCATCTGTCAGATTTCATAATCGAAAAATACAGCTAATGCTAACATGATTCCGACGGACTTAAGCATCGCTACGGGTGAGAAATTCTCATCGTAGTCAACTCCTTGAACTTGTGAAAAAAAACTCTTTCCCACAAGTCGAGCTTCATAGACGGTAACATTACCACCCACGTCCGTCTTCTTCTTAAAGATCCATTTATCTCAATGGCTTGCCGATCATCGGGCAAGTCCACCAAAGTCCATACTTTGTTCTGATACATGGATCCTATCTCGGATTTCATGGCTTCTAACCATTTGTCGGAATACGGGTCCACCATCGCTTCTCCATAACTCGTAGGTTCATTGTTGTCCAACAACATGATATCTGAGACGGGATTACCGTACCACTCAAGAGTAGTACATATCCTTGTCGGCCTACGAGGTTCGATAGCAACTTGATCCGAAGCTTCATGATCACTATCATTAACTTCCTATTCAACAGACGCAGGTGCCACAGAAAACATCCTTCTGTGTTGCATCACTCTCTGGTTGAAGTAAAGGTTCGACAACCTCATCAAGTTCTATCTTCCTCCCACTCAATTCTTTCGAGAGAAACTCCTTCTCGAGAAAGGACCCGTTCTTAGCGACAAACAATTTGCCCTCGGATCTGAGATAGAAGGTATACCCAACTTTCACCTTTGGGTATCCTATGAAGATGTGTTTGTCCGCTTTGGGTTCGAGCTTCTCCGGCTGAAGCCTTAAGCATCGCAGCCCCAAACATTATGAAACGACAACTTTGGTTTCTTGCCAAACCAATGTTCACACGATGTCGTCTCAACGGACTTAGATGGTGTCCTATCTAAAGTGAATGCAGCTGTCTTTAACGCATAACCTCAAAATGAAAATGGTAGATCGGTAAGAGACATCATAGATCGCACCATATCTCATAAGGTTCGATTACGACGTCCGGACACACCATTACCCTGTGGTGTTCTAGGTGGCTTCAACCGTGAAACAATTCCACAATGTCTTAAGTGATTGCCAAACTCATAACTCAGAAATTCTCATCGATCAGATCGTAGGAATTTGATCTTCTTGTTATGATGGTTCTTAACTTCACTCTGAAATCGCTTGAACTTTTCAAACGTTTCAGACTTGTGCTTCATTAAGTAAATATACCTATATCTACTCAAATCGTCAGTGAAGATGAGAAAATAGCGATATCCACCACACGCTTCAATTCTCATTGGATCACACGTATCAGCATGTATGATTTCCAACAAGTCACTTGCCCGTTTCATTGTACCTGAAAACGGGGTCTTAGTCATCCTGCCCATGAGGCATGGCTCGCATGTGTCAAGCGATTCAAAATCAAGTGACTCCAAACATCCATCGACATGGAGTTTCTTCATGCATCTTACGCCAATATGACCTGAGCGGCAGTGCCACAAGAAAGTGGTACTATCATTATTAACTCTACATCTTTTGGCGTGAACATGTGTATTACCACGACCGAGATTCAATGAACCATTCACATAGGGTGCATGACCATGAAAGGTATTATTCATGTAATCAGAATAACCATTATTCCCTAACTCAAATGAATAACCGTATTGCAATGAACATGATCTAATCATATTCATGCTCAACGTAGACACCTGATAACATTTATCTAGGTTCAATACTAATCCCGAAGGCATATGGAGTGTGCGATGGTGATCTCATCAACTTTGGAAACACTTCCAACACACATCGTCACCTCGCCCTTAGCCAGTCTCCGTTTCGTCCGTAGCTTTTGCTTCAAGTCACCAATAATAGCAACTGAACCGGTATCCAATACCCAGGTTCTACCAGGAGTACTAGTGAGGTACACATTGATAACACGTATATACTTTGTTGAAGTTGCCAGCCTTCTTATCTGCCATGCATTTGGGGTAATTCCGCTACTAGTGATCGTTCCCTTTACAATAGAAGCACTTAGTCTCGGGTTTAGGTTCAACCTTGGGTTCCTTCACTGGAGTGGCAACTGGTTTGCCATCCATGAAGTTTCCCTTCTAGCCCTTGCCCTTCTTGAAACCAGTGGTCTTGTTAAACCATCAACACTTGATGCTCCTTCTTGATTTCTACCTTTTGCGGTCTTAAGCACCGCGAACAGCTCCGGGATCAACTCCATCCCTTGCATGTCATAGTTTATCACGAAGATCTAGTAGCTTAGTGATAGTGGCTAGAGAACTCTATCAATCACTATCTTATCTGGAAGTTTAACTCCCACTTGATTTAAGTGATTGTAGCACCCAGACATTCTGAGCACATGCTCACTAGCTGAGCTATTCTCCTCCATCTTGTTGGCAAAAGAACTTGTCAGAGGTATCACACCTCTCAACACAGGCATGAGCCTGAAATCCCAATTTCAGCTCTTGGAACATCTCATATGTCTTATGGCGTTCAAAAACGTCATTGGAATCCCGATTCTAAGCCGTAAAGTATGGTGCACTAAACTATCAAGTAGTCATCGGGATGTGTCTATCAGGTTTTCACAACATCCATAGATGACGTTGTAGGGGTTTGCACATCGAGCGGTGCATCAAAGACGTAAGCCTTCTGTGTAGCAGTGAGGACACTCCTCGGACTTGAAAGTGCGTTATATCGACTAGAGGGGGGGTGAATAGGCGATTTTTTATGAAAGTCTTCAAAACGTGAGAGTTATGAAGACAAACAGTGAAGATTATGCCTATTACTATGCAGCGGAAGTTAGATTACACTAGGCCAGCCATGGTCATGTATTCAATAGAGTGAAAGCGCAGTGACAAACAGCTTCAGTGTAATAAGGATCAGGTAGGAAGAAGTTATGAAGCCGAACAGATCATACATTCATGTTGTGAAGACAAGAGATAAAGCGAGCATGCAATGGCTTCACAATGAATAACTGTAAGTGAGAGGAAGTGAAGATGAAACCAGCGATGCGTTGAAGACAATGATTTGTTTGACCAGTTCCAGTTGCTGTGACAACTGTACGTCTGGTTGGAGCGGCTAGGTATTTAAACCGAAGGACACACAGTCCCGGACACCCAGTCAAGGACACTTAGTCCAAGACACCCAGTCCTCACCGTTTTCTCCTTGAGCTAAGGTCACACAGACCTCGCCCAATCACTCTGGTAAGTCTTCAAGGTAGACTCCCAAACCTTCACAGACTTCGTTCACTGGCAATCCACAATTTCTCTTGGATGCTCAGAACGCGACGCCTAACCGTCTGGAGGATGCATAGTCCTCAAGTGTAATAAGTCTTCAAATCACACAGACATGAAGACTTAAGTGATGCCCAATTTACTCTGGCTCTGGGTGGTTAGGGCTTCTCTCCTCACTGGGAATTTTTCTTTCAAAGGCTTCGAGGTGGGTTGCTCTCAAACGACAAAAGCCGTGCATTGAAATTTGAGCCGCCAACCATTTAAGGTTGTGGGGGGGTAGACTATTTATAGCCACTTGGCAACCCGACCTGATCTGTCCGAAATGACCTTGGGTCACTAAGGAATTGACACGTGTACCAACGGTCGGATTTCGAACTCACACGGCAACTTTACTTGGGCTACAAGTAAAGCTGACTTGTCTGACTCTGGACAAGATTTTCTCTCATAGGCTTCGCTCGAAGACATAGGATTTGAATTAGGCATCACTTTAGTCATTCTGACTGGTTCTCTTCGACCCCACTTAACAGTACGGTGGTTCCTATGACACAACATGAATGAAATAAAACTACGAAGGATCTAGGTCTTCGAGTTTCAAAAGCTTCATAGGGAGTCTTCTCATGTCATTGTCTTCAATATGAATATCTTCATAAACCACCATTGTCTTCAATGTCTTCGTACATTTTTAGGGGTCATCTCTGGTAGTACAACCGAATCAATGATGGACTTCTACCTGTGTTTTCCTACAATTCTCACAAACACATTAGTCCCTCAACTAGGTTTGTCGTCAATACTCCAAAACCAACTAGGGGCACTAGATGCACTTACAATCTCCCCCTTTTTGGTGATTGATGACAAACTAGTTGAAGTTTTCAACGGGGAACATAATTTGTGAAATAGTAAAGGAATTTGTCTTCATAAGTTGCAAGGGCTCCCCCTGAAGATGTGCATATAAGTAATTTGCCTTTTGAATGCAAATGCACATGGCAGGTTGTACTTGTGGAGATCCACTTCAACTTATGATGACAATCCACTATGCATGTGAAAGTATATGAAGATAATGTCATGCATAATGGAAAATGGACGTCTGCAGTAAGAGATGAGTGCGGAATTTATCTTCGCACATGCGGAATTTATCTTCGCATAACGGAGTGACAAGCAGGTAGCAGACGGCCATCAAGGCTAAGTGTTACAACTCAAAGAAACAAATGTAGCAAAAACGGGAGTTGTAAGCACGAAGCAAAATGTAGCAAAATATAGTGGCACCCGCCCATAGTGACCCGCTTGAAGACTATAACCATCATATGCTTCTCCCCCTTTTGTCAGTGATGACCAAAAAGGTTTGAAGACATAGAGGTTTCTACGCGTTCCCAGGCGCAGCAGGGTTGGTGGAGTTGTTTGGCGGTGGTGCAGACGAGCTTGGTGCAGATTCGACGCGCGTTGAAGCAGGTGGAGATGATGTCGCGTCGTCTTCTTCTTCAATAATCCGGGCAGACACGGTGGCAGCAGAAGAAGAGAACTCTGACTCTTCAAGTGATGGTGTGCTGTGCATCACCGCTCTTCTTGGAGGCGTGGAGTCAAATTTGAAGTGCTCTGTGAAGCCATCCTCATGCAGTTCAGCTTCAGGGCACATCATGGTGAGGCCCTTCCAAGTGCGGCGACAGGTCTCGTGTGTGACAAATGCATTCTTGGTTGCCATATTTCTGAGGCGATTGACGTCTTGCATGATGCTTCTCATCTGCCTCTTGAGCCAGTCGTGATGCCTATCTTGCTTTTGGTGAAGAGCCACAAGAAGCTCTCTGTCATTGAGTGCACGAGCGCGCTTCTTGGGTCTCTTTGCAGCTGTGCTGTTGGTGGCTTCAGTTGATGCAGGGGCACGTGTGGTGCCAGCCATTGGATACACTCGGGAGAGAGCTTCAACACCTTCAATATTTTGAGTGAAGCTCTGGTGTTCTGCATTCTGAAGACTTAGTGGTTACTTGGCCGGCTCTGGATATATTGCTTCAGCAGATGTGTCCACATCTGGCAAAAATATCCTATGATTGCGGGTTGAGGGTTGATAGGAGATTGCAGAGTGAAGCTTGATCAGCCTCATAACCCAAGGAGCATAAAACTTTAATCCAAACAGTTCTGAAGCAGACGCTGCAAATTGACGGATGAAGAGATCCTGTGCATTGAAGCATTTGCCATGAAGAATGCAGAAGATGAGAGTCTTCATTGCACCATCAATCGTTGCATATCGAGAGTGTCCCTTAACTGGCCAGAGAGTCCGCCTTATGATGTGATATATTGTTCTGGGCAGGTACTCTAAGTCTTCAACGAAGAACCTAGTTGGATAGGGTGCATTTGGAGGAAATGGCTTCATCATTGAGAGCATCTGACTCATATCTGGCTCAGGACGCTGAAATATGCTCTCAATGGCTTCAGCATGGAGTTGGCACCCTTCTTCAAAGAATTCGCCAGGAGTGGGAAGGCCGGTAAGCTCAATTAGGTCGAAAGCATTGGCTTCATGATGGATATTGCCTGTCATCCACTCCAGGATCCATGTCTTCGGATCTCTGTTATAGCCTTTGATATGCAAAGTGGCATAGAACTGGAGCAGAAGCTCTTCGTTCCAGTGCTCTTCGTCAGTGATAAATGGCAGCAACCCCACTTGCTTGAAGCAATCCAGTGCTTCTTCCAGACCAGGCAGACCTGCAACAGCTTCAACCTCAAGGCGCTTGTGAGGAAAGATGCGGCCTTGGTTGTAGAGGATGCATGAATAATAGCTGCACTGTTGATGGCTCCAGAACCTATCTGATACAATCCGTTCCCTTGAATAAGGGTTCTTGGAGCGGTCGAAAAACGTGTTATCTGCCCTGAAGCCGTTGATGTTGAAGGAACCAGGAGCTGATGCAGGACCTGGGAACCTTGGTAGTCGTGGGATCGGCTTCTGGACCTGGGGCCTGTGTGCAATATGATAGTTGAATTGTGGTCCGGCAGCAGACTCAGGCACAGAATGTTCAGGAGCAGTAGCTTCGGTGTCTTCTGAAGCTGTTGTTGGGGAGGGCTCCACATTTGCTTCGGCGTTGTTTGTGGCAGCCTCAACATTTTCAGCTTCAGGCTCGTTCTCCTTGAGAACTGCTTCTTGTTGGTGTGAGGGAGTTGGAGCTTGTGGTATTTCAGCTTGCTCTTCGGCTGATGCAGCCGGAATGTCTTCAGCAGCCTGAGCCCTTGGCCCTCTGCGAAGCCTATGGAGTGTAGGCGCCGGTGGAGTTGCAGTGGGTTGGGGCTCATCTTCCTCCTGTGGGCGATCTGCCCACGACGCATCTTGTGTGATTGGCGTCAATGGACGACCAATACTGATCTGTTCGATTGCCTCAAGCTGAGGAAGGGCTGCATCACCTTGCACATTGTCTTGGGGACCAATGTCTTCAGCAGCATTGGGGTTGGCTGCTGGAATGTCTTCAGCGTGCGGAGCCTCTATGTAAGCAGGCTCATGCACTGTCATCTGACGATCTGCGTCAGGATAGCGGACGCAGAGTGGTTCAACTATCAGGGGCTCTGTGGGAGCAACCCGAGATTTCTTGGTCTTGCGCTTCTTGATGATGGGTTCAGAAGGAGAGGCTTCAGAATGTTTTATCTTCTTAGCTTTAGCCTCTGCAGTCCGTGTCTTCTTGTGCTGTGAGGCGGTTGATCGACTCTTTGGCTTCAAGCCAGTCGTTGCAGCAGGGAAGACAATCGGAGCATCAGGTTCTGACCTTGGCGCTTCAGGTTCGGGCACAGCCGCCTTCTTTTTCTTCTTCGCGGCCATCCTGGGGTCAATGCCGGGACGCCCAAGCGCCTTGCACTTTTCTGCCTCATTGTAGGCTTGCACGCAGCTATCAGCCAAAGTCTTCATGCGTTCTCGCGAGCCTTGAGCTTCGGCACGCGTCTTCAGGAAGTTTTCTTTCAGCTCGTGCAACATGATCTTGAAGTTTTTCACTTCTTGCACACTGAGCTTGGCCACGTGCTTCTTGAACTGAGCCTTTTCATGATCAATTTTCTGCTTCAGTTCTACAATTCGCTGGGCTATTGCAAGTTCTGAAGCGATTGCACCTTGAAAGGCAACGCTGAGGCCTATGGGTAGCTGCAGATCATTGAAGCTTATGTCTGGTGTGTCAAACCATTCATCGATGAAGTTGTGGATGATGGCGACATCAAACAGAGGCAGATTGTTGAAGATTTCAGCCTCCTCCTTGCTCTTGATGAGCTGCTCAAGAGCATCATCTCCAAGATCTTCATCGCTTGAGAGATCAATGGCTTCGCAGCGCAGAATGTCAGCAGCTGTGAGCTCTTTGCCTGTGTGTGGCTGAGGCTTCTTGGCTTTTTGGGGCTTAGACACTCGTGATAAGCCTTCTGACTGCACACTGGCTTCAGGAGGTGCAGTTGCTAAAGGCTTCACTCTTGTGATCTTGGGAGAAGCGGCTGGCTTTGAAGCTTTTGGAGCTTTTGGCTTCTTCTGCTTTGGCTTCAGAGCAGCAGGGGCGTCATCTGACTCAGTATCTGCTGGAGGGTCATTCACAGCAGTCCCTTGGACTAGGATGCGAGTGATGAGGCCTGCAAGATTGGCATACGGCCCGATGATATTGGGATCGGCGTTGCGTGTGCCATCTGCCCTTGGTGAGGAGGGACCAGGGTTGAAGTCAAGCCCAAATTTCTTCTTGTTTATCTTCGCTGACTGTTGTGCAAACTGAAAGTTGTGCTTGAAGAGATTATCATCGCGGCACCAGAGAAGTGATGACGGATGTGCCTCAGCTGGCTGTGGTCCTCTCACCATGCATGGATAGAAGCCTTGAGCAATGGCTTCGTCTCTGGACCTGGGTACGAGATTTTTGTATAATACATCTCCTCACGGTCTCTTGATGGCGCACTTCTCCGCATATTCCTGAGTGACGAAGCGGTAGTGGAACCATTGCTCTGCCCAATATCTTCGAATCCATTGGATTCGTGTCTTGCGCTGACCATAGCTTTCTTCAGGATCAGTTTTGTACATCTCTACCAATTCATCAGGCAGATCTTTGGACGTTTCACCACGTCGCTGTCTGCCTCCCTTCCTTGTTGCTGTTTCTGAAGCCATGAATAACTTGGAAGGCTTCAAGATGTTCAAAGGCTTCAAAGGCTTCCTTTTGCAAGAACTGGCTTCAGGCGAGTTGATGTGATGCTGCAAGTACTCTGCAAATGAATGCAGACTATGAGAACCAAAGGATTCTCCCACGGACATGTACCTGTGACAGCATTAAGGTGCGAGGGAAGGGGAAGAGGTCATATGCATTCTCAGAAGATTTTGAAGATAAATCGGTTTAGAAGACATTGACCTCATTATGCGAAGACATTCACTTATAGATAAGAAGTTGGTTCCAGATTTGTACGAACCCATAGATCAGTACAAGTGAGGAATCTAACTACTTTATGAAGCACAAGTGAATATACTAGGCATGTTATGACATGCAGCGAGAGATTTAACTGGTGTGAAGAGAAACTTCTTATGGCAGAAAGTGACTGAACTGTAGGATCAAAAGAAGCTGTAAAAAGAGGTTTTATTTACCACACTTGGAACTGCTAGACGAAGTGAGATTTGAGGCCAGTTCGATCCTCCGTGCCCTAACTTGGCGACGGAAGACACCTACGGCGACGGCGGAGAGAGCGATGTCCGCTGTCGGCGTGAAAACGGCGTCGGAGAGGTTGCGGCAGTGAAGCGCTTCGTCGCCGGCGTCGTCGAGTGCTAGCGGTGGCGCTAGGGTTCGTGCGAGGGTGGAAGAAGGAGATAATGACCGCAGTGAATCGTGTATTTATAGGGATAGAGGCGGCACTGCGCTATTACGCAGGTACCCCTGGCGGTTCGCATTTGAGGCACGCGTGGCCAGTTAGAGAAAGATTGGGATTTGTTCCATGTCCCACGCACGCCTAAATTGTCGGGCGGTCGTTCCTTCTTCTCCGGATCTTATGTGGAGGAATGAGCATTAAAAACAGACTTTTATGGTTGTCACTATGTCTTCAGCTGACAAGGACACAGTGAAGACATTTGACAGTTTCAACAGAATGCATATGACTTGGAGAGATAGAGTTTGAGATAGAAAGCATAGAGAGGTTAGGGTCCGATCACATTCACTTAGTTCAAAAGATTCAACCAAGAAGACATAGCTATAAGTGAATGTTGTAGAGGACAGAACATCAGTACATATATATCCATATAATCAACGCAGTGAAGATAATCATGAAGACATATTGAGAATGAAACCAAACCAATTGTGAAGACATTGAGAGGTAACGCCATGAGAGAAACACTTCAAAATGGAACGTTTGGTGGTGGCGTTACCCACCGTATAGGAAGTACTAGACCCAGACACGGCGCACAATTATCGTGGCGCTCCGAAGTCAAATTCCACATTAATGTATTCACACTTAGAATGTATGTCTTCATTGTTTGAAGATATACGCTACTTCGTGTGTTGCACATCTAAGTCATCAATATGCTTAAGTGTTAGGATGTGTGCCTGATCACAGGACATTTGAGGATTCCAAGATATTTAGCTCACACCGTAACTTGCAAAATCTCTTCTCATCCAAGGGCTTTGTGAAGATATCTGCCAATTGCTCTTCAGTGTTGACGTGTATGATATCAATGTCTTCCTTCACAACATGATCTCTGAGAAAGTGATGACGAATTTCAATGTGCTTTGTCTTCGAGTGCTGAACTGGGTTGTTGGCAATCTTGATGGCGCTTTCGTTGTCGCAGTAAAGTGGCACTTGCTTCAGATGAATGCCATAATCCTTGAGTGTTTGCTTCATCCACAGAAGCTGAGCGCAGCAAGATCCAGCAGCAATGTATTCAGATTCAGCAGTGGAGAGTGATACACAGTTCTGCTTCTTTGAAGACCAACATACAAGTGATCGTCCCAGAAAGTGACATGTGCCTGATGTAGACTTGCGATCAACTTTGTCACCAGCATAATCAGCATCCGAAAATCCAACTAAATCAAACTCTGAGCCCTTTGGATACCATAACCCTAGAGTTGGGGTGTGAGCCAAATATCGAAGAATTCGCTTCACAGCTAAGTGATGCGACTCCTTTGGTGTCGCTTGAAATCGAGCACACATGCAAACACTAAGCATGATATCTGGCCTAGATGCACATAAATAAAGCAAAGACCCAATCATGGAGCGGTATACCTTTTGATCGAACTCTTTACCATTGTCGTCGGGACCCAAATGATGCTTGGCTGGCATTGGTGTTGTGAAGCCTTTGCAGTCTTGCATACCGAACTTCTTCAGGCACTCTTTAAGATATTTCTCTTGAGATATGAAGATGCCGTTGCGTTGTTGCCGTATTTGAAGACCGAGAAAGAACTTCAGCTCCCCCATCATGGACATATGATATTGCTCTTGCATCATGTATCCAAACTCTTCACTATACTTCTGATTGGTGCAGCCGAAGATAATGTCATCCACATATATTTGGCACACAAACAGTTCACCATCATATGTCTTCGTGAAAAGAGTGGGATCCAGGGAACCAGGTATGAAGCCTTTGCTTTTCAGAAAGTACTTGAGTGTATCATACCAGGCCCTAGGGGCTTGTTTGAGGCCATACAGTGCCTTGTTGAGCTTGTATACCATATCAGGATGTTTTGGATTTTCAAAGCCAGGTGGTTGTGCAACATACACTTCTTCTTCAATCTTGCCATTGAGAAAGGCACTTTTCACATCCATCTGATAGAGAAGTATGTTATGATGATTTGCATAGGCCAGCAGTATGCGTATGGCTTCAAGCCTAGCCACAGGAGCAAATGTTTCATCGAAGTCAATGCCCTCCACTTGAGTATATCCTTGAGCAACTAGACGAGCTTTGTTTCTGACAACTTGACCATGCTCATCTTGTTTGTTGCGGTATATCCATTTGGTGCCTATTATGTTGTGCTTCCGTGGATCAGGACGCTTAACCAGTTCCCATACATTATTCAGCTCAAACTGGTGAAGCTCTTCTTGCATAGCTTGAATCCATTCAGGTTCCATGAAGGCTTCTTCAACTTTCTTGGGTTCTGATATTGAGACGAATGCGAAATGCCCACAGAAGTTTGTTAGCTGAGTTGCCCTTGAACGAGTGAGTGGACCAGGTGCATTGATGCTGTCCAGTATTTTGTCAATTTGTACTTCATTTGCAACACGAGGGTGTGTGGGGCGAAGACTTTGCTCTTGCTGATCTATGTGGTCATTTGAAGGTATATCTTCAGGCTGAGCATTGTCTTCATGTGGATCAGGTGCTGAGATGATAAGTTCTTCTTCAGGTTGAGTTTCAGAAGGTACAATTTCTCCAGTTCCCATAAGCTTGATTGATTCATTTGCTGGAACTTCATCTAGCACATTTGGCAATTGCTCTCTTTGTGATCCATTGGTTTCATCAAACCGCACATCCACTGTTTCAACCACTTTGTAGTGGAAGAGATTGAAGACTCTGTAGGAGTGCGAATCCTTTCCATATCCAAGCATGAAGCCCTCATGTGCTTTTGGTCCAAACTTTGAGGTGTGGTGTGGGTCCTTGATCCAGCATTTTGCGCCAAATACTCTGAAGTAACTGACATTTGGCTTCTTGCCAGTTAGGAGTTCATAAGATGTCTTGTTTAGGAGCTTGTGAAGATAAACACGATTGATTGTATGGCATGCAGTATCAATGGCTTCAGTCCAGAATTTTCTTGGAGTCTTGTATTCATCTAGCATTGTTCTGGCCATCTCAATGAGTGTTCTGTTCTTGCGTTCGACGACGCCATTCTGCTGTGGCGTGTATGGAGCTGAGAATTCATGTGTGATGCCCAAGGTGTCCAGATATGTATCAAGACTAGTGTTCTTGAATTCAGTGCCATTGTCACTTCTGATGTGCTTTATCTTGGCGCCAAAATTGTTCATAGCTCGATTTGCGAAGCGTCTGAAGACATCCTGCACTTCAGTCTTGTAAAGGATTATGTGCACCCAAGTATATCTAGAATAATCATCAACAATTACGAAGCCATAGAGGCATGCAGAAGTAGTAAAAGTTGAGTAGTGAGTGGGACCGAAAAGATCCATGTGAAGCAGTTCAAAGGGTTGTGTAGTAGTCATGACTGTCTTCGAAGGATGTTTTGCCCTTGTCATCTTCCCTGCTTCACAGGCACCGCATAAGTGATCTTTATTGAACTTGACGCCTTCGATGCCTATGACGTGCTTTTTCTTCGCAAGGGTGTGGAGGTTCCTCATGCCAGCATGCCCAAGCCTTCGATGCCAAAGCCAGCATTCTGAAGCTTTAGCAAGAAGACATACTGCAAGTTGTGGTCCTGCTGAGAAATCTACCACATACAAATCACCTTTCCTATACCCTTCAAACACTAGAGATTTGTCAGATTCCATTAGCACCAGGCAGCGATATTTGCCAAACATTACAATCATATTCAAATCGCAAAGCATTGAGACAGACATTAAGTTGAAGCCAAGGGATTCAACAAGCATGACTTTATCCATGTGTTGATCCTTTGAGATTGCAACTCTACCTAGACCCAATACCTTACTTTTACCAGTGTCAGCGAATGTAATGTGGCTCTTGTCGGATGGACGTAAAGTTGAGTCCATAAGAAGGCTTCTTCTGCCAGTCATGTGATTTGTACACCCACTATCAATAATCCATTCTGAAGACTTTGAAGTCGCTGGTATCGTACCCTACAGTGCAGTTAGGGGGATAGGCTTCACGAAGAGTGTTGTGAAGCATAAACATTTGACGAACCAGTGGGTTATGAAAACTTAGATCCAGATTAGGACTAATGGGGAGAGTAGCATGCGATTCAGGAACGAAGTACATAATGATGCCATTTGGGCATTTTATCTTGCGCCCCACAAGATTTTTATGGTCCCCAGCAATAGCATCAGAAGATTTTGTTTTTGTGCTGGAGACCTTTCCCTGCAAAAAAAAGTTAAGCTTTCTTAACCACCCACATCTTCAAGGGTGGCTTAGAAGCTATGAGTCTAAGAGCAGCATCTGAGAATTTTGGCTTTGAAACCTTAGCAAACAGTCTAGCAGGTGGACAATAATACTCATAGGAATAAGCAGAATAATTTTTGGTCATATGAACATGACGGTTCGATGAACCACTCATATTCATATGCCTGAGTATGGTTCCCCTGCAAAACATTTGCGTTAGTGCGACTCAGGTGAGTCCCCTGTTTGTATGAAGCATTTGGACCATATGAAGCCTTTGGTCTGAGGTTTGTCTTCTTCAAGTGAGGTGTCATGAAGACATTCACAGGAAGATTTTCCAGACATGTTTTCGGGACCCAGATCTTCTTCATAGGCGGTCCATTCCTGCAGTTAGTACCAATGTACCTGGCAAACACTTCATCATTCTGATTCTTAAACAGTTTATAGTTTGCATCAAAGGATTCATCAATGATAATTGGGTTAGCACAAGTGAAGCCAGACAGATTGGATGGATCTGCTGAGGATTCCTTTGCAGCAACCCATGTGGTTTTGGGGTACTGCTCAGGTTTCCAGTAAGACCCATCTGCATTAATTTTCCTCACGAACCCAACACCCTCTTTCCTAGGGTTTCGGTTCAGAATCTGCTTCTTAAGGACATCACATAATGTCTGATGCCCTTTCAGACTTTTGTACATCCCTGTTTCAAGCAATGTCTTCAACCTAGCATTCTCATCAGCAATAGCAGTGGTATCCTCAGCAGAGGGGTTAGTTACCACATCAACATTTGAAGATATTGAAACAGTAGTAGCAGTGGAACATTCAGCAACAGAAGCAGCATTATCACGCTCAATGCATTTAAGACATGGTGGTTCAAATCCTTCCTGAGCAGGACTGATCTGTTCAGCGCGAAGTGACTCGTTTTCCTTTTGAAGATCTTCATGATCCACCCTCAATTTCTCAAGTTCTTGCTTCCTTTGAAGATAATCATAGGGAAGCTTTTCATGAGTTGTTGAGAGAGTATCATGACGATCTTCAAGTTCCTGATACTTAACGTGAAGGTTTTTTATGTCTTCAATTAAGGATTCAGATCGAGTCATTTCAGCACCCAACAGATCATCGCTTCTGTCTAACAATTTTTGAATATGTTCCATTGCTTTCTGTTGTTCAGTTGCAATTTTAGCAAGTGTTTTGTAGCTAGGTTTTGAATCACATTCAGAGTCATCGTCACTAGATGTTTCATAGCGAGTTGTGCGTGTGTTTACCTTGGCACCGCGTGCCATGAAGCAGTAGGTAGGAGTGGAGTCGTTCTTGTCATTTGCGTCGGTGTCGGTGATGCAGTCATTGTCTTCAGTATTGAAGATGGACTTGGCGACGTATGCTGTAGCCAGACTCGCAATGCCAGAATCAGACTCCTCCTCAGACTCCACCTCTGCCTCCTCAGATGCGGACTCCTCCTCTGAATCCATCTCCTTTCCAACAAACTCATGTGCCTTGCCAGATGAGCTCTTCTTGCGTGATGAAGACCTTGATGAAGTTTTGGAAGAAGACTTTGAGTATTTCTTCTTCTTCTTGTCGTCAGAATCATATTCCTTGCTCTTCTTCTTCCTTCTGTTCTCATTGTCCCACTGTGGACACTCAGAGATGAAGTGCCCAGTTTTCTTGCACTTGTGACATGTTTTCTTCTTGTAGTCATGAGCAGAAGCTTCATCATTCCTTGAGCTTGATCGTGAAGATTTTCTGAAGCCTTTCTTCCTGGTGAATTTTTGAAACTTCTTCACTAGCATTGCAAGTTCTCTTCCAATGTCTTCAGGATCATCAGAACTGCAGTCAGATTCTTCTTCAGATGAGGAGACAGCTTTTGCCTTCAAGGCACGAGTTCGCCCATAGTTTGGACCGTAGATATCTCTTTTCTCAGAAAGCTGAAACTCATGTGTGTTGAGCCTCTCAAGTATGTCAGACGGATCGAGTGTCTTGAAATCAGGACGTTCTTGAATCATCAGGGCCAGAATGTCAAACGAACTATCAAGTGATCTCAGCAGCGTCTTGACGATTTCATGTTTGGTGATCTCAGTAGCGCCGAGGGCTTGAAGCTCATTTGTGATGTCAGTGAGCCGATCAAAGGTGTGCTGGACATTCTCATTGTCATTTCGTTTGAAGCGGTTGAAGAGATTGCGAAGGACACTGATTCTTTGATCTCTCTGGGTTGATATGCCTTCATTAACTTTGGAGAGCCAATCCCAGACCAGTTTGGATGTCTTCAAGGCACTCACACGGCCATACTGTCCTTTGGTCAGATGACCACAGATGATATTCTTGGCAATAGAGTCCAGTTGAACGAACTTCTTGACATCAGCAGCAGTGACACCTTCTCCAGTCTTGGGAACGCCGTTTTCGACGACATACCATAGGTCGACGTCAATGGCTTCAAGATGCATGCGCATCTTATTCTTCCAGTAGGGATATTCAGTTCCATCGAAGACGGGACAAGCAGCGGAGACTTTGATTATCCCTGCAGTCGACATAGCTAAAACTCCAGGTGGTTAAACCGAATCACATAGAACAAGGGAGCACCTTGCTCTGATACCAATTGAAAGTGCGTTATATCGAATAGAGGGGGGGTGAATAGGCGATTTTTATGAAAGTCTTCAAAACGTGAGAGTTATGAAGACAAACAGTGAAGATTATGCCTATTACTATGCAGCGGAAGTTAGATTACACTAGTCCAGCCATGGTCATGTATTCAATAGAGTGAAAGCGCAGTGACAAACAGCTTCAGTGTAATAAGGATCAGGTAGGAAGAAGTTATGAAGCCGAACAGATCATACATTCATGTTGTGAAGACAAAAGATAAAGCAAGCATGCAATGGCTTCACAATGAATAACTGTAAGCGAAAGGAAGTGAAGATGAAACCAGTGACACGTTGAAGACAATGATTTGTTGGACCAGTTCCAGTTGCTGTGACAACTGTACGTCTGGTTGGAGCGGCTAGGTATTTAAACCAAAGGACACACAGTCCCGGACACCCAGTCAAGGACACTTAGTCCAAGACACCCAGTCCTCACCGTTTTCTCCTTGAGCTAAGGTCACACAGACCTCGCCCAATCACTCAGGTAAGTCTTCAAGGTAGACTCCCAAACCTTCACAGACTTCGTTCACTGGCAATCCACAATTTCTCTTGGATGCTCTGAACGCGACGCCTAACCGTCTGGAGGATGGACAGTCCTCAAGTGTAATAAGTCTTCAAATCACACAGACACGAAGACTTAAGTGATGCCCAATTTACTCTGGCTCTGGGTGGTTAGGGCTTTTCTCCTCACTGGGAATTTTTCTTTCAAAGGCTTCGAGGTGGGTTGCTCTCAAACGACAAAAGCCGTGCACTGAAATCTGAGCAGCCAACCGTTTAAGGTTGTGGGGGGTGGACTATTTATAGCCACTTGGCAACCCGACCTGATCTGTCCAAAATGACCCTGGGTCACTAAGGAACTGACACGTGTACCAACGGTCGGATTTCGAACTCACACGGCAACTTTACTTGGGCTACAAGTAAAGCTGACTTGTCTGACTCTGGACAAGATTTTCTCTCATAGGCTTCGCTCGAAGACATAGGATTTGAATTAGGCATCACTTCAGTCATTCTGACTGGTTCTCTTCGACCCCACTTAACAGTACGGTGGTTCCTATGACACAACATGAATGAAATAAAACTACGAAGGATCTAGGTCTTCGAGTTCCAAAAGCTTCATATGGAGTCTTCTCATGTCATTGTCTTCAATATGAATATCTTCATAAACCACCATTGTCTTCAATGTCTTCGTACATTTTTAGGGGTCATCTCTGGTAGTAAACCGAATCAATGAGGGACTTCTACCTGTGTTTTCCTGCAATTCTCACAAACACATTAGTCCCTCAGCTAGGTTTGTCGTCAATACTCCAAAACCAACTAGGGGTGGCACTAGATGCACTTACAGCTACGATGCCTACCACTTGCTTATCATGCCTCCCAAATTTCCATGTCAAACCTCTAACCCTACATGTCCTAGAAACCTATTGATTGGCTATGTTACCGCTTTTCTCAGCCCTCTTATGGCGTTGCTAGTTGCATGTGAAGATTGGAGATCGTTCCTTGTTGGGACATTGTTTATTATTGGGATATCACTATATTATATTGTTATCTTAATGCATATATATACTTGGTAAAGGGTGGAATGCTCGGCCTTTTGCCTAGTGTTTTGTTCCACTCTTGCCGCCCTAGTTTCCATCATATCGGAGTTACGTTCCCGGATTTTGCGTTCCTTACGCGGTTGGGTTATAATGGGAACCCCTTGACAGTTCGCCTTGAATAAAACTCCTCCAGCAATGCCCAACATTGGTTTTACCATTTGCCACCGAGCCTCTTTTTTCCTTGGGTTTCTGGAGCCCAAGGGTCATCTTTATTTAACCCCCCTGGGGCCAGTGCTCCTCTGAGTGCTGGTCCAAACTAGAGCCCCTTGCAGCGCCACCTCAAGGAAACTCGAGGGCTGGTTTTAGTTGTACGGATTGCTTATCTGAGTGTGCCCTGAGAACGAGATATGTGCAGCTCCTATCGGGATTTGTCGGCACATTCGGGCGGTGTTGCTGGACATGTTTTACCATTGTCGAGGATGTCTTGTAACCGGGATGCCGAGTCTGATCGGGTCTTCCCGCTAGAAGGAATATCTTTGTTGACCGTGAGAACTTGTGATGGGCTAAGTTGGGACTCCCCTGCAGGGATTTGAACTTTCGAAAGCCGCGCCCGCGGTTATGGGCAGATGGGAATTTGTTAATGTCCGGTTGTAGATAACATGAAACTTAACTTAATTAAAATGAATCAACCGCGTGTGTAACCGTGATGGTCTCTTCTCGGCGGAGTCCGGGAAGTGAACACGATGTTGGAGTAATGCTTGACGAAGGTTGTTCTAGGATCACTTCTTGATCATTAGTTGTTCGACCATGCTTTTGCCTTCTCTTCTCACTCTCTTTTGCGTATGTTAGCCACCATATATGCTAGTCGCTTGCTGCATCTCCACATATTACCTTGCCTTACCTATAAGCTTAAATAGTCTTGATCGCGAGGGTGCGAGATTGCTGAGTCCCTGTGACTCACAGATTACTTCCAAACCAGATGCAGGGACCGATGTTACCGTTCCAAACGATGCACTTGAGCTCAAGTTGGAGTTCAATGAAGACTCTTGTTGTTACTATGTGTCTTTCCCAGATGATCAGTAGTGGTGCCCAGTTGGGGAGATCGGGGACCGTGTCGCATGTGGGGGCAGATCTTTTATTTTGGTACCGTAGTCGGACCATGAGTGTATTGGATGATTGTAATGTTATTCATGTATTTGTGTGACGTGGCGAGTGTAAGCCAACTATGTACCTTTTCCCCTTTTATCTATTTACATGGGTTGTTGTGAAGATTACCTTACTTGCGACATTTCTTTCAATGCAGTGATGCCTCTAAGTCGTGCTTCGACAAGTAGGAGATATAGCCGCATCGAGGGCGTTACATCATATTATGAGAATATCTAGGTATGATCATGTATATAGGCATCACGTCCTAAACAAGTAGACCGACTCCTGCCTGCATCTAGTACTATTACTCCACACATCGACCGCTATCCAGCATGCATCTAGAGTATTAAGTTCAAGAGAACAAAGTAACGCTTTAAGAAAGATGACATGATGTAGAGGGATAAACTCATGCAATATGAAATAAACCCCATTTTGTTATCCTCGATGGAAACAATACAATACGTGCCTTGCTGCCCCTACTGTCACTGGGAAAGGACAACGCAAGATTGAACCAAAAGCTAAGCACTTCTCCCATTGCAAGAAAGATCAATCTAGTAGGCCAAACCAAACTGATAATTTGAAGAGACTTGCAAAGATAACCAATCATACATAAAAGAATTCAGAGAATATTCAAATATTGTTCATATATAAACTTGATCATAAACCCACAATTCATCGGTCTCAACAAACACACCGCAGAAGAAGATTACATCGAATAGATCTCCACAAGAGAGGGGGAGAACTTTGTATTGAGATCCAAAAAGAGAGAAGAAGCCATCTAGCTAATAACTATGGACCCGTAGGTCTGAGGTATACTACTCACACTTCATCGGAAGGGCTATGGTGTTGATGTAGAAGCCCTCCATGATCGATGCCCCCTCCGGCGGAGCTCTGGAACAGGCCCCAAGATGGGATCTCATGGATACAGAAAGTTACGGTGGTGGAATTAGGGTTTTGGCTCCATATCTCGTAGTTTGGGGGTACGTAGGTATTATAGGAGGAAGGAGTACGTCGGTGGAGCAACAGGGGCCCACGAGGGTGGAGGGCGTGCCCAGGGGGGTAGGCGCGCCCCCCTACCTCGTGGCCTCCTAGTTGATGTCTTGACGTAGGGTCCAAGTCCTTTGGGTCATGTTCGTTCCAAAAATCACGTTCCCGAAGGTTTCATTCCGTTTGGACTCCGTTTGATATTCTTTTTCTGCAGAACCCTAAAATAGGCAAAAAAACAGCAATTCTGGGCTGGGCCTCCGGTTAATAGGTTAGTCCCAAAAATAATATAAAAGTGTATAATAAAGCCCAATAATGTCCAAAACAGAATATAATATAGCATGGAACAATAAAAAATTATAGATACGTTGGAGACGTATCATGCTTCAAAAGCAAATTCCTCACTATGCACATCTTTAGGGGGAGTTCTTCTATATGTTGCAATCAAATTCCTCAATTCCAGTATTTACACTTCATATGTTTATCCCCATTGAAAACTTAACCTATATTGTCATCAATCACCAAAAAGGGGGAGATTGTAAGTGCATCTAGTGCCCCTTAGTGATTTTGGTGTATTGAAGACTTATAGGTTAAGGGACTGATGCGTTTGTGAGTGTACACAGGTCTATAAGTCTATGAGGAGTTTGATATTTACAGTGAAAGTCGACCCCTAAATATGAAGTTCTTTGACTGAAGACCTTCGATTTCTGAAGACTTTCTGAAGATTTTGAAAGTGAAGAAATTGGTGTGACCATGAAGACTTGGTATTCATTCGAGGAACATGGAGCATGAGGACTTTTGTTTTTGTAATTTAATTTTCTCTTTCTTGAGTCACAGGAAACACCATACTATTAAAGGGGGTCGAGGAAATACTAAGGAAAAACTTCCATGTGATGCTCAACTCAAATCCTACACCTACCAATCCCTTCGAGTGAAGCCAATGGAAATCTCATACAGTTCAGTCATATTCTTCGGTGACAGAGACGAAGTTCTTCTGGTCTCTCAGGAATTTGTTCTGACTAGGGAGTTAGGAATTTGCCAGTGCGGATTGCCTACACAGTGAGGAACATGATAGCCCTGAGGAATTTGATACTCAAAATTCCGATCGTTGCTGTGCTATGCGTCAGCTGTCCCAAAATATCTACCCACCTAACGGTCATATCATTGAAGGGCATTTATGTCTTATCATGCCGGGTTGCTCCCTAGGCTATAAATAGCCGCCCCCTACAACCACTAGCTGGTTGGCTCCTCCGAGAGAAACTGACACTTGTCATTTGAGAGCATCCCATCCTCCAAGGACTTTGAGTGAAAATCATCAAGTGAGGAAAACCCAAACCCAAACACCTACAAACCCAAAGTGATTGAGCATCACTGAAGAGATTGATCCTGCGTGGATCCGACGCTTGTTACCTTTGAAGACTGTGCATCTTCCAGACGGTTAGGCGTCATGGTCTAGAGCATCCAAGAGGAAATTGTGGATCGCCGAGTGACCGAATCTATGAATGTTTGGAAGTCACCTGAAGACTTACCACGAGTGATTGGGCGAGCTCTGTGTGACCTTAGCTCAAGGGGAATACGGTGAGGACTGAGTGTCCTGAGCTGCGTGTTCAGGACTGGGTGTCCGGGACTGTGTGTCCTCAGGTTTAAATACCTAGCCACCCTAACCAGACGTACAACTGTCACAGCAGTCGGAACTGGTCTACCAAATCATTGTCTTCACCAAGCTACCAGGTTCCATTTCCTCAACCCTTCCATTTCCTCATTTTTGTGTTGTGTGCTTGTTCATATCTGTTTGAAGACTTTGACTGAAGAATTTCTCTATTTCCTTAGTTCAATTTCTTCAGTCTGTTTGTCTTATCCTGTGTTATCTTGTGTTTACGCTTTCTATACTTTGTGCTTGTTTTTCATTTCTTCATGAAGACCATGCTCATGCTCTGTTATATTTACTTCTGAGTACTTATTCCACTACAAGTAGTTCTTCACTCAGGAATTTCCTCACCCTGAAATTCCTCAGTGAAGAATTCACAAAAATCGCCTATTCTCCCCCCCCTCTAGTCGATATAACTCACTTTCAACCGTCGACCCCCTCCAGCCTCCACGGGCTACTGTTCATCCACCGTCGACCTCCTCCAGCCTCCACCTGTGATTGTTCATCCACGGGCTCCTGTTCATCGAGCCTCCACCGCGCGCTACTCCACGGGCTACTGTTCAACCAGCCCTCTCCACGGGCTCCTATTCAACCACCCCTCCACGGGCTACTGTTCATCCAGCCCTCCACCGTCTACTGTTCATCCAGCCCTCCACGGGGTGGTCCTGTTCATCCTGCCCTCCATGAGGTCCTGTTCATCCAGCCCCAACTGGCTCGATCGATCGGGGTCCTGTTCATCCAGAGGCAACACCACGGGGTCCTATTCATCCACCCACACCAGGAACTGTTCATCCAACCCCCCCAGCAACGCTCACTGTTCATCCAGAGGCAGTATCGAACGGCTTCAGTTAGCAGCAGTAGCGAAGGAATCGTTCGATTGAGTTCAGTTAACAGCCATCGATCGATCGCTCGGGTTCAGTAACGCGTAGCCTGCAGTGCAATCACTCGGGTTCAGTTAGAGCCCAACGCGTCACACCCACGTGCGTGCATGTAGGAGAGAAATGCGCATCGCTCGGCCCCGACCACCCACCGTAACCGGGAACACCCCGATATTTTCCTCGCCCTCGCTTCTACCACGGTTTTTTCATCATGGACGGCCCAAAGAATGTCATGCAGCAACGTCTCTGGCCCGCCCAGGATGAAAAGCCCATTTTCTGTCATGATTTTTTTCATAGAAGTAGGACACCACCACATCTACGAAGATACCATGTTTTGTCACAATTATTATCATAGAAGTGTGATAAGTATGACAGAAAAAAAATTCATTCGGCCCAAAATGTCACAGATGTGTCTTTTTTTGTAGTGTAAATGACGGTGCTTGAGTAGTTCATATATCCAGATCGGATTTTTTATGTGAAAGGAGATGCTCTAGTAATGAAAATAAGTGCTACAACTACCACCAAAGTGCAGGAGAAGTTTCAAGTTGAATCAAATCACAAGATTACAAGAGCGGAGATGAACTCCGACGAACTTGTTTGAAACCCTAATGAGATCTGCGAGAACAGGAAAGAGGAGAACTTACCGGAGTTGTTGAACAGCGAAGGAGAGCGGATGAATTCTGGTCAAATCAGGTTGATGCAGCGGCTGTTGGTGAGGCAGTGGCGAAGGTCGATGGCGACAGCGGAGCTCGGGCGCTAAGACCATGCGAGGAAGAAGAAAGAGATGAAGAGGCAAGGGGGGAAAGCGAAAGGGAACCTTGGCCCTATTTATAAGGCTGGATGCATAAGTGACATGCGCGGGAATCAAAGTAACCAAAAAATGGATATGTGACGGCGCAAATGCCTCGTCCTAAGTAAATTTGCATGTGCCACCTCTAAAAACTTCAAATAAAAATATTTTTTGTGTGCCTAGATCATACATAGAGTGACCGGAGGTAGTCGGTATCTTCCATGCTAAGCTGATTAATCTCAGGACGAGTGTTTATTCGCTCGTCATTGCACGAGAAAGGGGCGGTAATAGGGATTCCCAGTCCTGAACCGCGACTGATGTGTTTAGCATGGAAGATATTGATAACTGATGGTCGTGAAGTAAACAAGAAGGGTGCACCTCCCAAAATTTCATTTACCTCTATTTTAAAGACTTGAGCTCCGGCACCTCTACAAATCACTGCTTCCCTCTGCGAAGGGACTATCTATTTACGTTTATGTTGTGTCATCACATTCTCAAACAATCACTAGAACGTGAGAGCACTGTTATCATCCTTATGCATTGTGTGTAGCTAATGTTGGGTGCATCATGACTGGATCTTTTCTACCATGAATTACAATGTTTAGCCACTGCTTGAACTTTGAAGGTGCTCTCCATTTATGTTTTGCGGTCTCAGAAAGGGTTAGCGAGATACCACTATTGTCATATTATATCATGGTTGTTTTGACAATGTGTTGTTGTTTGAGATATCTTATTATTGCTCCCTAATTGATTATAAAATTGATATGAGTCAATATAATTTTTAAGAGTTATCGTCGATATGGTCATTAGTTATAATATTGGGTGAAAACCTAGGTGCTGTTTAAGCTTATTTATGCAAACAAGAGCAAAAGTGTTTGTAAAATTTTTCTTTTTCACTTTCCGTTTATCAACTGAATTGCTTGCGGACAAGCAAAGGTTTAAGCTTGGGGGAGTAGACACATCTCCGTCGTATCTACTTTTCCTAACGCTTTTCCTCTTGTTTTGGACTCTAATTTGCATTATTTGAATGAAACTAACACGGACTGACGTTGTTTTCGGCAGAACTAACATGGTGTTGTTTTTTGTGCAGAGATAAAAGTTCTCGGTTTGGAACGAAACTTTGTGAGGAATATTTATACAACAAAATAGAATTTCACTATGTGTTAATGCTTTGTTCCGGTTCTCTATTAAAAGGAGGCCTTAATATCCCTTAGTTTCCAATAGGACCCCTCTGCCACGGAAGGGTAGGACAAAAGATGTCTTGCAAGTTCTTTCCATAAGCACGTATGCCTATTTACGGAATACATGCCTACATTATATTTATGAACTGGAGCTAGTGTCGTATCTTCCTAGGTTATGACTGTTATATGATGAATATCATCCAACAAATCACCGATCCAATGCCTACGATTTTCCTACATATTGATCTTGCTAAGTTACTACTGTTGTTGTTACTATCGTTACTGCTACAAAACTATTGCTATCACTGTTACCGTTACTGTTGCTTCTACCACTGCTATCAAATCTATCATATTACTATGCTACTAATCACTTTGATGCAGATAATTAATCTTCAGGTGCGACTAAATTGATGACTCAGTTGCTAATACTTGCAAATATTCTTTGGCTCCCCTTGTGTCGAATCTATAAATTTTGGTTGAATACTCTACCCTCGAACACTGTTGCGATCCCCTATACTTGTGGGTTGTCAATACGTCACACGCGAGTGAGCGTCCTATATAGGATAACCACCGTCTGCATGTGGCCTAAAGAGGTTTTTGTGTGATATTTGAATAAACAATGAAGAACTTTGATGTGGCACCAACCTCAGAAATTGAAAAGTCCCCATAGAGTGTGATGTTCATGACACGTGGTATGTGCTTGCCCTCCCCCATTCGACGCGTGGTATATACTCCTACCGTAGCACAAACCAAAAAGAATCATCCTTGGTGGTTAAATTAACCTCTCTCGCTGGGTCAAAGTGATGAAGGACAACCTCGCGGGCCCACAAATGGAAGCGCCGCACGCGAATCAGTTCCTATAGGGCAACCATCAAGTGTATGGTGTTGTGTGATGTTTGAATACCAATGCACAACTCTGATGTGGCACCTGCCTTGGGGACCGAAAAGTCCATGGAGCAAGATTCAGGTCGCATAGTCTATGTTGTCCCATCTTCGACGTGTACTACATACTCCTACCATGCTTACGTAACACAAAGCAAAAGAGAACCATCCTTGTTAGTCAAATTAATCTCTCTCGATGTAGGCTCAATTGATTTCACGACGACCTCGCGGGCCCACAGAGAGCGTCACACGCGAGTGAGTGTCATAGGAGAACCACCGCGTGCATGTTCCCCAAAGATGTGTTATGTGATGTTTGAATACCTAATGCACAACTTTGATGTGGCACATGCTTCGCAAACCAAAAACGCACTACAAAGAGGTTCACGATGTGTAGCCCCCCTCACTTCATGATCCACACCGTAACACAGGCCAAGATGAATCCACCTTTTCTCAAATGCCTCTCATTGTTAGTGGAAACTGATAACCTTCGCGGGATAACGAATGGGCACATCATTGATAACCACATGAGGGAGTGTTCGAGGAACACCAATGCATGCATGTGGCCCGAACATGTATGTATGAAAGGGTTGTGTAATGTTTTAAATAACCAATTCACGACTTTCATGTGGCATATATGACTCACAGAACAATCAATCCCACACGAAGACTCACGACGTGTAGTGTACTGCCGGACCCTCCCCCCTCCCCACACACATGTCCTACACCACCATTGCCACTTTGAGGCATGCATGTCAATCTTTTTCTGCACTGAACATGTGACCAAAGGAGTGTCATGTCAAAATTTATTAAAGATAGAGATCATTCGACCGTTTTTATACATTGACTGGTTTCCTAGGGATTTATTGTGAAAAATCAAATTTGAGCTACATATGCACCAAAATGGATGCAAAATCATAACCCCCCTTCAGCAACGCATCGATGTGTCGTCGTATGTCTATGTAAGCGTTTCTAAGGTCTATAGCAATGGATTTATATGTGTTGTCGTTGGTGGCGTTGCAAAGGTCTACAACAACATATACAAATGCTTTGGTAACCGGCGTGAATATGTGTTGTAAGATAACAACGTATATAGCTAGACGATAACAACACTTCATATGCGTTGGTGACACGTACATAAGAGGATCCTTATAATTCCTAGAAGAATTGTGGCATTGCTTGGACAATTAATGGCATTTTGTATATCAACACTGTAAAGTATTATGTTGATGCTGATAATGCATAGGAGACACAAACATGATAATTAAAAAGGTCACATATATTAATTCAACTCAGTGGCTTTACAAAGAACATTATACAAGGATTAAAATATGTGAAGCTATCTAGTAGTAGTCTAATTCTCAACCTTGCAATCAACGTGTCAGCCATCTAAAACATAATGTTTGGAACATTGACCTGAATGACATTCTAAAATCTAATCTACAACTATCTAGTAGTAGCCGCCTCGTTGATCTTGCAATCAACTCCTGAGCAACGCATCATCGATTTATCTTGCAATCTACAACAACAAAGAAATGAGAAAAGTAAGGTGCCATCAAAGAAAATCAAGTTAATAGGGCAGTAAAATTTAAACAAAGAGCAACATACAAAGGTTCAAGGTCATGTGAAAGTTAATCTTGCTATATGACCAACAGTTTTTTTATTGGTCCTGTCAATCAAGAATCAATTACCAAGTTTGACACCCTCAATTTTTGTTTTACATTCTAGGTTGGTACTTTGGAGTGTAGCAAGAGCAACATTCTTGTTTAGATTTCCCAAGCCAAGAAGGAACTACAATAAGCATTCGTATTGCAAAAACAATGATCAATAATAAATTGTTCCTCAGCCAGGTTGAATTCCAAATAGTAGAGAAATGAGCATACCTTATCTTTAGATGGATGTTTGATGCTCACTAAACACGTTAGTTGAAGTTTTACTTCTCTGAACACCTAAGTCAAAGCAAGCACCAAAATAATCGTTGCATCATCCAACATGCGTCGACCTCTGAAGGGCTTTAATATATCATAATTTGAACACTTCTTTACAGTCCTAGGTATAACACTCAACTTTATTGATAGAGAAAAGAGAGCCTTATGAATAGACCATTCATATGTAAATTGAGTTAATAAACACCTTATAAAGAATATAATGAAGATACAGGGAGGTACATGCCTAAAAAATATGTGCGCCGACAAACAGAGCATGCTTCATTGCAAACACAGATCTGTAGTTACCAAAACAGTGCATAGAAATGTAGAGATCAAAAAAATCCAGATATACTGGAAGTTGATAGAAAATAATTTGCACAAAGCTAAATCAGTTGGCTGTATTAAATGTTGACAAGTGCGTTTTCTAGCGAGTTTGATTTGTATACATGCTTGACAATAATACTAATCTGAATAGTGAATACAATATCTTTTCAACATGAGTTTCAAAATTACATTGCAGATTATGTAACTTAAATCACCTACTGCTTTATAGGCCAACATTATTCACGCAGTTGTACCTCCTTCTATAGAAGTAGCCCGCTATATATGCCCTGAACTTTCTCCTGAAGATGAATATTCAAAAAATTTTGATCCTGTAAAGAATGATGGATTCATTCAAGCACTTGCAAGCACATTTATGTAGATCTAACAAAAATACTAACCAACACTCTTTAAAAGTCTAACAACAATATTAATTTGTAATGATATACCTTAAGTTTAGGGTTCACTCGCATGAGTTGTGACGCTAGGTTCGAAGACTCCAACGATCAATGTGTCATGGAAGACGACACGCTACAAACACACTAGAAACAACTGCTACTATGCTCTAGGATGACGGAGACTATCAAGTCTAAACCGAAGTTACTATATCCAGCCGGTGAAAGTGCAGAACATACACATACGCAGGTCACGATCTGATTGATTCATCGATCAAAATAAGCCAGCCACGATCGACATGGGCTTTTGCCTACTGGCTTTGGGATTCTCTAATTTGGTGCTAGTTATTAACATATGGGCTAATGAGTAATTAGCTACGGCCAGCCGGCCGTTAGCGTGTACATAGGTGCAAGCCAGCACCCATAACGGTGGATCAGGAATATAATACTTCAAGGGAAATTGTTAGATAATTGGTACCTTTTTCTACAACGCAAACACCTTAATCTTTACTGAAAGTGGGTCATCAGCAGAACATATAAAAACGAAAATTTCCAAAGAACACAATTATTTTCCACTAGTCACAGACCTTATCTTCTATTGTTACCTTCCAATGAAGGAATAAGATGAAATCTCCACCATATTACTAAAGCACAAGAAGAATATCTATTCCAAAGAACCAGGAATATACATGTACCATCAACCAGCCACATATCAGAAAGTAGTACCACGCGCATACCCACAAGAAGACCTAGAATTCGAAGTCTCCATTTTTAATAGTCATCATGAATGTGTGCCTATCTTGCAAATAAACAACGAGCTGGGGCAATCGACTGAACCGGCGGGAAGAAAAGAGAGAGGGGAGAAAAAATACCATGGCGTTGAGGTTGGAGATGCCCTTGGCGAGGATGTGGTACTTGCGGAATCTGTGGAGATGACATGCACGAACAAGCGGACGACGGCTAGGAGGATGGAGATGAAGGAACTGCAGGTGGTCTTGCTGTCGATGAAGACTCTCCGGCTCCAGCAGGCTCCGCACCATCTGGTCCGGCAAGTCGCCACCTCGCAGTCTAGCACCGCCGCCACACTCGACATCGTCATGCTCCTCTGATGTCGCGGGGTTGCCGTTTGTGGGGTGGGTAGATGAGATTGGTCTGGGTAGGAGATCATGGGGTGCAGTTGAGGCGGCCTAGTGTGGAGGACAGAGGCGAACTGGAGGAATCCGGATTAGGGATCCCACGATAGAACGAAGGTAGGCGGCGGCGGCTTGTGCCTACTTAGGGCATCTTCAATAGATTGTATGTTAGTCTTGTTGGTAAAATGTCCATGTCATCAACCAACAAGCTATCATACAACTACTCCAATGGGTTGTATCTAAGGTATCCAATAGATGATGAGAAAATAAATGTGATTGCTCTCTATTTCATCTTGGAGCTTGTGCAAAGGTTGTTGGTTATTCTACATACAACTTTGCTCTCTCTCCACATTTATTACATGCCACATCATCACTTCTGTCCTAGGTGGCAAATTTACCAACACCTATCTTACAGCTGTTGGAGATGCCCTTATTGGGAGGAAGTGGGTTGCTTCATTCTACAGTATTCTTTATTTTGGAAAAATGATATTTTCTTAATTGTCATAGGAACAGGTAAATAGTCATGGGAAGTGGGAGTTGCGATCCCAACAACACATGGCTATTTGGTTGGATAGCATGCGTAGCTATATGTGGGTTCGTGGTGATGTTTCCCCATGCAAGAAATTTCAAAACATTGAGAATCTTGATTTTTAAAATTCAGTAAATCTAAAACTTAGTTGAAATTCATGAAACTTATCGTGGTGTCATATGGACACCAGTAGACTGTGATATTGTATTTTTTCATCAAATTTGAGACAAGTTTTGATATAATCTTCTTATAAATGGGAGATCGTCAATAATTGGCAACCAATATCGCAAACGGGTTATTTATTCGAGCCATGGGCATTAGGCCAACACTGTATACATGCCATGCTTCAGTTAAGTAATAAAGCGACAAAATTAATAATAAAAAAGAAAAACAATAGATGTGTCACCACACATCTCATGTGTCGTGTGAGCAAGCGTGAGTTGACGGGACGCATGCGAATAGTCCGCCGCGCAGGCAGACCGGGAGCGTGCTGGTGTGTGAATTGACGGGAGGCTTGTGCTATGCGTAGTGTCACCAAGAGGCGTGCGAGTAGCTATGTGAAATGATGGTAGGCATGCCAAAAGTCTATTGCGCAGGCTCACCAGGAGGCGGGACAACCTTTCACCGTCATTGGCCTCGCTCCCACTGCTCCTTATTAATAGCCCGCCCGAGCCACTGGTCATAATAGGCAATCGCACCCCCCATCCATAGTGTTCATCGCTGTCTGAATTGTATGAGGATGTCGCCGAAGCGCATCATCGGAGGGAGTGGCAACGTCAGGGCTAGTGAAGCACCCGCGCAACACATGAAGCTAGGCACAAAGGTTGTCGTCACCACCGACAAGGTCTCACACAGGAAGAAGCACGACCTTGACTTCACTGGCGCCGTCGTGCCTCCCCAGCAGGAGTCGGAGTTCCACAGCAAATCCGGCAACGACTCCGACTCTGACGGAAAACCACTTAGTCATCTGTACCCATTTGTGCGGCAAACATATCATCTGTTTTCTCTGGTTACTCCACCCTCTCATTTTTTTGGAATACAAATGATATGGTTATGTTCTCTCAGTCCATGAAATCAGAGTAAGATCCGTTAGATGCATGTAGTGTATTGATTGTTTGAACGACATCCGTCTAGGGTTAGTGATTAATTGTTTGTTCTATACAAAAGATTTTTGCTAATAGTCCGACTAGGGTTAGCGTTCATGCTTATAATTCGTAGCCAGATCTTGAGAATTGATTTTGAATGTCCTACATATATGTTTGTGCCTTTTTTCCTTCCATATCTTGAGAATATATTTGAATGTCCTAGATGTATGTTTCTGCCACTTTTTTCGGATTGGTATGTACACGGATGAGGCTCCGGCCAGCTGCGCCATTGATTGTAGATCCTGCACCCGACAACGCGGGCAGAAGCGGCCACGGTCCCCTATGGATATGAGGTACCCGTAGAATCTCGGGCGGACTGCATCAACGATCTCTCGAATGCCATCCTTGGGGAGATCATCTCCCTTCTCCCCACCAAGGATGGCTGTCGCACACAAGTCCTCGCATCTCAGTGGCGCACTCAGTTGTCAGGACCCCGATTCCAAGTCACATCGATCTAGCCGGTAACACCTCATATCACTTTGCGGCCTCACGCACGGTATTCCCACGGGTGTCGCCTTACCATGGCCCGGGACCGTTTGCGCCTTTCGGCTCACGTATATGATACGGTCTCTAGCATCCATATGACAGAGAACCCGGGCCGACATGACTAGTCATGAACCCAAAGTGGCACTAACTTACGGGGACAGGCATACATGAATCAACATCGAGCATGTCGATCAGCAGCGTGCGAATCCGGGCTGTAGCACTGGGCTAACAGGACTCCGGTGAACCAGGCTGTAGCAGGCTAGGCAAGACTCCGGATGTCACCGCTTGAAATTTCCCCGAAGGGACAGACACAAGAACAAAGTGAATCACATGCCGGCCATTCAAGTGTTCCGGAGCAGTAGTGCTGGGCTAGCAGGACTCCGGTAAACCGGGCTGTAGCGGACTACTATGGCTCATGGAAGCAGAAGACTACATTTCCCCATAAGAGAGGCTACCAACGATAAACAACTAGGTTGTCAGATCCCACACATACCAAGCATTTCAGTCATACACACAATATGCTCAATATGTGCAATACATCATGGCATCACAACGAGACTCTATGACTCAGAGTATTTACTCATCAGGCTCCGAGGAGCGAGATATTACAAACATGGGTCTCATGACCCAACATACAGAGCATACAAGCAACAAGCACATGCGGGAGCTTAACTTGTCTGAGTACAGACAACTACAATTAAAGAAGGTTAAGAAGCCTGAATATTTACAAGACCCTCCCAAGGGTACAAGATCGTAGCTGAGGTAACAAGCTAAACGTTGAAGTCCACGCGGAACTACTAGCGAGACTGAAGTCTCTCTGCAAAACATAAAATAAGCAAACGTGAGTACAAATGTACCCAGCAAGACTTACATCAGAACAATATACATATGCATCAGTATCAACAAAGGGGTGGTGGAGTTTGACTGCAGCAAGCTAGCTTTGACTCGGTGGCTATCCTGAACTACGACTACAAGTAACACTTCTGAGGTGGCGCACACGAGTCCACATATTCACCATATCAATACTCAACTATGGATCCGCTCCCGTCTCCCTACGAGAACTCCATTCGTAGCACTCATGCTTATCTTGCGCATTTTAGAGTATCCACTTTCACTTGTCTATGAACTATGCAAGGGGTCCAAGTTTCCATATCCGAGGAATCCGGCTATTCGAATATATAATGATAACCCTGCGGGGGTACACTTCTTCACACACGCTCTCGCCACTTACCACCATGTACACATTGTGTATCTCAGCAACCTTCAAGCGGAAGCCTGGCGAGTGAGTCGGCCACGACCTGACTAACCACACAAGTCTCTAGTCCAGGTTTATCGCCTATTCTGGTTCCATCCGCAAGGAGATCCGGCTGGGATGTCGCTCACGGCCCCAAACGATGTGAGCAGGGTTCCCAAGCCCACCATCCAGGTGCCACTTGGTACACCGTGCCACTGCGCCTAGTCTGTCCCAAGCCCACCCGTACCGGGTGCCACTTGGTAGACTATTAACACAACCTACAAACACCAGAAACTAGTTGCAACTCCTGGACAAAGATTAGGTTGATTAATAAGTCGAGAGAGCTTGGAGCGCCCGGAGCCCAATGTGTGGTAGTAACTGTTCATGGATCACAAACACAGAACTCAGTTCCTGAGGACGGCTGCAATGAGACAACCCACCATGTACTCCTACATGGCCTCTCACCACTACCTTTACCAAATCATGTTCACACACTTAGCTCTCAACAGTAGGACATGTTCACCACATTCCAATTCATCCCCGATGAATCGGACCTGACTCAACTCTAAGCAGTAGCAGGCATGACAAACAAGCATGAATGTGTAGGCACATCAGGGCTCAAACAACTCCTACTCATGCTAGTGGGTTTCATCTATTTACATGTGGCAATGATAGGTCATGCAGAGGAAAGGGGTTCAGCTACCGTAGCATGTAACAGTTGAATCGTTGTTGTCCTAATGCAGTAAAAGAGAGCAAGAGCGAGAGAGTGGGATTGTATCAGAATGAACAAGGGGGTTTTGCTTGCCTGGCACTTCTGAAGATAATATAGTTCTTCATCGGTGTCATTGATCACGTCATCGGAAACATCGTCTACTAAGAGGGAACAACTACCGGAAAACACAAAAGAAACAACATTCACTGCAATGCACAATCAAATGAATGACATGTCATGTTAAGGAACTGAATTGACCTAATGCAGCAGTAAGCCAAGTTAATTGAAGTGGAATTCAAACAGGGTTAAACTCCAACTCCAAATGCTAGTTCATAAATTGCCCTAATCATGATTTATCCTATTCAGTGAGGTTAACTTGTTCAAACATGCATGAAAGTACCATAAACATATTCTTCATATTTTCTGATCATTTTTCATATATAAATTCTTTCATTTGGAGTTATGGTTGATTTTCTATGATTTTTAGAAGTTTATACTATTTTCTGGAATTTTCTGAATAAACATAAATCCAGAAAATGCTTTACTGCATCAGCATGACCTCACAGTGACGTCAGCAGGTCAACGGCTCGGTGCAGGTCAAACCTGACGTGTGGGGCCCGTTGGTCAGTCACACAGTTAGTTAATTAACTAATTTAGGTTAGTTTAAGTGCTAAGCTAGGTTAGTTAGCAGGCCGGGGCCCACATGTTAGTGAGTGAGGGGGTTAATTAGCAGGGTCATCAGCGGCTAATGATGTGCCACGTCACCAGCCACCGGAGTTGGACTCCGACGACCTCACAGTGCAGCGGTGGCTCGCCAGAATCGCGCTGTGGGCGTCGGGTGGACGTGCCGGGGGTACCGGGTGATAGCCCTTGCTCCCGCGCATCTAGCAGAGGCAGCAGCAGGTCATGGGGTCACCGGAATCGACACCGGCGACGAGCCGAGTGGCGGCCGGAGCTACAGAGTAATCGGTTTGGAGCTAGGGGGCACGTGGGGAGAAGCTGGTGCTGGCTACGGGCTCCTGGAGATTCATTGAGTGCGATGGTGTGCTCGGCTTCGAGCTACAACGGCTCCAGCCACGGTGGCGACGAGGCATGGCGGCGGCGAGGTTCGGCCGTGGTGGTCAGTGGGGCTAGATGAGGAAATCGACAGAGGGGAGAGATGGTTTGGGAGCAGGAGCTCACAGTGAGTTGAACGGGAGGGTCAGCGAGTTCGGGGAGCCACCGGAGGCAGCAAATCGACGGCGGCGATCTTCGGTGGCCGACGAGGGGAACGGTGGTGCAGGAGGCATCCAGGGGCTTCCGGCATCGGGTGACTCAGTGAGGAGGAGGAGAGGGACTCGGCGGAGCTTGTGGGCAGATCCAGGGGACGAGGGAGAGGCGATGGCCGCGGTGATGCTCATCGGCGGCGGCGGGCACGTTCGGTGAGCAGAACAGAGGAGGGGGAGGGCGTTCGGGGGAGAGAGGGACGAACAAGGGGGTCGAGGCGGCGCCGAGGAGAGGACGCGAGGCGTCGCGGTGGCCAGGCGACGCAGGCAGGCAGCCTGGTGGCGTGGTGCCCGCGGGCGTGCCGTGCGCTGTCCCTCCTCTGCCTACCGGCAAAGGTTAGGGATGACTGGCACCGAGCCAGGTGGGCTGGGCCAGCACATGTGAGGCCCAGGTTGGCTTTTCTCTCTCTCTCTCTCTCTCTCTCTCTCTCTCTTTATTCTGTTTTTGTTTTTCTATTTTTTGCAGTTTGTTTGCGATTTATTTTAACACCAAATCAACTTTAAACTTCATGAAAATAATTGTGATAGCTAAGTGGACTTATCCAAAGCCACACAACAATTTTCAGAATTATTGAACATATATTTATTATATAATAAATATATATCCAATTCAAATAGTTATTGAATTAATTACAAATGCCCAAAATAAATATTTCTGAGACTCCAAAAATATTGGTTTGAATTTTACCTATTGCCAATATTTTTACAGAATAATTGGAACATTTCCTTGGACTCATTTGAAAAGATTTTCAATGTTGATTATTTCTGAAGTGATTTCTGAGGGTTTAAACTAACCTCAATTCAACTTTTAGAATTTATACATGATGCATGGATGCTCTCTTATGCAACTATTGCAAACAATTTTAGGGCTGTGACATCAGTGGCGCGCCACGCCTCATAATCTTGACAGTTGTCAGCTATCTGTCAATGATGATTCTAAACTCCCCGGAGCCATCATCTCCTCCCACTAGGGATCCGTTCAATGCATCTACATCCTGGCATGCTACCTGCTGGACGTACCTTGCATGTTGGGCGCCTAGCTGAAATCCCGCCAATTCAAAAAACTCCAGCAGCTCGAGTTCTAGCATTACTATGAAAATATGTTACAACCAATCGTTGTATTTGTGCCCTCACCACCGATGTCCATCTCATGGTTTTCCTCCTCCCTCCACACTGCCACCTTGACCCGGTGACATCTAGCAGACAATCTAGAACAAATGCTTCAACTCCCACTTTGAAAAAAACTTGTGCTTATGTTGGTCGATCTGTCGGAGGCCTCACTACACAACATCATCCACTCCAGCTGCACTTCCCTGGAGCGCTTGGTGCTTGTTTTTGGAATAGGAATCCATATCCCTTATCTCAAAATAAATTCGCCTGACCTTGTAAGTATTGGAATTCGTTTGAAGGACAAGAGCTCATCATCGAAGATGTGTCGAGACCCCGATCCTAAGTCACACCGATCTAACATAAGACACATCATATCACTTTACAGCCTCACGGACGGTATTTCCACGTCTGCGGCCTTTACCTTGGCGAGGATCATTTGCGCCTTTTGGCTCACGTATATGATTGTGATGCTAGCATCCATATTACACGGAACCCGGGCCGACGTGAGTAGTTGTAAACCAAGGTGGCACAAACTTACATCGATAGGCATATGTGGACCAAGCAATGCATGTGTCGGCCACAGCGAGTCTAACTAGGCTGTAGAAAGCTATCAGGACTCCGGTAAAGAGCACGTGACGTTTCCCTGAAGGGATGGGCACAGGAGCAAAGAAGGACACATGCTGGTCTATCCATGTGTTCCGGATCGAAGCACTAGGAGGCATTTCCCAATAAGAAAGGCTACCAAGAATAAAAAACTAGGTGTCTGATCCCGCACATGATTTGTGTAGATAGAACATGGTATCACAACATAATAGATGATGGTCGGAATACAGCTACAACGGGAACAACTCAAAGGAACACATGATTTTTCGAGTTGTGGGTGCATAGATTAGTGTGTCGAACATGTCTCAACATATTTCTTCTGGATAACCCATGCAGATTGAAAAGATTGGCAAATTCATAATGTAAAATGGAGAACTCATCAAGACCACTTTTGTTGTGATCCTTTCGTTCAGGAGAACTTCTGCCATAATTGTTGGTGGTATTGGAAGAATGATATACCACATACCTCGAATACTAGAACAAGGTTACTAATCATCCCAAAGGAACGAGGAAACACTATCAACAGGAATAAGAGAAATGAATAATAGGTTCAAGAACCCGAAGATATAATACCTACTAACTAAATGGCATCACATAACGCTTTCAAGAATGATGGCTAGAATTATCACACTAAGAATACAACACAAGGTTTGGTTAATGGGTGGATATCTATGGTAGCCTAGTTTCCTGATAGCTTCGACAAATATGTCGAGGCAACGGAGTACCTCAACTCGGTGATTACTGTGGTTATTGTAGCCCAAAAGGACATTGAGAATGGGAAGGAAAGATTTTCAAATACAATAGATTATCTAGAAACCTTGGACAACTTGGATAGCATAACGCTGTAGGGCATGAAAAATGAAACAACCTGTAAGACAACAGACAACATAACAATGAATTCTTATAGAAACACCGGGAAATCAACAACTTCCCTATAAGTCTCTAGCATAGTAACTCGTCATCCTGATGGATAGATGAGAAAACGTATTTCTTAATCCCCGTAGGAAAGAAGAGGGTGACTTAGACTCAAAATGACACAAGGATAATGAGTAAAAAGAACCATATGTTCCCTTCCACTGTCAATTCCCTTATATAACTAAGAATTTGAAGACTCGACTTCGCCATTTTGGCTTGGTAACCCAATAGGTAGTCAGGCTCTGGTACCAAAGCTATCGGGACTCCAATCCTATGTCACACCGATCTAGCATAAGACATATCATATCACTTTGCGGCCTCACGCACAGTATTCCCACGACTGTAGCCTATACCTTAGTCAGGACCGTTTGTTCCTTTTTGCTCACATACATGATTGTGATGCTAGCATCCATACTGTCGGATTTTGGGTTCCGGCAAAACCCTTGAGGTTTGGACTCTGGGGTGCATAGGAAGATCTCTCCTCCCCCTAGCTCACGCTCTCACCACAATCTGAAAGCTCAACACGTCGAACTCGCAGAACAAAGGACACATGGTTTATACTGGTTCAGGCCACCGATGTGGTGTAATACCCTACTCCAGTCTGGTGTGGTGGATTGCCTCTTGGGCTGAGGATGAACGAGTACAAGGGAAGAACAGCCTCCTGAGGAGAGGTGTCCTTGAGCTCGGTGAGCTTGTGCGGTTGAGGACGATCTGAATGATCCCAGACCCAAGATCTATCCTCTTCTACTGTGGTGGCTAGTCCTATTTATAGAGGCACTGGTCCTCTTCCCAAATGTAGGCGGGAAGGGATCCAACAACGACCAAATTTGAAGGGAGACAACTAGTACAAGTTATCCTGACAAAAGGTGGTCTTCTCCCACCAAAGGCTCTGGTGGTGATGCCGTCCTGGGCTCCATGGTGACCTTCGCCCGGCCGTCCTGCTGGTCTTGGTCTTGGTCCATCGATATGGAAACCATTGCCTGATGCCTCGAGACTCCTCGCTTGCGCTTGCCCCTTTAGCACCAAAGAGGAAATGAGTACGCTGCGTGCACTGGTGCCCGCCTGGCCTTGGTTGTCATGGCTTGCGTCATAGGGACCTCGCAAGGTGCCCTTCGCCTTGATCTCTCCGTCCCTCCCGAGCCAACCTGGTGAGGCCGCTCCCGAGGAGGTCTTGTGTCATCCGCCTCGCGAGCCTTGGCCCCTTGCGAGGGTCTTGAGTGTTCGCTGATGAGGATGGGATGTACAGTGCCACTGGTGGAGCCACGTTGTGGGCCACAGGCTGGGAAGTCTGGGGACCCCCGTTCCCAGGACGCCGACAGTAGCCCCCGGGCCCAAGGCGCGCTCGGGCTTGGCTTCGAGGCGAAGCCAAGGGGCAAGTGCGGAGTGCCACAGGCCCCAACAGCCTGCGGCCTTGGTTGACGCGTGGCAATTGATGGGACGTGGGCGTCTCCGCTTCCCTACGCTGCCTCGGCAGCTACCTGACTTGACGAGTCCTTGCTGCATATAGAGAAAACTATCATTACCTGCGATCATGGGGGTCGCCGGTTGGCCTTCTCCTGCTATAAATGAGGAGGGGGCGGAGCTCTCCGTCGCCCATCTCTTCCTGCTCCACTTGCTTCTTCTCCCTTGCTTCACTACTAGCAGCGACACATATGGCGTCGGTGAAGAGGTTCTCGGCTGCAGAAAAGGGAAAGGCCCGCCAGGAGGGACCCGGCTCACCGCCACCGAAGAGGGGCGTGGTCTCCCATGCAAGCACGCCACGACCACCACCATGGCCTCTCGTGGCCGCGGTGGGGGCCGCCCAGGTCGTGGCAGTCCCGTCGATGAAGTGAGGCATGCCATGGTTGCGCGGCCTCCCCAGCCGCGCTTCCACTCGGCGGAGGTGCTGCCGGAGTTCGTTGTGTGGTCGGAGAACCTGGCCGGCACCTGGCTCCAGCTCCCGCGGTACTTCGCCGGTGAACTGCCGGCCGCAGGTCCAGGCGGTCTCTAGCTGCAGGCCCCAACAGCTACCTGACTGCGGCCTTGGTTGACGCGTGGCAATTGATGGGACGTGGGCGTCTCCGCTTCCCTACGCTGCCTCGGCAGCTACCTGACTTGACGAGTCCTTGCTGCATATAGAGAAAACTATCATTACCTGCGATCATGGGGGTCGCCGGTTGGCCTTCTCCTGCTATAAATGAGGAGGGGGCGGAGCTCTCCGTCGCCCATCTCTTCCTGCTCCACTTGCTTCTTCTCCCTTGCTTCACTACTAGCAGCGACACATATGGCGTCGGTGAAGAGGTTCTCGGCTGCAGAAAAGGGAAAGGCCCGCCAGGAGGGACCCGGCTCACCGCCACCGAAGAGGGGCGTGGTCTCCCATGCAAGCACGCCACGACCACCACCATGGCCTCTCGTGGCCGCGGTGGGGGCCGCCCAGGTCGTGGCAGTCCCGTCGATGAAGTGAGGCATGCCATGGTTGCGCGGCCTCCCCAGCCGCGCTTCCACTCGGCGGAGGTGCTGCCGGAGTTCGTTGTGTGGTCGGAGAACCTGGCCGGCACCTGGCTCCAGCTCCCGCGGTACTTCGCCGGTGAACTGCCGGCCGCAGGTCCAGGCGGTCTCTAGCTGCAGGCGACGACTACTGCAGCAAGGCTTCGTGGGTCACGCAGGAACTCTCCGTCGCAGGCAACGTAGCCCTGGCCCGCCGCTGGCAGACGTTTGCCCGCACGCGCAGCCTGGGCAGGCGGTGTACCCTCCACTGTAAGTACGACGGCAACGCGACCCTCTACGTGTGGGTATTTGGGGAAGATGGTCGCCGCGTCGGATGCTGCCCCAAGGACAACGATGGCGGCGAGGTGCTCGGCCATGGCGACAGTCGTGACGAGGATGAAGGTGGACTCGTTCTCGGCGCCGGCCATGGCTCATCTAGCTACGGCAACTCTTCCTCCGGCAATAGCTCCAGCAGTGGCGGCTATGACCAGCCGCCATGCCCGCTTCGAGTGCGATAGCGGGTTGTTTCGTCGCTGTGCCCTGCTACCTCTTGAGCACTGCATTGGTTTTCCCCGAAGAGGAAGCGATGATGCAGCAAAGTAGTGTAAGTATTTCCCTCAGTTTTTGAGAACCAAGGTATCAATCCAGTAGGAGGCTATGCGCGAGTCCCTCGCACCTACACAAAACAAATAAATCCTCGCAACCAACGCGATAAGGGGTTTTCAATCCCTACACAGCCACTTACGAGAGTGAGACCTGATAGATATGATAAGATAATATTTTTGGTATTTTTATGATAAAGATGCAAAGTAAAATAAAAGCAAAGTAAAAAGCAAAGGAAATTACTATGTATTGGAAGATTAATATGATGAAGATAGACCCGGGGGCCGTAGGTTTCACTAGTGGCTTCTCTCAAGAGCATAGATATTTTACGGTTGGTGAACGAATTACTTTTGAGCAATTGAAAGAATTGAGCATAGTTATGAGAATATCTAGGTATGATCATGTATATAGGCATCACGTCCGAGACAAGTAGACCTACTCCTGCCTACATCTAGTACTATTACTCCACTCATCGACCGCTATCCAGCATGCATCTAGAGTATTAAGTTCATGAAAACAGAGTAACGCCTTAAGCAAGATGGCATGTTGTAGAGGGATAAACTCATGCAATATGATGAAAACCCCATCTTGTTATCCTCGATGGCAACAATACAATATGTGCCGTGTTGCCCCTACTGTCACTGGCAAAGGACACCGCAAGATTGAACCCAAAGCTAAGCACTTCTCCCATTGCAAGAAAGATTAATCTAGTAGGCCAAACCAAACTATAATTTGAAAAGACTTGCAAAGATAACCAATTATACATAATAGAATTCAGAGAAGATTCAAATATTGTTCATAGATAGACTTGATCATAAACCCACAATTCATCAGTCTCAACAAACACACCGCAAAAAGGAGATTACATCGAATAGATCTCCACAAGAGAGAGGGAGAACGTTGTATTGAGATCCAGAAAGAGAGAAGAAGCCATCTAGCTAATAAATATGGACCCGTAGGTCTGAGGTAAACTACTCACACTTCATCGGAGGGGCTATGGTGTGGATGTAGAAGCCCTCCGTGATCGATGCCCCCTCCGGCAGAGCTCCGGAACAGGCCCCAAGATGGGATCTCGTGGATACAGAAAGTTGCGGTGGTGGAATTAGGGTTTTGGCTCCGTATCTGATCGTTTGGGGGTACGTAGGTATATATAGGAGGAAGGAGTACGTCGGTGGAGCAACAGGGGGCCCACGAGGGTGGAGAGTGCGCCTGGGGGGGGGGTGGTAGGCGCGCCCCCTACCTAGTGGCCTCCTCCTCTGTTTCTTGACGTAGGGTCCAAGTCTCCTGGATCATGTTCGGTGATAAAATCACGTTCCCAAAGGTTTCATTCTGTTTGGACTCCGTTTGATATTCCTTTTCTTCGAAACCCTAAAATAGGCAAAAAAACATCAATTCTGGGTTGGGCCTCCTGTTAATAGGTTAGTCCCAAAAATAATATAAAAGTGGATAATAAAGCCCAATAATGTCCAAAACAGTAGATAATATAGCATGGAGCAATCAAAAATTATAGATACGTTGGAGACGTATCATGCCCCAGTGAAGCGCGAGGCGGGGTCTGGCTGAGTCTAGGAGAGTGGCGAGGGCCCACCCTCGCGAGCCGCTGCGGGGGTGCATGCTGCTTTTGTTTTGTTCTTTCCTTTTGTCCTATATTTAAAAAAGAAACAAGTATGGGGCCTTGCAGGAGAATGCAACGAACCGTGATTTCCAAGTTGCTATGTTATGTTTATCGTTCCTGTGTCGTGTTGCAGTATCGACATTTGATGTAGGTGTGTAGAGATAACTTAGCTTGATGTGTCTGAAGTAGTTTCCGCCTCGTGAGGCGCACCTCTCCCAGTACCTGGTGAGACTTCCTTGCCGTTGGCTTGGGAGGCGTCGATGAACTGCTAAAATTTGTTAAGAACCTCTTATTCTTCCAAGCCCAGGTCGTAGGCACGGCCGGCCATGACCCAAAGCTCCACATCATGGTACCCGAGGGGCATGGATTAAAGGGGGAGCGCCAGCTTGCGAGCTCGAGCGAGGGTGCCTCGCAAAGAACAAGAAAAACAAACACTCACGAGTGTACCCGTCCAGCCCCCTCGTGAGGCATGTGAGGGATTGTACGGGCCAAAACAAAGAACCAATGGAAGAACAGAGGAAAAAGGCGATCGAAGCAAGAAGACAAGAAACACCAGAATGCGAACTTTCATTTAAGAGGGGCAAGCCAACTACAGAAAGCAAATGAAAAGCCGCGTTCGGCACCTAGTCTAGTCTTCTCACCAGGGCGGAGCTAAGTGCTGCCACTAGGACGTGGGAGGGAGCCCCCGAGGCCCGAGGGCGGCACTCCTAAGACTCCGGGGCATGTGCAGCCCCACTCATTATTACATGAGATTTTCACAGGCGGATACCTTCACAGGCACGGGGCCTTGCTTCACAGTCGTTGGGCCTTGCTTCATGGGTAGAACTTCCGAAGGTGCTAGATGTTCCAGGCGTTCTGGATGGGGACCCCGACCCGCGTCTCCAGGCGCACGGCGCCAGGCCTGGAGACGTGGGCGACCCTAAACGGGCCCTCCCACATGGGCGAAAGGTTATGCAGCCCTTCCCTGGAGAGCACCCGCCTTAGGACGAGGTCACCCACCTCGAGCGTCCTGGAGCAGACGCTGCGGCACTGATACCGCCGCAGCGCCTGCTGCTATCTAGCCGGTCGAACCGTGGCTTTGCGGCGGCGTTCCTCCCCCAGCACAAGGTCCATCCCCCGCATGGCGTCCTGCTGCATCTCATCAAGCGCCAGGACCCACGCGGAGCGATGCTTTACCTCGTGAGGGAGAACCGCTTCTGCTTCGTAGACGAGGCAGAACATGGTCTCTCCTGTTGTCTTGGTGGTGGTGGTGCGAATGGACCACAACACAGACTGGAGCTCGTCGTGCCAGCCCCTGTCGCATGCCTTGAGGTTCTTCTTGAAGGTCCTGGTCTTGAGGCCTCTCAGGACCTCCACGTTGGCCATTGCTCCTGGGGCATGCCACCGAAGCGTAACAGATCTGTGTTCCAAGGTTAGCACAATATGTCTTGAAGAGATTGCTAGTGAACTGCGAGCCATTGTCGGTGATGATGCGATTAGGGAACCCGAACCGGCTCACGAGACCCTTGATGAACTTGACCGCAGATCCAGCCGGGATGGTGCAGACAGCTTCTACCTCCGCCCATTTGGTGAACTTGTCGATGGCGCCATAGAGGTGGCGGTAGCCCCCAATCGCTCGAGGGAATGGGCCTAAGATATCCAGCCCCCAGACTACGAATGGCCACGAGAGAGGGATGGTCTGGAGGCCCTGAGCTAGATGATGGATCTGCTTGGCGTGGAATTGGCAGGCCTCGCATGACTTCACCAGCTCGGTTGTGTCGTTGAGCCCCGTAGGCCAGTAGAACCCGTTGTGAAACGCCTTGCCGACGAGGGTTCGTGACGATGAGAGGTGCCCGCAGTCTCCGCCATGTATGTCAGCTAGCAACTCGTTCCCCTGTTCCCTGGAGATGCATTGCAACAAAACATCATTTGGCAGCTTCTTGTATAACTCACCATGCGCAATTCAATGCAGTGCACATCCAAATGAATGACATGACAGATTAAGGTACTGAATTGACCTAATGCAATACTTAGTCATAGTAATTGAAGTGGAATTCAAATATATATCAAATTCCAACTCCAAACCTATTCATCAAAATTTCCCTAAACATGCTTTGTCCTAGTTAGTGATGTTAACTTGTCCAAACATGCACGAACATGCTACCAACCGATTCTTTGGATTTTCCTGATAATTTTTCATATGTAAATTTTTTATCTGACTTATAGACGATTTCCTATGATTTCTAGAAGGTTAAATAATTCATTTTCTGGATTATCTCAAAATCCAGAAAATAGTTACTATGTCAGCATTACGTCACCACTCCATCACCAGTCAATCGGGGTCAAACTGGTCAAACCTGACCAGTGGGCCCCACTGGTCAGTGAGCCAACTACATAATAGAGTTATAAAACTAATTTGGTTTAGTTAGGAGATTAATAGCATCTAGGTCCCACATGTCAGTGTCAATGTGGTTAATTAAGTTTAATAAAAACTTAACTAAAGTTAGCAGGGCCCACAAGTCAGTGACACAAGGGCGTGGTTAGGGTTAATTAAGCCAGTGCCACATCATCATCACCGGCATTTAGCTATCGGCGATGAAGAGGGGCCGTGAAGGGCGTCGAAAATGAGCTACAACACACCATTTTGCATGTGGTTTGTGGCTACAGAGAGCTGGCACTGCGGTAGATCTAATGGTGGTGGCGGGTGGTGCTGGAGTGGCCGAAAAAGTGGCCGGCTATGAGGTTTGGCGATGGCAGTAGCTCGGGATTGATCGTGCACGAGGTTGTAGCTCGCAACGGAGCAAACCCAAGCTCTAGCGTGCATCTATGGGGCAGTAGGAGCATGCTATGAAGTGGCACGGGTCAAGGGGAGCTTGACAACAGCGGGAGGAAGGGCCTTGGAAGACAGCGGCGCGGAAGCTCACAGGGTATTGCACTACACCACGCAAACGATGAGGGGAGAATGGGGCAAGGAATGAGGGGCTCAGGGCGAGGTGAATGGTGCAGACAGCGGGGCTAGGGACGACCTGGGTGGTGTGAATCGGTGCTAGCGATCTTGGTGGCTTGAGGTATAAGACGATAATGGTGATGGCGCTCGGGGGCGTTCGGCGTCGCATGGCTCATCGGAGACAAATATGAAGACGATGCGGAGCTTCTAGACAAGACAACAAGGCATGGGGAAGGTAGTGGCCACGGGTACGGCGGCCAGTGTTGACGAGCCTGCTCGGTGGGTGATAGAGAGGGAGCTAGAGGCGCGGGGGGGAGCATGAGGAAGAGAGAGGGCATTCAAGAGGTGTTGTGGCGCCCTTAGCACCCTCCAGCACTAGTAGCAAGCAGGAGGTGGCCGCACGCATGCTAGCATGCGGCGGCCACGCGCCCTCATGCTCACTCGCATGAAGTCGAAGACAATCCAGCCCCTGGTGGGCTGGGCCACTATAGTACTGGGCTGCGGTAAGTTCTCTCTCTCCCTCTCACTGATACGCGTCAGGCCTATACAAAAGGTTTTTAACCCCTTTCCGCGATGACATTTGGAACCGTCACCTAGTGAGTGACGGCGATAGGGGGTTCCTTCCCACACGACCCAGAAAACGTCAAGGATAGGGAGCCTTGATGCATATAGTTGTCCCTATATAACCGTTTCCGATATCTCGAATATCCCAAACGCTTCATCCTTGCTACTCGTTTCTGCTCTCATTGCCATCACAGTCGGAGTTTTGTGGTTTTACCTAAAACCAGGCAGATTCTAGGCATGGGAGTTTCCTAGGCAGATTCTAGGCACGGGAGTTTTACGATGCCTGACACATCACAAATAGTTCATGTTTATAAACCGTCTACGATAGGTAGACAATCACACACATTTAGTTTTCCCGCACTGTACGTGATAGTGTCTGACATCACACACACTTTGCAAACAGCAACTGTGTGCATTGTTCCACACGTTTCCTCTCTATGAACCATGTCGGATTATGATGTATATCGCACACGCTATGCTTTATTAGCCGTGTGCACCATAATGACCTGCACACCGTAATTTCGTCCTAATTTAATTGCTGCTATTTAAAATTGTACCTAATTTAAACTTGAAAGTAGGCTATAGCTTTATTCATATCCATCAGGTTTAAGAATTACATAAGCACCAAGTAAAGAATGATGAACCAGGGTTCTATACTTGTATTATTACAGATAGTAAAGAAAGAGGCGACAGACATTCCGGTTGCTGAACAAGGTGAAGCGGAATGGCCCTATTTGTGCTCTCCTGGATGCAGAAGGCATGCTGGACTCTAGTCCAACCCCTTGTGATGGCCGGCCGCCAATCATGTAGTTTGAGAGGTAATCTGGAGTAAACTGCTTCAGGATCCACTGCAAAATAAAAAAAGATTCAAACATTCTCATCTAACACAACTCATTACGGGGAGTAAAAAGAAGGCTACAGGGTTCTTACTTACCATCCTGTAGTTCAGTTTTGTATTGCATAAAGTGTAAACAAATAGTTCGATTGATGTCTTTGGACCCATTTTAATAACAATCTTTATCAGTTTCCTCACTTGATGCTGGATCATGAATATCTCATTGCCCCAGAAAGGGTCGAAGTGTGGAACTTTGGCAATGATTTATGTACCTAAAAGCACCAAGCTAATATTAGAAGATAAACAACAATTGAAAAATGATGTAGTACAACACTCCCTCCATCCCATTATATAAGATTTTATTACATGTATATCTAGACATCATCAGAACATTAAGGAAACACTCTTCCTTGTTGCTATGTAGCCTAGGATTGCATATTTTAGTCATTCAGTACAATGCATGTTGCTATGTAGCCTTAGATATACTCCCTCCATTCCTTTATATAAGGTGTATTTTTTTTTGGTAAAATTTCACAATGTAAGGTGCATTTGTTCTAATTCCTCGTAATTCCGATCTTGGCCCTACAAAAAAGGAAAGTATCTCTCCCCTGATTACATGTATCTCTCCTTGTAGAGAAAGAAAAGGAAACTATCATTCTCCCGATTGTGTGTTTCTCTTTCTTTCCTAGCCTAAATGATTTACTTGCCGCTAATCTAAAAATTAGAGAAGGGTAATTTTGTCCTAACTAGTGCATAATTATGTGCCTTGGTCACCGTGCTGAAAATAATACACCTTAGATAAAGGAATGGAGGGAGTATTAAATATGGCCCTAGTTAACCTAATGGTAAATGGGTTACATATATATTTAGTAAAATGTATGTTTCAATGATTAATCCCTTATCATCCCCAGGCTATATGGTACCAGCTACTGATATCCTGAACAGTGAGTACATATAAGCAATGCGATGAAACTAACCTTGATGGAAAACAACACTATTCTCAATATTGTCCTGCATGAGTACATATAAAGGCATGTTAAGCACACCAGGCTAAACATCAACCAAATATATCCATGGTAGACAACATAATCTACAAATGGTAGCTTTAGTGTGCAGGCTTAAGCACGCTAGTTAAGCAAAACAAGAAGTGGAAAGGTGTGTTAACTGCATTAAGCATAACATTTAAAAACAAGCAAATAGTTATTCAAACTGGTATTGTGTAGGTCTAAAGTACACTAGTTATTGTTAAAAAATGAAAAGGCATGTTAACTGTAATATCCTTAATGACAACAATCAAATATCATAATTCATAGTGGTATTGTTGAAACTATTATTGATGAAATTGAACGGCATGGCAAATAGTTGCACATATAGAGTATCACATTATGAAGAACTGAAATAAACAAGTCATAAGGGCATCCCTAGCCGATCCTTTAAAAGTTAAAGGACTAAAAGCGTTAGTGGATATATATATATACTCCAGCAATTTTTGGCCTTTTCTAGTCGATCCCCTAAACATAATGCTGTAAGCTTCAATTTGATCTAGTTCAAAACAGGTTCAACCAAAAGTAGCATGCATTCAAACATAAACATAGATAGTTTTGCATAACCAAACATAAAACATAAATTTAAACTAAGCTAAACTACTTTCGCTCGAAGTAGAGGTCGAGCCAATCCTTCCTCGTCTTGTACGGTGTGCCACGAGCCGGGTCCGGGCTGGTGCCATCATTAGGGTCGTTGGGGAAGGCACTCCTCCACTCATCAACGTCGATCTCCTCGTCCTCGGGGCCCACCTCAACGCCCTTCGCGCCACTGTCACCGCCGCCTTCGACCTCGTCATCAGAGGAAAGCGCGATACCTCACCGCCCTTTACGCCACCATCCTCACCACCTTCGACCTCGTCATCAGAGTAGAGCGCGTTAACCTCGCCGCCCTTCGCACTGGCAAAGATTGCCCGATTCACCTCCACGAGCTCCAGGTGCTGCCAGAGGAGCTCCTGCATGTAGGCCTCGTGGGCGGCCTCAGCCTCGAGGCGCTCCCACGCCTTGCGGTCCCCCTGCGCCATAGCCGAGCTCACCACGCGTGGCTCCGGCGGAACATGGTCGACCGAACTTGTGCCGAAGGGGAAATTGAGCCTAGCCGCCACGCGTGGTAGCGGACTTGCCAGCGGTCATACTCCATGGTGGCGAGCTCGGCCGTGTGGAAGCTACCGAGCCACCGGTGGGCGTGGGTCTCCAGATCTGTAATCTTGGCGACCCACGTCGCCCACCGCCGCTGCCGAACCTCGAGGTAGGACCTCGTCGGCTGTCGGGTCCGAGGGAGGACGGGGAGTCCTCGAATTGGCGTATGGGCGCGGCGGCAGGCGGATCGGGGGACCGGCAACGGCGGATCGAGCCTGGGGAGGATGACGGGGGCACCCTGGCGGCCACCTCATTGGCATCGGGCAATAAGGCCGCGATAAACCTCTTTTTGGCCATTGGCTCCTCGAGCTCCCTGGCACATAGGCAGAGGTTGAGGATGGAGGCACCAGCGATGGCGGCGACCTAAAAATGGTTTCATGGGTTGTGTGTGTCTATGTGAGAGGAGGTTTTGGGGAGTGTGGTGTGTGTGGAGGGGGGGGCAAGGTGGTGTTTGAGGAAATACCGAGTCAACTGAAAATTTTACTAGGTGGGAGTAACAAGGTGGGGATACTGAAAATTTGGATCAAGGGCGAGCAGATATTTTTGAGATTGCGAGGGATGCAGATGCTGGAGTAAAATGCCGGGGCTACTGAAAATTTGAATCAAGGGACTGAAGCAGAGAGGGAGTAACAGACATCGCACACGATCTGCACATACTAATCATGTTCCATCAAACATTAAAACCTTCCAGGCGGTAGATATTTTTGAGATTACAAGGAATTAATATTTTCGAGATTGCGAGGGATGCAGAGGCGAGAGTATTCGGGGAGCGAGCTAGTGTGCTTGACACGCCGGCTATGGACTGTAGCCGACATACCTTCTCGCGTAAGCCATAGGAGTACTATACACCGACGGTGCTCCAGGATATTTTGCACTACATCTCACACGGTTGGTGATAATAAAATGTGTGGGATCACAACGGCAATGGGGTCACAACGGCAATGGACGTTGTTTGAATTGCTAGACCTTTTATCTGCAGTGAACATGCAACTATATGTGTGTCATAAAAGAATTGGAATTATTCAGGATTCATTTGGACATTTTATACATTAAATTGGTTTTCTAGCCATTTCAAGTGCACAAATCAAAATTAAACTACATGCACATGCTCCAGTGCATATAAATTGGTTGAAAAATCAAATTTGTGTCCTTGGGTGCATGCTTAGGTCCCATGCAAGAAATGGGATTGAATTTCAAACACCAGGGCACTGTTGATTGCTGGCAAAACATTGAGATACCTGGTTTTTAAATTCTAGTAATCCAAAACTCATCTGAAATTCATTAAACTTGGCATGGTATCATGGAGCCGCATCAACATGCATGGTAAAACATTTGTCCCATTTGGGGCAGGTTTGGGTATAAGCTTCTCACAACAAGCCTGATGGTTTCAGTACGGAACATGCCACCTGTGGGGACAAATTGATATCCGTTGCCTCTTAGTGCTTTCAAAAAATTTCTAGTGTGAAAATAGAACAACAGGAGTGTTCTATTAAGTTTAGGACTTTTTCGGGGTTCGTTTGGACATTTTTATACATTAACTAGGTTTTCTAGGCATTTTATGTGCATAATTCAAATTTGAAATACATACACATGCTCTAGTGCATATAAATTGGTTGAAAAACCAAATCTGTGTCCTTGGGTGCATGCTTAGGTCCCATGCAAGAAATGGGAATGAATTTCAAACACTAGGGCACTGTTGATTGCCGGCAAAATGTTGAGATACCTCGTTTTTAAATTCTAGTAAATCCAGAACTCGTCTGAAATTCATGAAACTTGGCAAGGTATCATGGAGCATCATCAACATGTCGTGGTAAAAAATTTGTCCCATTTGGGGCAGGTTTGGGTATAAGCTTCTTACTAACGAGAGCGTCTCACACAAGCTTGATGGTTTTGGTATGGAAGGTGCCACCTTTGAGGATGAAACGATATCCGTTATTGCATTCAAAAAAATTCTAGTGTCAACATAGAACAACAGGAGTGTTGTGTCAAGTCTAGGAATTTTTCGGGGTTTGTTTGGACATTTCTATACATTAACTGGGTTTTCTAGGCATTTATGTGCATAATTCAAATTTTAAATACATGCACATGCTCCAGTGCATATAAATTGGTTGAAATATCAAATCTGTGTCCTTGGGTGCATGCTTAGGTCCCATGCAAGAAATGGGAATGAATTTCAAACACCACGACACTGTTGATTGCCGGCAAAATGTTGAGATACCTGGTTTTTAAATTCTAGTAAATCCAAAACTCGTCCAAAATTCATGAAACTTGGCATGGTATCATGGAGCGGTATCAACATGCCGTGGTAAATCATTTGTCCCATTTGGGGCAGGTTTGGGTATAAGCTTCTCACAAACCAGAGCTTCTGACAACAAGCCTAATGGTTTTGGAGCGGAACGTGCCACCTTTGGAGACGAAACAATATCCGTTGCCTCTTTCAAAAAATTTCTAGTGTCAACATAGAACAACAGTAGTGTGGTGTTAAGTTTAGGAATTTTTCGGGGTTCGTTTGGTCATTTTTATGCATTAACTGGATTTGCTAGGCATTTTATGTGCATAATTAAAATTTGAAATACATGCACATGCTCCACTACATATAAATTGGTTGAAAAATCAAATCTGTGTCCTTGGGTGCATGCTTAGGTCCCATGCAAGAAATGGGAATGAATTTCAAACACCAGGGCACTGTTGATTGCCGACAAACATTTAGATACCTGGTTTTAAAATTCTAGTAAATCCAATACTCGTCTGACATTCACGAAACATGGCATGGCATCATGGAACGGCACCCAACATGCTGTGGAAATTTTTTGTCCCATTTGGGGCAGGTTTTGGTATAAGCTTCTCACAAACGAGAGTTTCTCACAACAAGCCTGATGGTTTCGGTACGGAACGTGCCATCTTTGGGGATGAAAAGATATCCATTGCCTCTTATTGCTTTCCAAAATTTTGTAGTCCCAACATAGAACAACATGAGTGTTGTGTTAAGTTTTGGAGTTTTTCGGTGTTCGTTTGGACATTTTTATACATTAACTGGGTTTTCTAGGCATTTTATGTGCATAATTCAAATTTGAAATACATGCAGATGCTCCAGTGCATATAAATTGGTTGAAAAATCAAATCCGTGTCCTTGGGTGCATGCTTAGGTCCCATGCAAGAAATGGGAATGAATTTCAAACACTAGGGCACTATTGATTACCGGCAAAACGCTGAGATACCTGGTTTTTAAATTCTAGTAAATCCAAAACTCGTCTGAAGTTCATGAAACTTGGCATGGTATCATGGAGCGGCACCATACATGTCGTGCTAAAAAAATTGTCCCATTTAGGTAGGTTTGGGTATAAGCTTCTCACAAACCAGAGCTTCTCACAACAAGCCTGATGGTTTCGATACGGAACGTGCCACCTTTGGGGATGAAACGATATCTGTTTCCTCTTATTGCTTTCCAAAATTTTCTAGTGCTAACATAGAATAACAGGATTGTTGTGTTAAGTTTTGGAATTTTTTGGGGTTCATTTGGACATTTTTATACATTAACTGGGTTTTCTAGGCATTTTATGTGCATAATTCAAAATTGAAATACATGCACATGCTCCAATGTATATAAATTGGTTGAAAATCAAATATGTGTCCTTGGGTGCATGCTTAGGTCCCATGCAAGAAATGGGAATGAATTTCAAACACTAGGGGACTGTTTATTGCAGGAAAAACATTGAGATACATGGCTTTTAAATTCTAGTAAATCCAAAACTCGTCTGAAATTCATGAAACTTGGCATGCTATCATGGAAAGGCACCCGACATGCTGTGGTATTTTTCATGTCCATTTTGAGGAGAAGGCACACTCGAATAACAGCTAACAAAGGCATTTTGAAAAAATAGCTGCCACTTTAATATCTCAAACCGTGTGCGTTCTGTTAACCATTCACGTGACCCCATGTGTCTTGGTTTTGATGGTTGTAGGAGGTGCCTTGCAGACAACTACTTGACTGAATGAGAGGCGTGCGAGCGCAGTCCGGTGTGCAGGCTCAACAGGAACCGTGCAAGTTGTTCAACGCAGGATCTGTGCATCTCTTCAACGCAAACTGTTCAGATTACGGTATGCAAATGATAGCCAGACTTCGGCGCTAAGCCAAGAGACACTGCGATTTGTCAAAATATGAAGCTAAAAATCAATAGTGCTATATAATTTTTCCAATTAAAATTCAGTAATTAAGCATAGATTTCATTCATAGAGATTAAGCAGTCGTTCTCACCGGGAAGCGAGACAGCCTTGGACCGCCGCCCGCCTCGCTCCCACTAGTCTGTATTAATGGCACGGCCGAGCGGTCACACCCCCCATCCTTGCCACACACACAATCCTCTCTCTCTGCCCGCGTCCTCGATCCCACTCTGAGTCCTCAAAGCCGTCAGTGTAAGAGGATGCCACCGAAGCGCCCCATCGGAGGGAGTGGCGACCCCGGGGTTGCTGAAGCACCGGAGCACGTTGTGAATATGGAGACAGAGGTTTCCGTCGCTGCCAACAAGGTGGAGAACGAGGCTGCCAACAAGCGGAGGCGGGTCGAGAAAGAACCGCGAGCGACTCCAACAGGCCTAGACTTCATCAACAACCTCCCCGATGATATGTTGAGAGTCATCATATCCCTCCTCCCAATCAAATATCAGCCGAGGACAACCACCCTTTCCTGGCGGTGGCGCCCCCTATGGCTCCTCACCCCTGTCGACCTCCTCGACACCCACGAGCTTTGCCATGGCTACCGCCAAAGCTTGGATGGGTTCTCCCAGATCATCAGCAGTCACCATGGCCCAATCAAAGGCCTTATCACGGGCATGTTTTGTTCCAATGGCAAGGACTGAGCCAAGCTTGATGTGTGGTTCCGATCCCCCGCCATAGATCAGCTCGAGAAGCTCAGTTTTAATGATGGACATATGCGCTTACTGCCAACGTTCGTGCTCCGCTTCGCTCCCACTCCGCGCCTCGCCAAGTTCATGAACTACCACCCCCCTTAATGACGCGCCCGTTCTTTTTCTACCATAACTGAAGCACCTTGAGCTCATCGCTGTTTGAATCCCAAAGGATGACATGGAGCGCCTGCTCTACGGTTTTACTACACTTGAGTACCTTCGTCTTGACGCGATGAATTGGTCGAGTACCTTGCACATCACCTCTAGGACTCTCCGGACTATTTATGTGTATTGCTGGTGCTGCAACGAGAGATCGCAAAAGGTGGACCACACTATGGTCATTGAGGACACACCTTCACTTGAGAGATTACTTGTAGTTGATCAACAAGGTCCAATAAGAATCAATGTCATTTCTGCACCGAATTTGACAGCGGTGGGCTACTCATCTATCAAATACTTTCAGGTACAACAGTCGCCTTATACCTATGCTTCTTGATATCGACATTATTCCTAGTTTTGAAGATGTATGTTCGTCTGTCATCTAGCAAAGCTTCACCCAGATTCTGGGCATAGTGAAGGTCTTGGCACTAGCATACAACTCTAGCATCTCAAGGATTGAGGCCACAGTCATGGCAAAGGAAATTTATTCTGGTAGACTTTTCTTTGAGATCTTCACCATTACTGCATGGAATATTTCGAAGGAGAGAAATAAATTCATCATCAATCAAATTACTCCTTCAAATAGAGCTTGGCTTGAGAGGACTAAGGCTGACCTTACCTGGCTTAGATATAGAGTGTCCCCTGATCTCAGTGATTATATCACTTATTTTGTAAATTCGCTTTAGACTTTGCTTGTTTGTTTTTCTTTTAGGGGACTTCCCTCCCAACCATGTAATTACCTATTATATTTAATATAGCATAGTAGGATCCTTTCCTACTATTTTCAGTCAAAAAAAGGTCTTGGCACTAGAATCTGTCGGCCCCAACCTGGACCAAGTTGTCAGTTGCCTGAGATGCTTTCCATGCCTAAAGAAGCTATATATCGAGGTGATGTTCCTTTCCTGTCGAATGTTAACCATAAGGGAGTTCAATTTTTTGCACCTTTTCCCGTGTTTACAATGACAATGTACTATGATTTCTCAAGTAATTTTGGAGGATTTCAGGACATACACCCCCACCCCACACTGGTTGCTTGATTCATATGGTTACAATCCATAAGCATTTCTCCTTTGGATTCATCTGTACTAGTTTTCTTAGGGAATTTTTCATCCAATCCAACCTCTTGTGAAGAAGGCTACATGTTTCTAGATCAAAACAAATGCCCATGTTAATCATGTCAGGTCGAAGATGGCATGTTGGTGCATTTTACAAATCCTGCAAACCAAATGGGCGTGTTGCAGTGTTCAAAACTCCATGTAGGCACTAACACATTCTCTTCTTTTGTAGATAATAATAGGCCCATAGGTGGATAATGTTTATAACGACAATCACATCGAATGCCTGGATCTGCATCTCTCAAATATTACTTTGAACTCCTACCGAGGGACCTTACCAGATATTACACTCGCCGGGTTCTTTCTTGCCAGAGCAAAGATGCTGAGGGTACTGAGGTTGAACACGCATTTAATTAGGAAAGATAATTGGTATGTTGATCAGAGTCGGCAGGTACTACAGAATGGAAGAGGCTCCAAAAAAGCTAAACTTCGTATTGGAAGAGCATATGGCAAAGCTAAACTCCATACATGACTTGTCAGTGGCTGATCCCTTTTTCGAAATGATGATGTTTGCAATGTTTGAATTTGGTTATTGTAATCTTTGAATTTGAACCTTGCAATATTAATGGTATTTGTTATATAACGTAATTGGATGTTTTGTCTAATCGATACATGGGCATCCCGATGCAATGTTTGAATTTGGGCGCGCTCTGCCAGTGGTTGGGCGTGCACACGATCACGTCGGGGCCCCTATATGCATGCAGTTGCACCGCGCGCATTGCCATGCGATGCAGTTACGTGCAGCACGATGGAGTTACGCGCTGCAAATTAGAACTACCATCAGGGCCTGCCGATATTCCTGGCCGTCCGCCTTCCCCTTTAATTCCTGCGGCCATTATAACCTTAGTCTCTTCAACCTTCCGATCTCGCCCCACAACACAACATGCACACCCATGATGACACATAGAGAGGGGATGTCTAGCGACGCTCCAATGCAGTTTGGTGAGTATAGAGTGGAGACCCACGCGAGGGAGACGGATCTCTCGGTGGTGTACACCATCGACCTAGCCATGGTGGATGACTACATCAACAACATTGAGTAGTTTCTTGCTTGAGACAAGTACAAGGTGGTCGGCATCGACCTCCAGTACACCGCCGGTCATCCCCGCATAGATCAGAAGGTTGTCATCGCCCAGTTGTGTGTGCGCCATCATTTCCTCAGCTAACACTACTTCCTGGCCACGGAGCCTCGCGACCGTTTCAACAGGTTTGTCAACAGCACCGACCACAAGTTCACCATGCTGGAAACCACCGACGATGTAAAAGCGCTCAGTGTTACAGGCTTGGCCTGCAAGAACCTTGTCGAAATTCGTGACCACTACAGGGTCTGGGGCAGCATGAAGGACTCCCTAGTCAAACTCGCCTCGGCCATCATCGACCCCTAATACAAAAAGATGAAGTAGGATGCCCAGAGAAGAAGTCTCGTATCCTGTCACAGGGCCTGGATGCGGCAACTGTACGAACCTCACCTCAGGTTCGCGGCCAAGAGCATGTACACATGCTACAAGATGCACATGCGGATCGTTGACATGAGGAAGTGCCTCTTTACCCAAATCGACGAGCCCGGATGGAGCCACAAGCAAAGCAAGCGTCACAAGAAGTAGATGGTGATCGATGATCGTGTATGCTAGTTAATCATGCATGTAATATATTGTTTACTTTATTGGTGTGTGGAAATGTCATGTGTGTAGTAGCCACCTATGTTATTATGCATGAATAGTTTACTCTGGTGTGTGCAAATGACATGTTTGTAGTAGCCACCTACGTAAGTGGATGTTTAATTTGGTTATGCAACCATGTCCTTATAAGTGTGTGTGTGTGTGTGTGTTGTTGTTCTGTATGCAATCCCATCGAACAACACACACGTCTTATTAGCGGCAACCGTTTGTGTTATTATCGGTCTTCGCACACATTTCTGATTACAGACCTGTTTACCACGTATTACACACATCTTGTTATATTGAACCGTTTCTGTTCTCTTGTCTCAACACAAACAGTTCATCTGAGTGAACCGCATGCCGTATATCGCACACACCTTGATCTGGCTGACCGTTTCTTTTGTGTTGCATAATCACAAATAGTTCATCCGAGTGAACCGTATGCTTTACATCGCACACACCTTCCTCTGGCTGCCCATTTCTTTTGTTCATCCTCATCGCAAACGGTTAGTTGAACTGAACCATATGCCCTGCATCGCACACGCAACTAAAATCTGAACCGTGTTTGATGCATCCTCCATGTCAAACATTTTGCACCTTTTTTGACGGTTTTTTTACACCACCGTTTTTGATTATTGCATCGCACACAGTTTTGTCGAAGGGTCTCTAATTGAAGTGTCGCGTTGGCAGCATCCTACAGTAGTCTCTCTCTCTCTTTGTTTTTTGTTTTAGTTTTTGTTCCCTATTTTTCTAGTTTGTTTCTGAATCAGTAAAACTACTAAACCAATTTAGTTGCTCCTGATAAATTTGGTATGGACTAGATGGACTACTCCATAGTCCGTAACAATTTTTCAGAATTATTGGAGTTATAAATGCATATATATGAATTTATAACTCCAACTCAAATACATTATGGGTTAACTCAAAAATCCAGAATTGTCCTAGAAATATGTGCATCATTTTGGCCGAGGTCTTCACCTTTTTCGAAAATCATGAACCTTTCCAAAGGCCATTTTAGGTTGATTGAAATATTTTCAAGTTGAACCTAGTTGAGTTATTTTGGTGCTAGGGTTTGATCACCCCCAATTCAAATTTCATTTGAATTTAAATATGATGCAACATGCAGGTGCTAGCCTAGTGCATAGCAAAGCTAGGGATGTGACAAGCCACCTGCACTAAACAAGAATCTCATCCCGAGATTCAAGATGTGAGGTAAGAGGAAAAGGGGTCACAAAACTATCAAAATGTTCATTATCCAGACTGCACTTCATAAGAATGTTGATTCATTTCATCATATTGGTATCGACGTCTTGCTCTGGGAACTTCATTCAACATGGCAACGAGAATAAAGGGAAACTCTAGAAGGATCGATCTTCTCCAAGATTGAGCAACTGACAATCAACTCACGAAATGAGACATGATAACATCTCTTGAGCTTAGACACAAACAAATATCGAGAGGGATGTAATAAGTAGATGGCGAAAGTTCAATTTGGTAGGCAAGAATTCCATGCTCAGGAAGATGGTGAATACATGTCAAAGTAGAAAGGAGATATATTGCCCTTTATACTGTAAGGGGGCACCTTAGAGGAGGTTACTCATAGAGTTATTCTCTTAAGTGGCAAAAATAATTACTTTTGATACATAGATCCTTGACACTCTCTATAGCAGACTAAGGCAATTCGCAAGCGATCGTTTGAAGGGGTTTGAAGAGATGACATACTCAGTTTGAAAAGCAAACTAAAGTTATAAGACAACTTGGCAAATTGAAGGTACATTACAATTGATACCAAGAATATAACCTAGTGTCTGAGCATGCTCTCAAGAACTTGAGCATCTCCATATTCATCAGGGTTTTACCAACATTTATAACAAGATTTTGGTGACACCTCGTACTACTAGATGAATAATGATGGAGGATGAATATGCAAAGGAAGACACCACTTTCTCATATTTAACCTTAGCAATGCCAAGGAACAAAACCTGGATGATCGACAGAGAGACATTTAGCACTCCACTTCTAATGTACGGCTTGATGTTCTAGGTACCACGATCATGCTTCGTAGTAGCATCGATATGGTACTCAAGTAAAGGTCGGACTCCGGAAACACAAGGGATTCATAAGGAAAAACTCCTAGAATATGTCATAGAAGATCCTCATGGGGGAGTGACCAAATGGCTTAATCAATATACTACAATAATAGTTCTTCCAGCTAGGTGCATCCACTTAACTGGAACCTACATCATAGTTCTTGGCAGAAGTCCCAACCATCATATCTTCCTGAGATTCGGATCTGGTTGGCGACAGGATACTCCAGACTCAACATGTTTGAAAAAATATAAAGTTAGCAACACAAATTGACGAGACGATGTTGTGATATTATCGGGAAATGATCTACCATAGCAAGATCCAAAACATGAGCAAGAATGCAAGATACATGTGAACATGCTATGCAAGACAAGCATGAACTCAGAGAATCCTTACAACAAAACTATTGTGGCGTAACACGATCACCTATGAGGCCATCGGCCCCTTGTGGTTCGGCAAGGGGGAAGGGCGCATTGCATGAAGAGCAGAGGCCGCGGAATAGCACGACTGCGGTGAGGCTATGAGATTTTTACCCAGGTTCGGGCCGCTGCAAAGCATAAAACACTACTCCTGCTTTGGTGGATTGGATGGAGGACCATGACAAACATGTACTGCTCATGTCCGGCAAGGTTTCCTCGGGGAGAGCAGCTACGCGCGTAAGAGTGTACAACGGTCTGAATCCTATTTTAGGTTACCATGGCCCTCCTTTTATAGGCTTAAGGGGTTACCACAGTGGTGAATCAGTCATTGCCTACTGATTAGATAGCCAACAGTGCTATCATACCTAACTTTGTCAGTTAGGACAAAACGCATTAAATGCACTGCTAGGTGTCACGCTGAGGATGAAGCCCGGCAAGCCTGTCGCGCCGCTCAACCACCCTCTTGTATGTCTAGATGACACGCCTCTGGACGGGTGTCACGCAGGGTGGGTATTTTCTCCAAATGGCTGCCACGTGCCATATGAGAGCCACTTAATCATTTGGGGCTCGATACCACACTGATAAGTGACCGGCATCGCTGTGCGGTGGAGGGGTGGAGTCTTGGTGGGAGATCCGCCCCTGGCGACCCCGGCAGGCCTACTAGGGAAATATTGTGACTCGCCCTTGATGGGGCCTGAACCTGGCCGGGCTCGCCTTCCTGGCAAAGGCAGGTTTTTCCTTGGTGAAATCTTGTTCCCTTCGCTTGTCTTAGTCTTCTTGATCTGCCATTTGATTCTTCAAAGAGCTATGTCTCTGGCTTGGTGTTGTCCTCGATGCTTGTTGATTCTTCAAAGAGCTATGTAGTCTGGGCAACATACAAAGGTTTGTTGCGCCGACAGAAGCCCCCGGGCCTGTCCTTCACATGATGCCGAGCATCGTTGAGGTAGGCCCTTATCAGGTACACAGGCGAAGGGCCTGTGGCAGCTCTCTTCTTGATTTTTTCTCTTGCTTCTTCATTAACCTGTGCTTGAGTCAGTTCCCGGTTTTCCGCGTGTCGGTTGACACCGAACATAGTGGGGCCGCCTCTATAGTCGTCCGTGAATGACTTTTTTCACGGAGGGGGGGGGGGGTAGCTGCCATTTCACTCTTCCCACTATACTTGCCTGTTCTGCCACATACGACGCATGCACCGCGCGAGAAGGAGCGTTGTGGTAGGAACCCGATCACCCCGGACTAGCGCAAGAGGGCGGTCGATGAGCTCGGTCGCTGCCAGTGGCTCGGATGGATTTAGATTGAAATAGTTCTTTGAGAGCGCGTGGAGAAGTAGCCCCCGGCCTGATCTCGCCTATAAAAAGGGGCATGAGGGGGAGGCATCCGTCCACGTGAAAGGATCGAGAAGAGGGGTCTAGAAAGGGGGATTAGACCCTCAACAAACAAAAGTAGCAATTTTTAAGTTCTATAACTTGAGTTGGAGTTTTAGCATAAGTTTAAGCATTCACCATACATTTCAAGCAAGCATGGCAAGAGTATGAGAAGTGGAAAAGGTAAAGCATGCTAATTGCGAGAAAGTAAAGGGATGGGATTGGAGTGTGAAAACACAATGTATACACGGAGATTTTTGGCGTGGTTCTGATAGGTGGTCCTACCATACATCCACATTGATGGAGACTTTAATGAGGAGCAAACCTTGAGACGAGGGTCGATCCGTTGTTGGCACAATATTTCATGGCACAAAATCCATCACAGCAAGAACTCGTTGCAGGTTTACAAAGAAATTCACAAACTCCACAGAAACAACACGCCAACCCCTGGATCTGAAGGAATGACGTGGACGAACCGTGTAGGCTCAACTTGTAATCTCCTACGCGTCGCATCGTAGGAACTCACACGCTAGTAGAGATTTTGGACAAGAATTCTCTAAACTCGATAATGGCTAACGACCAGAACACACGCGGTGTCTAATTCATCACAAAATAACCCTCCCTTACAAAAACTAATACTATGGCCATTTATACTAGTATATAACAAACCCAACATAGTTTGACCAACAAGTAAGAAAAAACTACCGTACATATAATAAACAGGACTTTTGTGTGTCTAAGGTGCCTTTTACATCTCGGCAGGTAATGAAGTACTAAATCAAATAATGTTACAGGTGGACCCCATCCCATATCCTTTAATGATAGAAAGCCACGTACGTCAGGAGTCCCCCTAGCGGCTTCACGTATCTTCTCTTTTCGTGGCAGAAACAGAAACATAAATCCTTCCTTAACTCTTTCTTTAATTTCTTCCATATCTCTAATTAAATAGCCATGACTCCTAATTAATCTTTGGTCAGGCCTACTTGCATGTATACGTAGTCTAATGCTTGCGTTCATGGAAACACATCTCTGTACTCAAATAGACTCATCTTTTGTACTACCATGGTACCAATTAAACCAGTGACCTCCATATCATCTCCACTAATTTGGAATGTTTTGGCATGTGAATATCCTTGACATATAATTCTTCGACACACGATAATGTACGAATAGCAAAAACACCAGCGTTAGTCGTGTCCGTATCATCCTCCCCTTCTTCAAGCAAAACTGTCCTATGTTTCGAGCCCGTCTATATGGCAACAATGTCATCTACAGATTCGATGTGCACCGAAAGAATTTTAGTGACTTTGGCTTCCTTCTATTCTTTTCTCCAAGTTTTGAACAACTTCTCCATGGCCACGAGGACATATTTTGTACCCCGTTCGACAGTGTAAATTTTGTCACAATAGTCATGCGTAGCATAGTTTTTCTTGTACCATGGCTCTCCCAATATCATATGACATGAAACCGTGGGCACCGGAATTACGTCGCACAAAACCTCACAAGAAAATTTCCTTACTGAAAATAGTAACATAGTTTGGTGCATGATGTCGAGCTTGTCGTGGCACCTCCTCAGTATGTACGATCATGGATGTGGTGCATTGATAGCTCCAGCTTCTCTACTGTGTCGATGCAGACCACGTTAACCGAATTGTCATGGTCAATCTTGATGGCACAAAATTTCTCTCCCACTTTTACATTACGTGTGAAAAAGTTCAGCACCATAACCTTTCTCCTCTAGCAAAAAATTGCTGGAGAGCCTCCAGTAGCTCCTTGGTCACGGCACACCGGTCGTCTCCTTTGAAGTGCCGTGAGAAATGCCGGTCTCTGATACAAATTGATGAGGAGTGAACCTCGAGACAAGGGTTGATCCGTTGTTGTCCCGATGTTTCACAGGACAAAAATCCATCGCAGCAAGAACTCATTGCTGGTTTACAAAGAAATTCACAAACTCCACAGAAACAACATGCCAACCCCGCGATCTGAAGGAATGACGTGGACGAACCGTATAGGCTCAGCTTGTAATCTCCTATGCGTCGCGTCGAAGGAACTCACATGCCAGTAGAGATTTTGGACAAGAATTCTCTAAACTCGATAATGGCCAACGACCAGTACACACGCGGTGTCTAATTCATCACAAAATAACCTTCCCTTACAAAAACTAACACTATGGCTATTTATACTAGTATATAGCTGACCGAACATAGTTTGACCAACAAGTAATAAAAAACTATGGTACATATAATAAAAATGACTTTTGTGTATCTAAGGTGCCTTTTACATCTCGCCAGGTAATGAAGTACTAAATCAAATAATGTTAGAGGTGGACCCCAACCCAAGACCGTTGTCTCCCTTCCCATAGTTTGACCCAAGGCCGTGGTGGGAAACTGGGTTTTTGTCAGGATAGCATGTACTAGTTGTCTCCCTTCTAATTTGGCCGTTGTGGGAAACCTTCCTGCCTTCATTTTGGGAAGAGGACCAATGCCACTATGAATAGGACTAAGCACCACCATGGACCGGACTGGATCCATTCCACCCTCACACTCACCAGCTCACTTGATCCCAAGAACACTCCTCCTCTTGAGGTTGTTCTTCCACTATACTATTTCATCCTCAGCCCCTCGAGGCCAATCCACCACAAAGCAGGAGTAGGGTTTTACACCGCAAGGTGGCCCGAACCTGGGTAAGCTGTTGTGTCTCGTTTCCTTCTTGTTCATCGAGCTAGGCCAAGGGATTGGCGAGTAGGCAGACTCGGGAGGTTGAGTTCTTCGCACACACCCCAGAGTTCGAACCTCTCAAGGGTCCGTGGAACCCGAAATCCGAAATTTGGCGTGCCAGGTAGGGGTGCGTCGAAGCCACTCTTCCACCGGTCGATTCGTCGAGCTCGTGCTGAGCGTTGGGCCGCCCTTGCCGCCTACATCGCTCAGACAGCATCGGCGGGCGACGGCTGCCCTCGCCATCCCCCGTCACTAGTGGCGAACACTGCGACCAGCACCGCAGGCCAAGAGCAGCAGGCTTCATCGCTGCATCCTTCCGTGCGGCGCGATGGACGCACCACCACCCCATCATTGATGTAAGTGTCAAAATCGGCGGATCTTGGGTAGGGGGTCCCGAACTGTGCATCCAAGGTCGATGGTAACAGGATATGGAGGACACAATGTTTACCCAGGTTCGGGCCCTCTCTATGGACGTAATACCCTACTTCCTGCTTGATTGATCTTGATGAATATGAGTATTACAAGAGTTGATCTACCACGAGATCGTAATGGCTAACCCTAGAAGTCTGGCCTGTATGACTATGATTATGAGGATATATGTCTACGGACCTTAGCCCTCTGGTTTATATAGACACCGGAGGGATGTAGGGTTACATAAGGTTGGTTACAGAGAAAGGAATCTTCATGTTTGGTTGCCAAACTTGCCTTACATGCTAAGGAGAGTCCCATCTGGACACGGGTAGAGTCTTCGCTCTTTCTATCTTCATAGCCCATCAGTCCGGCCCATGTCTAATAGGTCGGATGCCAAGGACCCCTTAGTCCAGGATTCCCTCAGTAGCCCCTGAACCAGGCTTCAATGACGAGGGGTCCAGCGTGCAGATTGTCTTCGGCATTGCAAGGCGGGTTTCCCTTTCCGAATACTCCAAGATAGTCTTCGGACGTAATGAGCATGTCCGGATCTGCAACACAAGTACCATGCACAACCGCAGGGAATATAATATTTGTACGAGTCCAATCCACTAATAACATTTCGTAACGTGACATCACGTTTGCGCGGTCATTATTTCGAACCGTTTCTTGTCCCGCTGTTCCATGTTTCGAGGCACGGTTTTTATGGCACATCTTGTCGAAGCAGAGATCATGTCCCTTTATCGCGGTATTCTCATCAATGCGAGCGTGGATAACCCAACCATTCCATTGGTATGATTCTTTAGGAATAGGCAGGTTTTCAGGCTTAGGTGGAGGCGTTCGATATCCGTTGCCTTTATAAAGGAGCCAAGGGCCGCCTTGTTTTGTGCCAACCTTTTCCCTAGCCCTTCCATCTTCGAGTTCTAGCACCCAAAGGGCGACTTCATCGCTTCAAGCTTCCCAATCATGTCCGGACCCAGCCCACAGGGCTGATGGGTGGCCTCCTCTGTTACAGAGGAGGACATCATGAAGCTTCGTGCAGCCAGACACCTGACCGCAGAGATCCCCCACAGGCTTCCAGCTTGAGGACAGGTTATTCCTACTCCCAGATCCGGCGAGAGGGTAGTATTCATATCACACTTCCTGCGAGGGCTAGGATTCACTCTTCACCCCTTCGTCCGGGGGATCATGTTTTACTACGGACTAGATTTTCACGATCTTGCCCCAGATTCTCTCCTTTACATCTCAATGTTCATTATCACGTGCGAGGCCTTTCTCCGCATTCCCCCACACTTCAGCTTATGGCTCAAGACCTTTAGTGTGAAGCCGAAGGTAGTCGACGAGGAACAAGCGGAGTGCGGAGGTGCTATAGTGGGAAAAATTAACAATGCTCCCTGGCCAAAAGGCTCTTTCACCGAAACTCCTGACCTATAGCAGCGGGAGTGGTTTTAAGTGACTAAACCCCGTGGTACCAAGTCGGCGGCTATACCTGCGTTTCGATCGGGCCCTTAGTTACAGCTTGCGTCATGGATTAATAATGGAGTGGACTGGGGATCAACTGACGAAGTGCAGACTCTACAGAGCCGCATCTGGAGCCTCCTTGAGAAGGATGTCAGTCTTATCAACGTGGTTCAAGCAATGCTAGTCCACCGGGTTCTGCCATGCCAGCGACAGCCTCTCTGTATGTGGGAGTTTAATCTGGAAGGGCCATGGACCCTCCAAGACTTCTTCGGCATTACGCACAAAGGAATGTGGAAGCTGTTTTTTGGGAAAAGAAAACAGTGGCCGGACACCATCGAGGACATCGGCCTCGACCGCAACCGTACGGATACCTCGGTAAGTGCTCTAATTCCGAACATTTTTTTAGCAATGTATGCCGTAGTGCGACACTGATCACACTACCCTCTTCAAGGGCTGGATAAAGAAAGCAGAGCGAATCAGGTGTTCGGCCCCCCCTTCCCGAAGGCTCAGCGGATTCCGTGTTAACAAGGATGCTGGCCCCGGCACCGTACCAGATGCCTATGAGGGAGGACAAGACGGAGAGCGGGAGGACCGAAGGTGGCCTCCATCCCGAAGATATATTAGATGTATGTCCAGGGAGATGAAAATCCCATCGCCCGAAGACAAAAGTAAAGGAGAAGCCAACGTTCATTCTCACCATGGTAAGAAAAGGGTCATCTCCAAAGATTGGGAGAAAAAGGCTCCCAAGCGAGGCAAGATGCCCCTATCGGGCGGCTCGGGCTTGGAGGACGACGTTATTGCGCAGACCCCCGGCGAGGAAAAACCTAAATCGTAAGCGAACAAGGGTGTTTTACACATACCCCGTTCCTCTCCTGTGACCAGGGTAACATCTAGAATGTATGTTTTTGCAGCTCGGCGCATAGTCTTCCTCAACAATCCTCTTCCTCAGGGGATCTTCTCCCGTAGATGATGGAGAGCGAGAGCCTCCACCAGTCTCCTCGCCCAATAGGGCGGATGACTTCGAGGTGTCGTCCCGGAGGGTCTATCCTGATCAACAAGTGACGCGAGGGATGATGAAAACAGCAACCGAAGGTGATACTTCGGTAGCCCAGGGTCCGGGGGCCAACAATAAAGGCCCTGGACTGTTCGGCTTACAGCCGGAGATGCCTCTAGGGATGAATGAACGGATCCCTTCGAAGGGAGGCCATGCTGCTACAACAGCTTCCGGAGATCCAGAAGCACCGGATATATTGACAAACATGCTACGACACGCGTCCGTCTCCGAGGACCATCATACCTTGATGGGTATGGTGGTTAAAAATGTCTTGTCCGTGAAAAGCGGATTGAATGAGGCCTTCACTATCCTTCTAAGAGGCTTCGAGGTTTGTACTGTAATGCTTTCGATTTTTATTCACAAAATTCTCTTGTGTATAGATAGTAGCCCCTGAGACTCTGATTGGCTTCCCAAGGGAGGCAATCAGAGGATCAAAAAGATATATCCAGGAAATAATCTGACTACTTGGGACACAGGCTGTTACCTCCCCTGCTACTGCCCAATCCGCAAAGGATGCAGATCTGCAGCGGAAGATTGATGAGGCAGATGATGACATCATGCTTATCAATAGGCGGCTTGACGAAGCGCAAGGTATGTTTTTGGGGCAGTCAGTATATGTGTGTATGATAACATGAGCACGAACTTAGAATTGTATACTGAGACACGCATAACTGCAGATGGTGTTGCTGAGGTGGAGGTCCTTCGGGCTGAGCTTGTCCTCGCCAAGGACATGCCCGGATGAGTAGTTCGGCTGCCAATAAGGCATTTGATGAGTTAAAAACCGAACAGGCTGCTCGGCGCCAGTGTGAGGAGAGAATTTCTATCATGGCGCACAAGCTAGAGGAAACCTCGGTCCCGTGCGAATTCCTCGAGAGGGATAACAAAGCCAAAGTGGCCGATCTCGACAAGGCCTTGCAAGAGGCGAGAGAAGCACGATCTGAGTCCAGAGCGACTCGGGAAGAGATCTGGCAAGCTGGGGAGATAGCGGTTGGTAAGCCCTTCTTATTAAAGATGATGTTCGGCGATCCGAAGTATTCCCCGCTTAATCAAATGTGGAGCTCTCCAGACACATTCTTGGACTTGCCTAAGTGCGCCTCCAATGTGGCGCAATTTTACCAAGCGCGGGAAGGGTGTGCCATGGATAAGCTTTTTTGGTCATAGTTCAGCGCGCCAAAGCGTCCGCTGTTACTAAATGAACGGATGGCCTAGTGGGCCGAGCTCCACAGGATATCCGGTTCTGCCATGAAGGACGTTATAGTCCGGCTGTGGCCTACTGAGCCCATTCCAAATAGTTACTTCGGTTTGGTGCATCGGCTTGTGGATGCAGTGCCGTGTATCGATGCCGTTAAGCGTTCAACATGCATTGAAGGCACACGGATGGCCTTTGCCCGTGTCAAAACATACTGGGAGACGATGAAGGCCACCGACGTTGCAGCGAGGAGTCCCCTCAAGGGTAAGGACTATCACGCACCCGAACACTATTTCGAGGACGTCCTCCTGATAGAGGGTCAGTGCTCGAAAGATATGATTTTTGAATGAAATGTATTGAAATTGTAAAAAGACAATATTATGATAATATTATTATATTTGCATAAAAGCTTTTGGTTCCTCCTGTGCGGCCATTTTTGTATAATCTGAAAGTTTTCCAGTCATCGGCTTCAGCCCCCTCGTAGAAAATACGGGGTTGTTCGGAGAAGCGCTTGATCACTCTTAACCCAACGTCTTGGTCCATGAAGGAGGTGTCAATGCGGTGAACCAGGCAATCGGACTATAGGGCGTTAACACTTTTGTCGGATCACCGGTTCCGGCAAAACCATTATGGTTCGAACACTGGGTGCGCGCGAAGATCTCCCCCAACCGATCCACGTCCTAGCTTCGCTAAGATCTCAAGGTGTAGGATCGAAAGTATTTCTAGAGGGGGGGTGATTAGACTACTTGACCAAATAAAAACTTAAACTTTTCCCAATTTTAGTTCTTGGCAGATTTTAGCTATTGTAGGACAAGTCAAGCAATCATCACACAATTCAAGAAAGCATGCAAAGAGTATATTGGCAGTGGAATTTAAAGCATGCAACTTGCAAGAATGTAAAGGGAAGGGTTTGGAGAATTCAAACGCATTTGGAGACATGGATGTTTTTCCCGTGGTTCAGATAGTTGATGCTATCCTACATCCACGTTGATGGAGACATCAACCCACGAAGGGTAACGGTTGCGTGAGTCCACGGAGGGCTCCACCCACAAAGGGTAACGATTGCGCGAGTCCACGGAGGGCTCCACCCACGAAGGGTCCACGAAGAAGCAACCACCCACAAAGGGTCCACGAAGTAGCAACCTTGTCTATCCCACCATGGCCATCGCCCACGAAGGACTTGCCTCACTAGCGGTAGATCTTCACGAAGTAGGCGATCTCCTTGCCCTTACAAACTCCTTGGTTCAACTCCACAATCTTGTAGGAGGCTCCCAAGTGACACCTAGTCAATCTAGGAGACACCACTCTCCAAGAAGTAACAAATGGTGTGTAGGTAATGAACTCCTTGCTCTTGTGCTTCAAATGATAGTCTCCCCAACACTCAACTCTCTCTCATAGGATTGGGATTTTGTGGAAATAAGATTTGAGTGGAAAGCAACTTGGGGAAGGCTAGAGATCAAGATTCATGTGATAGGAATGGAATATCTTGGTCTCAACACATGAGTAGGTGGTTCTCTCTCAGAACATATGAGGTGGTATTGTGTATGTGTTCTGATGGCTCTCTCCACGAATGAAGAGGAGGTGGAGGGGTATATATAGCCTCCACAGAAAATCCAACCGTTACACAGAGTTTTCCAATCTCGGTGGGACCGAATCAACAAACTCGGTCGGACCGAAAAGGTAAACCTAGTGACCGTTAGAGATTTTCGGTGGGACTGACATGCAACTCGGTAGGACCGATATGGTTAGGGTTTGGGCATAACGTAATCTCGGTGAGACCGATTACACAAACTCGGTGAGACCGAATTTGGTAATTAGCTAACCAGAGAGTTGGTCAGGCAAACTCGGGTGGGACCGATTTGCTCTTTCGGTGAGACCGAGTGGAACTCGGTGAGACCGAAAAGTTACAAAGGGGAAACACTGAGTTTACATTGCAATCTCGGTGGGACCGATTCGCTCTTTCGGTGGGACCGAAAAGTTACGAAAGGGAAACAGAGAGTTTGCAATCCCATCTCGGTGAGACCGAGATCCCTATCGGTAGAACCGAATTGCTAGGGTTTGGCAGTGGCTTATGACAAGTGAAACTCGGTGGCGCCGGATAGAAAGAATCGGTAGGACCGAGTTTGGCTTAGGGTTTAGGTCATATGTGGATATGGGAAAGTAGTTGAGGGTTTTGGAGCATATCACTAAGCACATGAAGCAAGAGGCTCATTAAGAAACACCTCATCCCTCCTTGATAGTATTGGCTTTTCCTAAAGACTCAATGTGATCTTGGATCACTAAAATATGAAATGAAGAGTCTTGAGCTTTTGAGCTTGAGCCAATCCTTTGTCCTTAGCATTTTGAGGGTTCCACTTTCACCATCCATGCCATGCCAATCATTGAGCTTTCCTGAAATAATCATCTTGGAATAGCATTAGCTCAATGAGCTATATGTTGTTATGAATTACCAAAACCACCTAGGGATTGTTGCCCTTTCAATCTCCCACTTTTTGGTAATTGATGACAACATATAGATCAAAGCTTCGACAAATGATAATAAGCATGAAATATATCGTCGCTTTGAGAAGTATGTGATAAGTAAGAGCTCCCCCTAAATTTGTCCATATTTAAAATTTGCTTTGTACTGCAAATGCACAAGGAGTTAGAGTCATGGGTTACTCTTCCATGTTACATACATCTTGGTGGAGCGCTTAAAATGATAAGAATGAAATACATGCACTCATCACCAAGAATAGTGAATGATCACATAAGATAGATAAGGTAATAGCATTAAGAAAACATTAAGTGTAGCTTATGATAAAACACATGATCATCAATGTCTCACAGATAATGACGTAGTATCTCAAGCACTCAAAAGCAAACAAAGTTCGAAAAACCACCAAATAAAGCAAGAGAGAAAAAAGCAACACTCTCTCTCTCTCTCGAAGCCTATGATCTATACATTTTTCTCCCCCTTTGGCAACAAGTTACCAAAAAGTTCCTAGAAAATGCATAGTGCTAGATCGACGCTCAGGCTTGATCTTCTAGTGGTGGTGGAGTCCGGATCACTCCAAGGACGAAGGCTTCCGTAGAGGCTGAAGTAGACGCTGGAGTTGGAGCTGAAGTAGATGCTGGAGCTGGTGGAATTGAGGCTGTAGCTGGTGCAGACGTGGTGGCTCTGGGGTCAGTAACTGGCACTGCAGACGACCTCGGACCTCGTGGCACTCTGGCAAAGGCATCAGTTGTAGTCCTGCCTCTCCTCTCCTGCATGTCATCTTGGAGCTACTCTACTGCAGTCTGAATCTCTATCACCTTGACATCCAAGTCACAGAACTTTTGTTCCATGATTCTCTCTAGTCTTGCCTGGTTCTGAGTTAGGGTGGCTAGTCCTTTCTCAATCCGCAGGGTGGATGCCATTAGGTAACCAAGCTGCTCTTGTTTGGTCTTCAAGAAATATTCAGATGCCTCCTCTTGAGTAGGCATCTTGGCAGCTTTCTCCTTCCTTGCCATCTCCTTCTTTGCTTGTGCTTGGGCAGATGATGGCTCATTCTCAGTCATAACAACTTGATTATCTTCAAAATCTGGACGGATGGGCAGGTGTTCCTTGTCCAAAAAGTATATGCCCGTGCCCATCTTGGAGTTAATGAGCTCCTGAATCTGTGGGGCATATCCACAACTCCTCTTCTGGTCTGCTGCAGTCCTCTTGATAGTTTCTACTATGAGGCTCATGACCTTGAATTTCTGTGGCACATCAAAGATATGTAGCAAGTTGATCACGTGGCCTCTGATCATCTTGTGATCACCTGACTTGGGCAACAAGGTGTACCTCAATATCCAATTGATGGTTGGCAGCCCTGACAGAAGATAATGCACTGAGCCAAATTTGAAAGTATCAAGTGCCTCGTTTGGAATTTCCTTGTACATATTGGACATAGAGTTGTGGTCCATCTTCTTCTTGGCGTAGATATCCAAGTCATCTTCATTTTCCTCTGGGGCATTGATCAGCTGAGCCCATTCAGCAACTATGGACTGGTACCTCGTACCCTCTGACATCCAAATTATCCTACCATCTAGATAAAAGTGGGATGTGGAGTAGAACTGCATGATGAGTTCCTCGTTCCACTTTGTGAGCTTTTGCCCAACAAAATGTGCTACTCCACAAGCATTGAAGCTGTCATACACTCCAGGGTAGTGCTCTTCATTATCCTTGATGTACTCCTAGTCAACCCATCTCATATCATAGACTATTGGCTTCTTATCAAGTAGCACTGTCTCATAGAAGTCCTGCTATTCCTTGGTGTTAAATCTGTAGTCAACAGCAGTCCTTCTCCTTGAAGCATACGGGTCCGCTTCCCTCCACTTCCTGAGCCCTGAGTCTCTCCTGAGCTTCATATCCTCAGCCACAGGATGAGCATCGTTGTGGTCTGGGATCTTGGGCTTGAGTTTTCTGAGTACTTGCTCTTCATCATCTTCTTCTGCAGCTTCAGGCACTGGGGCCTTGTTCTTCTCAGCAGCTGGGATGCTTCTTGTATTTCTCTTTGGCGCAGACTTGGGCTTGGAGGCAGCTTTGGGTGCTTCTTTGGGCTTAGATGCAGCAGCCCCTGTCCTGATAGCATCACCCATAAGCTTAGGTGCCTTAGGTGCTGGTGCAGCAACCTCTTCTTCTTCCTCTTCTTCCATGATGGAAGCCTTTCCAAGCACTCTGGCTACGGTCTTCTTGACCCTTTCCTTCCTTTTCTTGCCTTCAGCAGCAACTGGCTCAGGAATCTGAGTTGAGGCTCTGGCCTTTGGCATAGGCTGCCTGCCTGCTGGCCTTTTGATTTTCATCCCTGGCTTTCTGCCTTGAGCTGACTCAACTCTCTTGGAAGTTGCTTCCTCTTCTGCCACATAGTCCTCATCCTCTGAGTCTGAGGTTCTCTTCCTCCTTTGTCTGGTGGCAGCTTTTGGAAGATTGCTAGGGGTGCTCCTGCTGCCTTCATCAGAAGAACTGGAGGGACTAGTGCCCTCACTCATGTGCACTTGCTGTTCTGACACATTCTGGCTGTCACTCTGATCTGACATGATGAACAAGCTGTCTGCTGACCCTGTGAATAGTTTGTAGATGAGGTAGAATAGATGAGCATCACAAAATGCAGAGATTTTTGCAAAAGAATGATCCAAAAACTTAGTTTCAGTTTCCCACTAAAATCATCTCGGATCTACCGATTTTTAAACTCGGTGATACCACAGTTTTGGCACATAAACTAGTGAACTCGGTCAGACCGAGTCACAGTTTGGTGGCACCGAGACTGCTAGGGTTTCACAGAGTTCCAAAATCGGTCACACCGATAAGTAATTCTCGGTCAGACCGAGTCTCACTTGTGCAATGGCATAAGCCAAATCAGTGGGACCGAGTTTTTCAACTCGGTGGGTCCGAGATGGTTTCGGCGGAAAACCTAACCCTAAAATTTTCGAATCAAACCTAATCTACGAGCGCATTGACTGGATAGGAGTGTTTCAATCGTGGCAAGAATCATGATGATCACAATGTGCTAAGAATCGGATTGGAGAATAGCACAAAGATCGAGTCCATACCCTAGTTCGGCGGAGACTCGCTACGGCGGCAATGGCGGGGTAGAATTCCGTTGACGGCGATGGAGACCAGCGACTGGAGGCGGCTGGCGGCGAGGAGACGATCCGGAGACCAAGTTGGCAGAGCAGGCTATCACGCGGGCGAAGGGGTTCGGAGAAAATTCCAAATTTTTTCCCGTGACTATATATAGCCCGACCCTGTCGGTGTGACCGAGTGGAACAACTCGGTGGCACCGAGATGCATAACTGCAAGCAGTTACTGAAACTCGGTGTGACTGAAAGGTTCAAATCGGTTGCACCGAGATCGAAAACCTAGATCAACTTAATGATCTCGGTAGGACCGAAAGTGGGGTATCGGTCAGATCGAGAATCATAAAGATGTTTTGGAAGTTTAAGTCTATGATGAATCGGGGACTCCGAGCGCTCCTCACACAGAGTGGTTCGAATCTGACTTGATCAAATTTTGTGATGTAGCATGAATAGAGTTTGAGACGAGAAAAGCATAGATAGCTAGAGGAGGTTCTTAGGAATTCTTGTCCATCCACTTGGCAAAAGGAAATAAAACCAAACAATCAAAACAACAAGTGGATGTCCTCGAATGAGTAAAATATGCAACCAGCATGCTCACACAATAAGATGGCAAATGAAATATGTGACAAGGCATGCACAACCAATTCTAGCATCTATCAAGCAATTTGCGATGACAAGGTCATCTATATATGAGTATATTGACTTAGGATTCACCTGAGAACACTTGATCATAGGTCATACTCATCGTTTAAGCTCAAGTGGGGTTACCACTTTTACATAAAGCCTTGTTGTGTTCACATCTTTAGAGTTGCTTTAGCTCAAGTCTTAGAGTAAAGCTCCCCCTAGATGTGATATCCCCCCTTAGAGGGATGAACTAACCTCGGGTTTTGTCGATGATGACTTCATGTAGATGTTGAAGATGTGGATGCTCAGTGTTGATGTAGATCACTTGGAGCTATCCATTTGAGTGAATTGCACTTTCAATACCTACATGGGTTAGTCCCACAAGGAACAAACAAGGATATCCATAGACATAGAGTGATGCACACATAAGATGATGTCCATGAAAACTTTTAGGTTACCTTGTCCCTTGTCTTACCAACAAGAGGGTTTGTGACTCCTTGAACTAGTGCAAGATGTGGAAGTTGATTGCACTTGTTCTTGCCAAAATGATAAGAGTGAAGTATGTTGGTGGAGTCACCCTCAAGAACTCTCTAGTTCTTCTTCTTTTGGATCCACATCATCTTGATGGGAATCCTTGGAGTTGTAGTCGTACTTGATGAAGTGGAACTTGAAGTAGTCTTGGGAATCCACTTGACTAAGGTCTTAGGAGCTTCTTCAAATGCATCAATTTCCTCTTGAAGCTTGTCCTTGCCTTTTTGCTTGTAGTCTTGTGGTGGAAGATCATCTTGAGCTTGTGTCCCCTTGAAAGAAGTATCATACTTCTCTTGTTGCGGAACAAACTTTGTCTTTGGGTATTGATCTTCTTCCCACTCAACTCCATTGGCATTGAACTTTCGTTCAAAACCAACACCTTGATTCTTCCGGTGCATTCCTTGCTTGCGCACAATTTACTCGAATTGCTTACTCCCGGCAAGGCTTTTGTACACTCCTTTCTCTATAATTACCTTCAATAAGCTATTTTCTTGCTCAAGTGTAACTTGGCTAAGAGAATCATTAGTGGAATCAAGAGAACTACTAGAAGCAACAATATTGGATTTAGCATGATCATTGTTACTGCTAGAGAAAGAATCTTTCTTGTTCTTGTTACTAGACTTGACTTGAGGCATGTAAGTGGATAAGAGTAAACACTTGGCAATGTAAGAAGAACTTTTCTTGCGGACATCATCATTGATTGCTTTCAAGAACTCATGCTCTTGCTCAAGATTGAGCTTTTCAAAGCGTAATTTCTCATGAGCTCTTAAAAGTTCTTGATGATCTTCGAAGATAGTTTCATGAGCTAACTTAAGAGTGTTTAGTTCTTTAGTTAGAGCCTCAATCTTCTCCTTATCATTGTCATTCGTTTTATCTTGATTAGCATGATTAATTGATGTTTCATCATAGTATTCATCACTAGAGTTGTCAACAAGCAGATCATCACCTAACAAGTCATCTTCATCACTATTGAAATCAACATACTCGGGGTGTGTTACCTTAGGACCTTTGGTCATGAAGCATCTTCCAATTCCTTCATTTGGTGAGTCAAATATGTCGTAGGAGTTGGTTGACACAAGTGCTAGATCGGCAACACCTTCATCTTGAGTATCTTCGGAGTCGGGGTGATAACTTCTCTCGGAGTGGCTGTCGGAGTCGGAGCCGGATACCAATTCACCAACATGAGCTTGATGTCTTCGTTTTGTGTAGCTCCTTGATGATTTTTCCTTCCTTTCCGAATCCTTGCTTCTCCATGAGTATCTTCTTTCATAACGATCATCTCTACTCCTTCTGTCTCTTGGTGGTGATTCTTTGCTTCTTCTTTTTGGAGAATCTTCTCTTCTCTTGTAGGGAGCCGTATACTCATTGGAATAGTGTCCGGGTCTTCCACAACTGTAGCAGTTTCACTCTCGACTAGAAGATCTTTTGTCATTGTAGGACCTTGACTTGAAGCTTCTATCTTTGCTTCTACTCTTGTAGAACTTGTTGAAGTTCTTCACCATTAAGCTGAATTCTTCATTGAAGTTTTGTTTCTCACTTGATGATGTAGGGGCTTCACATGAGGCTTTTTAGGCACCACTTGATTTGTTGTGAAGTTCCTCTTTATCCTTAAGTGACATCTCATGAGCAACAATTCTTCCAATCACCTCCGTTGGCTTGAGATCTTTGTAATTGGGCATCATTTGGATCAATGTGCACACGGTATCATATTTTCCATCCAAGGCTCTTAGAATCTTCTTGATGATGAATCTATCGGATATCTCTTCACTTCCTAAGCCGGCAATCTCATTTGTGATGAGAGCAAGCCTAGAGTACATTTCAGCGACAGCTTCACCATCCTTCATTTTGAACTTGTCAAGTTGACTTTGAAGCACATCCAACTTGGATTCCTTGACGGGGTCGGTACCTTCGTGCATATCAATCAAAGTGTCCCAAATTTCCTTTGCATTCTCAAGACGGCTAATTTTGTTGAATTCTTCGGGGCACAATCCATTGAAGAGAATATCACAAGCTTGAGCATTGTATTGCAACATCTTCAACTCATCTGCGGTAGCTTCACGGTTTGGTTCTTTCCCATCAAAGAAGTCACCTTGCAAACCAACACACACAATAGCCCAAACGGCGAGGTTATGTCCAAGAATATGCATTTTAATTTTATGCTTCCAACTAGCAAAATTAGTACCATCAAAGTAAGGACCTCTACGGTGATAATTTCCCTCGCTAGACGCCATACTCTCCTAGGTAGTGAAACCAAGGCTATGACCACCAAAAGCTATGGAGATCAAAGAAAATGGAGACCAAAGCTCTGATACCACTTGTAGGATCGAAAGTATGTCTAGAGGGGGGTGATTAGACTACTTGACCAAATAAAAACTTAACCTTTTCCCAATTTTAGTTCTTGGCAGATTTTAGCTATTGTAGGACAAGTCAAGAAATCATCACACAATTCAAGCAAGCATGCAAAGAGTATATTGGCAGCGGAAATTAAAGCATGCAACTTGCAAGAATGTAAAGGGAAGGGTTTGGAGAATTCAAACGCAATTGGAGACATGGATGTTTTTCCCGTGGTTCGGATAGGTGGTGCTATCCTACATCCACGTTGATGGAGACTTCAACCCACCAAGGGTAACGGTTGCGCGAGTCCACGGAGGGCTCCACCCACAAAGCGTAACGGTTGCGCGAGTCCACGGAGGGCTCCACCCACGAAGGGTCCACGAAGAAGCAACCACCCACAAAGGGTCCACGAAGTAGCAACCTTGTCTATCCCACCATGGCCATCGCCCACGAAGGACTTGCCTCACTAGTGGTAGATCTTCACGAAGTAGGCGATCTCCTTGCCCTTACAAACTCCTTGGTTCAACTCCACAATCTTGTCGGAGGCTCCCAAGTGACACCTAGCCAATCTAGGAGACACCACTCTCCAAGAAGTAACAAATGGTGTGTAGGTAATGAACTCCATGCTCTTATGCTTCAAATGATAGTCTCCCCAACACTCAACTCTCTCTCATAGGATTTGGATTTTGTGGAAAGAAGATTTGAGTGGAAAGCAACTTGGGGAAGGCTAGAGATCAAGATTCATGTGATAGGAATGGAATATCGTGGTCTCAACACATGAGTAGGTGGTTCTTTCTCAGAACATATGAGTTGGAATTGTGTATGTGTTCTGATGGCTCTCTCCACGAATGAAGAGGAGGTGGAGGGGTATATATAGCCTCCACAGAAAATCCAACCGTTACACAGAGTTTTCCAATCTCGGTGGGACCGAATCAACAAACTCGGTCGGACCGAAAAGGTAAACCTAGTGACCGTTAGAGATTTTCGGTGGGACTGACATGCAACTCGGTAGGACCGATATGGTTAGGGTTTGGGCATAACGTAATCTCGGTGAGACCGATTACACGAACTCGGTGAGACCGAATTTGGTAATTAGCTAACCAGAGAGTTGGTCAGGCAAACTCGGTGGGACCGATTTGCTCTTTCGGTGAGACCTTAAAGTTACAAAAAGGAAACACTGAATTTACATTGCAATCTCGGTGGGACCGATCCGCTCTTTCGGTGAGACCGAAAAGTTACGAAAGGGAAACAGAGAGTTTGCAATCCCATCTCGGTGAGACCGAGATCCCTATCGGTAGAACCGAATTGCTAGGGTTTGGCAATGGCTTATGACAAGTGAAACTCGGTGGCGCCGGATAGAAAGAATCGGTAGGACCGAGTTTGGCTTAGGGTTTAGGTCATATGTGGATATGGGAAAGTAGTTGAGGGTTTTGGAGCATATCACTAAGCACATGAAGCAAGAGGCTCATTAAGAAACACCTCATCCCTCCTTGATAGTATTGGCTTTTCCTAAAGACTCAATGTGATCTTGGATCACTAAAATATGAAATGAAGAGTCTTGAGCTTTTGAGCTTGAGCCAATCCTTTGTCCTTAGCATTTTGAGGGTTCCACTTTCACCATCCATGCCATGCCAATCATTGAGCTTTCCTGAAATAATCATCTTGGAATAGCATTAGCTCAATGAGCTATATGTTGTTATGAATTACCAAAACCACCTTGGGATAGTTGCACTTTCACAAGGGCTAACTGGACGAACTCGCCACACAAAGGACAGAAGATTTATACTGGTTCGGGCCACCGTTGTGGTGTAATACACTATTCCAGTGTGGTGTGGTGGATTGCCTCTCGGGCTCAGGATGAACAGTACAATGGGAAGAAAAGCCTCCTAAGGAGAGGTGTTCTTGTGCTTGGTGGACTTGTGGTTGTTCGGATCGATCCCCCTTCTCCAAGCTACATTGGTGGATTGGTCCTATTTATAGGGGCCCTGGTCCTCTCCCCAAATATTGAGCGGGAAGGGAGCCAACAACGGCCAATTCGAATGGGGACAGCTAGTATAGCTTATCCTAACAAAAGCAGTCTTCGCTGCAAAAGGCTCTGGTGGTGACGCCGCCTTGGGCTCCATGGTGACCTCCGTCTTGCCGTCCTGCTGGTCTTGGTCTCATTGCATTGATATGGAAACTTTTGCTTGACGCCTCGGTACTTCGCGTCTGCGCTTGCTTCCTTAGCACCAAAGAGGAAACAAGGACACTGTGCACGCTGGCGCCCGCCTGGCGCCCACCTGGTCTCGATCGTCATGGCTCACGTCATCGGAACCTCGATAGGTTCGCCTTGCCTTGAACTCTCCGCCCCTCGTGAGCCAGCCTGGTGAGGCCGCTCCTGACGAGGTCTTGTGTCGTCCGCCTCGCGAGGCTTGGCCCCTCGCGAGGGTCTTGAAAGCTTGTTGGTGAAGATGGGTCGTACGGGCCCACTCGCAGCGCCACGCGGTGGGCTGCAGGCAGGCAAGTCTGGGGACCCCCGTTCCCAGAACGCCGATAGTAGCCCTCGGGCCCAAGGCGCGCTCGGGCTTGGCTTCGAGGAGAAGCCAAGGGGCAAGTGCAGAGCGCCGCGGGCCCCAATAGCCTGCGGCCTTGGTCGACGTGTGGCGGTTGATTGCACGTGGGCGTCTCTGCTTCCCCACGCTCCCTTGATATCCGCCTGGCTAGGCGGCCACCGTGGTCTACATGGTTTCCCTCCCGTTGTTGCCGTGCACTCTCCAATTCTTTTGCTTCCTCGCAGCTCAGCCTCTCCCCCTGATCCGATCTAAGCTCAATCCTCCCATCACGATGGCACCCGACCAGTCAGAGAAAGGGAAGAGTCCCCTGTCCCCCGTCGAGCTACGCCCGGGCACTGAGCCTGTCGTTGGTAGGTCGCTGGTGCTCAACCAAGAAGCCATGGACAAGGTGCGTCCCATGCTCGCCTCCAGCTTCAATGAGTGGGGAAGGACGGTGGCCTGGCCTGCATCTCATGCTTGCGTCTACCGGACTGCCACCGAGGTCCCATTCTTCATCGATGCCCTTTGGGCTGGCTTGGTTCCTCCTTTCTCCGCCTTCTTCAACGTTGTGCTTGTGCATTATCAGATCCACATGTTGCACCTTGATCCCCAATCCGTGACCCTTCTCTCCGTCTTCGCCTTTGTTTGCAAGGCCATGGTAGGCATTGCTCCTTCCATGGCCCTTCTCCGCCACTTCTTCTCGCTGCACCTGATTGACCCTCGACAGAGCTCAGGATGCTTGAGCTTTCTGGCTGTGGCGGCAACGGCCGGCGCGGGGATTGACTTCGAGCTCCCACCATCCACGAGCGGGTTTCGAACACGGTGGGTATTTGTTGATGTCGGAGTGCTCAGCCTCCTGCTCTTTTCTCTGTCAGCGCCCGCTATTCCCAACTCCGGTTGGTGCCACCAAAGGCTCACCGATTCATGCCTTGCCCCTGTCTAGCTCAGGCTGAAATGGGTCGAGGACCTTGATGTGACTGCGCCTATGGTGGTGAAGGAGTTCGTCTAGCACCGAATCACTCCACTTCAGGCCTTGCTCAACAGCAAGGACCACATGAGACTTCAGGAGTCCGAGCTCCCCCTCGAGGCGCGGCGAACGGTGCTCAAGGTCCTGACGGGTGTCCCGTTGCCAGATGACGTGCCAAGGAAGAGCTGCCTTCTGTACTGCTGCTTGAACAAGGCGACATCCGCTGAGCAGATGCCTTCCTTCGATGAGTGGGGGCTGCGCCTAGTCGGCCTCGTGGGGCTCCATGAGAACCCCATCGTCGTGGTTCCTCTCCCTGCCACTGGCGTCGAGCTCACCCCAAGTGTGGATTCAGGGGGCGAGCTTCGCTAGGGGACGATGGTGAAGGTGCCGAGATGCTGATGCCGCCCAGGGATCCTGAGGCGTCGTCCTCAGGAACTCGCGACTCTTACCCTGGGGTGGCAGTTGAGGAGGCGACGCAGCCCGCATCTCCCGTGGCTGGGGCTCCTGAGACCACGAAAGGTCGATGTGAGGCAGGGCCTGATGGCTCCCCTCAGCTTGGCGCTCCCGAGGCTGCCCCTTCGAGCTCTTCTCCAGTCGCTCCTCGTGTGGGCCGCCATGTCCAGCGCTTTGGTTGGCTCTGCGTGGACTTCAAAGAGCTCTGCAAGAGGAAGGGGTCCCCAAGCAGCGGCACCTTCGGGCCGTTAAAACAGAGAAAGTACATCGTCGTGGATGAGTAAGTACCTTATCTTAGTGATTCTCCGCGTGCTGCTTCCCTTCCTGACGATATCTCTTCAGGATTCCTTCCGCCAAGGCTGCATGATCTCCTGAGAAGCAGGGTCCTCTCGCCTCGCTTCTCCCGCTGTACTCAAGCGCTTCAAGCCCGCGCTATGCTCACGATGTGGAGCCAACTGGGGAAGCAAGCCCGTTGACAAGGCGTCTTGAGCTTGCGCCTTCACCGTCCCTCCTCTGCGGTCTTGCTTGGAATACAACAAGCGTGCCAAGGGTTCCTCCCCTGGTCGTGGACGGTGGCTGGATGGCTTCGGTCTTGAGCTCCTCTTCAAGTAGCGGGCCTTCACTCGTTCGGGCTCCTCGCGAGGCCTGGCTTGCAACTGAGTGGGTGCCAGCCCCCAACCCCCCTGCTGAAATGGGGCGAGCCGCTTTGGGCCCCATCCACGGTCCCCCCGGTGGAGGATGGAGTTAGCAGCATGCTCGAGTCAGCGCAAGAAAGGAGCCTCGTTTCCCATGAGCTCTTTCGGGAGGCGATGGGCGCGATGAACCAGCTTGGTGAAGAGCTCGTGGATGTGGATGCACGTCTAGTGGCCGAGGGTCTCCGGCTGGCGGAGGAGCGACACAAGTTGAAGGTGGCCATCAACCTCGGGCGCCACCAGCGCGAGCTTGATAACGCGAAGGCCAAGGCATCCCTCGCGACCTCACGCGAGGCCTGCTCCCGAGCCTTGGAAAAAGCTCGAGAAGCTGACCGCCGCCGCGAGATCGCAGAGAGACACATGCGGAAGCTCCAAGCCTGGAGCACCTCCTTGGAGCAGCAACTGGAGGCGCGCAGAGCTGTCCTAGCGTCTATGAGGGGGGCGCCCGTCGAAGAGGAAGAGATCCGGAAGCGCGAGGAAGTGTTGGCGCTGGAAGCCATGGAGCGCAGCCTTGAGTTTGAGCGACTAGAGACGAGGGAGCGTCAAGTCGCCCTAGCGGAGGATGTCGTTGCCGCGTGCGAGGCCAAGGCTCAGGAGGAGGTCGATCACCGGGTGGCCAACGCTCCTGCGGATCTCGAGGGCAGGTACGACCTGAAGCTGAAGCTCGTGGAAGCTGAGGCCGCTGGTAGGACTGCTACCCTCTAGTCAAGGTTGACCGAGGTGGAGCGACGCGAGGAGGCCGCCGCAGCCGCCCTTGTCTCGGCGCAGGACAAATTGGCCTCCTCCCGCGCCTATCTGATCCCTCTTCAGTAGCGGGTTGCTGACGCCGAGTCCGTCGCACAGCAGAATAGGGAGGAAGTGCTTCAGTGGCGGACGCTGGAGCGCGTGCACGCCCCCATGCTCAAGGCCCTCAGGAACAGGGCCAACATCGCCCTGGGCCACATCTGTGATGAGAATGCTCCTCATCCCCACGCGAACGAGTACGCCAGCCACCTCCGCTTCTTCATCGCCGTGGTGACGTGCCTGGAGAACCGTTCTAAGAGGGCTCGCCAACTTGTTGAAGAGAGGAGCCGTGGCCTGCTCGGGCATGTGTTCTCCCGTGTATTCAACCATCTCCAGAACGCTGACCCCAACTTTGATTTTGACGCCGCCATCTCTCCTGTACCCGAGGCCATCCGGGGCGACCTGTCGCGATGGGTGGAAGGCAATGTGGACACGCTGGTCAGGGCCTTCACTTCCGATGACGATGGGGTGGTGGTCACGGTGGACGCGGGCGACATGGTCGACGATGGTGATGGCGGCGCTGGTCGAGGTGACGGTGATGCCAGCGATGGTGGCAGCAATGCTAGCGACGCGTCTGAGGGCGATCCGGGGGACGCGAGAGCGACATGTCTGACTTATCCCGTGTTTCCCAGCTGTTTGTCCTACACACAGAAGTTGTAAGAGCATTTTTGGAGGGGAAGCCCCTCATGTAAATTTGCAACTTCCTCTATCTTGTTAGGTCGAGTTGAATATGTGTCTTTGTGGACTCACGTATCCTGGGGCAAAGTTGCTGTTGCGGTTTACCTTAGCCTGGACGAGCCCAAACCGGCTCGCCGCGTGATAAGCAAGCGCTAGCCGTGGCGCGACATGCGCATGGCGTGTGTGCGTCTTGCCCAGCCCCACTCGCGAGGGGCCTGCGAGGTAGGAGCAACAGGTGCGAACTCCGAAATAAGGCAAGAACCAGATAGCAAGAAATCGCTCGAATGAGGAAAGGCACCCCCGCACGCATCAATGAAAATTCAACTTCAACTCAAATCCAAATCCAAAAGGCAAGGCTACAGAAAAGGGATCCAAAGCAAATGGCCGGGTCCGGCGCCTAGTTTAGTCTTCTTGTCTTGAGTCTTCTCACCAGCGCAGAGCTAAGTGCGGCCACTAGGACGTGGGAGGGAGTCCCCGAGGCTCGAGGGCGGCACTCCTAAGACTCCGGGGCGTTTACAGCCCCACTCGTTATTACGTGCGAGTGTCACGGGCGGCGACCTTCATAGGCGTGAGCCTTACTTCTTATCGCCACACGAGGGCCCTGCCTTGCGCCTCCCTCGGCCACCGTTGGGGGCGACCAGAGACTAGGACAACACCAAAGGGGCAAAGGGGACACCAGCGGCACCCTCGGCGACCATGGGTCCTCTGCCGGGGGTAGGCTCTGGAGCACCTCCCCTGCAGAGGGCCTACCTCCGGGGGACGCCTTTCTCCATGCGGCGCTAGGGAGGACCTTCGTCCCGGCTTCCTTCCTACAGTCCCCAGAGTGCCCCTCTCCTAGCGGGAGGGAGGCCGACAAGCTGGGACAACCATCTGCTGATGTGACCTGATCCCCCTGCGCACCATGGTTAGCGTAAGCTTGCTCCTGAGGAATTAGTGGTACCCTGTAGCTGTTGTCGCCAGTGCAGTTGGTGAGGCTTTTGGAGGGGTCCTGAAAGGCGCCAGCTTCTAGCGCCTCCTCCTCCCAGCCCGGCTCAAGGGACGAGCCGGGGTCGTCTTCCAGCATGTAGTCCTGGTCCACCATGCGGGGAACGTACGCCTCCGAGGCCTCCGCCTCGAAGACCTTGCCGTAGTGCCCCACACTCTACGCCGCCCGACCTAGTGTGCCGCCTCGAGGATGGCAGGGTTGCATCCTGCCCAGACCATAGGTGGCAGCGCCCGTGCCCAGCGGAGGTGGCGCGGGCCCGAGCGGGCGTGTAGCTCTGTTGGCTGCCCCGGTGTCGATGAAGCATGGTGGTGCGCCTGTAGGCACGCGGGCGCGGCGTGGCCCCGCTATGCGACCTGGCCGCAGCTTGTGGCATGAGAAGAGAAAAGAAGGGCAGCGCTCCTGAAGCCGCAACATCCAGTAGCTCGGCGATGCATTCCAGCAGTGCATCCCCGCCACTCTCCATCAGCCGGCACTGTAGCAGCTCCCGTGCCACGGTGAGTGCAGCCCGCATGTTTTCCTGCTCCCTCTGGGTGTGCGGCGCCATCGCCGCGGCGTGGCTTGCGGCTCTTGCAGCAGCTCGCGCCTGTTGTGGGGTGAGGGTGGACGGCGCCTGGCGGCACCGCCCGCGCGCCGCAGCGTCAGGTGGCGCACGCACCGCCTGTAGCGCGGAGTTGAGGTGTTCCCAGCGGTCGACATTGGTCCTTGAGTCGCCGGACATCGGAACTGCGGAGCGTCGGTGAATCGGCTAGCAGGAGAGAGGCTCCGGCGCACCCCTACCTGGCACTCCAAATGTCGGATCACGGGTTCCGGCAGAACCCTTAAGGTTCAAACACTGGGGTGAGCGCGAAGATATCCCCCAACCGATCCATGTCCTAGCTTCGCTAAGATCTCAAGGGCTAACTCGACAAACTCGCAACACAAAGGACACAAGATTTATGCTGGTTCGGGCCACCGTTGTGGTGTAATACCCTACTCCAGTGTGGTGTGGTGGATTACCTCTTGGGCTCAGGATGAACAGTACAATGGGAAGAACAGCCTCCTAAGGAGAGGTGTTCTTGGCTTGGTGGACTTGTGGTTGTTCGGATCGATCCCCTTTCTCCTAGCTACGGTGGTGGCTTGGTCCTATTTATAGAGGCCCTGGTTCTCTCCCCAAATATTGAGCGGGAAGGGAGCCAACAACGACCAATTCGAAAGGGGACAGCTAGTACACCTTATCCTGACAAAAGCAGTCTTCGCCTGCAAAAGGCTCTGGTGGTGACGCCGCCTTGGGCTCCATGGTGACCTCCATCTTGCCGTCCTGCTGGTCTTGGTCTCGTTGCACTGATATGGAAACCTTTGATTAATGCCTCGGTATTCCACGCCTGCGCTTGCTTCCTTAGCACTAAAGAGGAAACAAGGACACTGTGCGCGCTGGCGCCCGTCAGGTCTCGATCGTCATGGCTCACTTCATCGGAACCTCGCGAGGTTTGCCTTGCCTTGAACTCTCCGCCCCTTGCGAGCTAGCCTGGTGAGGCCGCTCCTGAGGAGGTCTTGTGTCGTCCGCCTCGCGAGGCTTGGCCCCTCGCGAGGGTCTTGAAAGCTTGTTGGTGAAGATGGGCCGTACGGGCCCGCTCGCAGAGCCACGCCGTGGGCCGCAGGCAGGCAAGTCTGGGGACCCCCATTCCCAGAACGCTGACAACTTTCACTTAACCATTGGAGTTTTATGGTGGGTCTACAATATAAACCCTGGTATGTACGCGGTTATCCCAATGTGGTGCGTCTACTTGTATGACCTAAAGAAAGGTCCTTCGTGTAATATGGGGGGAATCGCGAAAGATTCCGATAAGTTGTCGAGTGGTTGACCAGCTCTCGCCGCATCATGACAGTCAGTTTTCGGCTTTCTATACTGAGGTGTTTGACCATATGAACTGGAAACACAATCGCAGTAGTTCTCCCTTTACTACCTTAGCAAATAGAGCAGAACGTAAGGTAGCAAGCACAGGAGCCTGGCAACCCAACTATTGACCCAAGACATGATTCAGAGTTGATGCATATAAGGCCAAACTCGCGACGCCGAAGTATGCTATAAAGCTGTTCAGACTTGTTAGCAATTTATTTTGTTCCCATATCGAGCCCCTGGCGAGTTATGTCGGGGCGTGTGAAATAACACAAGGAGAAAAATGCAGTTTTTTAGAGAAAAAGTGAATACTGCATACTGATAATATTCACTAGAACTTAAGTGATATGCCAATCATTGTTTTGTATATAATAACGCCACGACCCCGGCTATTTTACATGTCAAGGGTCGAGAGCTGAGGTAGAAGGCACTTTACAGGCTTGCAAAATAGAGAGTGCGGTCTACAAAAAGTTGTTTTGGACCTCCTGTCGCACGTTTGCACCGCCTTTCCTTGGTGAAGGAGCTCCTTAAAGGGAGTGGCTTTTGGATGAATATACAAACCGGAACTCCAATAGAGTCGGTGAGATGACCAGCCTACGAGTCACCTATGGAGAAGAATAATAAAAAAAGAAAGAGTGGTTAGAAAAGAAAAGAAGGATGGTACAGGAGTGCTTGTAGGCCCGTACATATTGTGCTTCTGCTGATGCCCATGGTATTTTAAGTGCATAGTTATGTATGCGCGGTACATGTTTCGTGGGTGTATGAGGCAGACGGCGGAAGCTGAACTCCTAGTCCAGCTCCAGAATTGGTCTATTTTGCTGAATGGAGACCGGTGGCTTAATGGCCGACAAGGTATGCAGTTTAATAATACCGCTTTGTACACCGACTGAAGGAAACGTAGTATGATCCTCTGTCCAGAGGGAGTGCTTCTCATGCTCCCCTGTAGGGGTGTGTGTGTCACATATACCATGTTCACTATTTTTACCTCAAGGGGAAATTGCTTCTGACCCCCGGTATTCGGTTGGTTAGTTTCTTCGTCATCGCTATCACCGTGCAGCCTCTTCCCCTTGTGTTCGGCGTTGAGCTTGCCGGCCTACTTGAAGACCCAACAACTTATGTTGGTGTGATTAGCTAGTTTATCGGGGTTGCCATGAATCTGGCAGGGCCGATCCAATATCTTATCTAAATTGGATGGTCCGTCTCTGTTTGCCTTGAATGGCTTTTTCCGTTGACCGGCTTTGGGGCCGCTGAATCCATGTTGATCGATGTGTCATGCGTTCTTTCTTTATCATTACGACATTTGTGTTTGCTCCATCATGGTTTGCCATTGCCGTCTCGGACTTCAGAAGTGCCTGGATCGCTGGCGCTGTTGCTTCTATGAGTGAGCCAGCTATCTTCTCCCGCGCAAAAGTGGGTCATCGGAGCGGTAAGGGCTGACATGGATTTTGTTTTTTATTGAACGATGTGGCGGGCGAGCCACTTGTCCCGGACGCTGTGTTTGAAGGCCGCTAGGGCTTCCGCGTCCGGACAGCCGACGATTTGGTTCTTTTTAACTAAGAACCTAGTCCAGAGCTTCCTCGCTGACTCTCCGGGCTGTTGAACTATATGGCTTAAGTCATCGGCGTCTCGTGGCTAGACATATGTACCTTGGAAGTTGTTGCGGAAGGCGTCTTCTAAATCCTCCCAGCTGCCAATAGAGTTTTTGGGCAGACTGTTTAACCAGTGCCAAGATGGACCTTTGAGTTTTAATGGGAGGTATTTGATGGCATGAAGGTCAGCTCCGCGGGCCATGTGGATATGGAGAAGGAAATCCTCGATCCATACCACGGGATCAGTTGTTCCATCATATGATTCGATATTCACAGGTTTAAACCCTTATGGGAATTCATGCTCCATTACTTCGTCTGTGAAGCAAAGAGGGTGTGCGGCGCCTCTATGTTGGGCCACATTGTAACATAGCCCCGATGGAGTCCGTCTGCGGCTTTCGGCCCGCACATTACTAGGTTTGTCCCGTCTGAATAGATAGCCGTTGTCACCTGTCCTTGCACGCCCTCGCGATCCGTAGATCGATCTGGTATGTCCTGATCTATCGTTCAGGTCCTGCCGAAGGTCCTATGTATGACCGCGAGCTGTTTTTCCTCGGTATTTGCGATGAGGCGGGGCAGGCTGGTGTTTGGCTTGAGTTGCCGTTTTATCCCGACCACGTGGTGGTCGGTCAGCTGCATTACGCGATGGTGGTACGTGCTCTGGCGCCTCGTCGTCGAACTGAGGTAGCAATTTGCACTTCGGGTAGCTTTTGGCTGGGCGCTTGAGGCCGTATTCTTCGGCTGCTAGGACATCGGTCCATTTATCGTTGAGGAGATCTTGGTTAGCTTGAAGCTGCTGCTGCTTCTTTTCAGGCTCCTTCTAGTGGCTATTAGCTGGTGCTTGAAGCGCTCCTACTCAAGAGGTTCATCAGGCACAATGAAATCTTCAATGCCGAGGCTCGCCTCATCTTCAAAGAGCGGAAGATAATTAATGTCCTCCGAGTCTTCGTGCGTGGCCTGTTTACCAGGGCTAACTTGCCCATCTTCCCGCTCGTCCCGTTCGGTAGTTGCATTAACGGGGTCTTTGTTGTCTTCGGCACCTTCCGGAGTGTTATCTTCTCCCATGCTGGTGTTGCTGTCTTTGCTGCGGCGTGACTTAGAGCGGTGCTGCTGACACCGGCGCTTTGATTGTATCTCGGGAGGTTTATCCTCAACTGGATCTTCCTTGTCATCGCCGCTATTATATTTTGGTGCATCCACCATGTATACATCATACGAGAAAGTGGCCGTCCAGCGTCCGGTAAACGGCGGGTATTGAGCCTCTTCCTCTCCGGCATCCTCATCCATACAGTCAATGTCGTTAGAGCCGTAATCGAGCATGTCAGTCAAGTCTTCGATAGTGGCTACGAAGTAGCCGGTGGGTGGGAAGAGAAATTCTCCGTCATCAGCCTCTGGTTCAAACCGGATACAATTCGGCTGTGGGCCCGCCGCTAAGGATAGTGCTCTTAACGAGTTTAACACGTCGCCCAAGGGCGAGTGTCGGAAGATGTACGCGGAGCTGAATTCGATGATCGATGACCGATCAAGCTCGATGTACGCGGACGCACAAGGTTCGGTCCCTATAGGCGGAGACGAGTCCATGGTTCCGGTGACACAGATGTCACTTGAAGTTAAGTCTGTGTGCAGCTCCGACGCTGCTGAGGCCGTGACTTCCGCGGCGGGGTTGAGCTTCCCGTCCTTGGACGGCGTAATCTGCTCCGGATCTAAAGCAGGAGCAGCTACAGGTACTATCTCCTGGGTATGTTCCGGTGACAGATTTACGTCATGTTCATCGTGGTGGCAAGGAGTGGCTGCCGTGGTCTCTAATCCATCAAAGATCAAGTCTCCACGGATATCCGCGACGTAGTTCAAGCTTCCAAATTTGACCCGGTGGCCAGGGGCGTAGCTTTCGATCTGCTCCAGATGGCCAAGCAAGTTGTCCCATAGTGCAAAGCCGCCGAACACGAAGATCTGTCCGGGGAGGAAGACTTCCCCTTGGATAGCATCTTTGTAGATGATTGAAGGAGCCATCAAACCTTTTGACGACAGCACAGTGGAACTCTCAATGAAAGCACCAATGTCGGTGTCAAAACCGACGGATCTCAGGTAGTGGGTCCCGAACTGCGCGTCTAAGGTCGATGGTAACAGGAGGCGGGGGACACAATGTTTACCCAGGTTCGGGCCCTCTCTATGGAGGTAATACCCTACTTCCTGCTTGATTGATCTTGATGAATAGGAGTATTACAAGAGTTGATCTACCACAAGATTATAATGGCTAAACCTAGAAGTCTAGCCTATATGACTATGATTATGAGGATATATGTCTACGGACCTTAGCCCTCCGGTTTATATAGACACCGGAGGGATCTAGGATTACATAAGGTCGGTTACAGAGAAAGGAATCTTCATGTTTGGTCGCCAAGCTTGCCTTCCATGCTAAGGAGAGTCCCATCCGGACACGGGTAGAGTCTTCGGTCTTTGTATCTTCACAACCCATCAGTCCGGCCCATGTCTAATAGGTCGGACGCCCGAGGAGCCCTTAGTCCAGGACTCCCTCAGCTGACTCTGGCTACTTCATCGTCCCATGCACATCATGGTCCAGTGAACACGCAGGCTGCATTGTTCATGGCATGCGAGCTCTTGCGCTCCCGGCCTGTGATAGCATGGCTTATTAGGGATGATAGATTACTCATGTCAATAAGGAATTCCTTCTTTTCCGGGATCCCATTCGAAAAGAACTCCAAAGTTAAGTGTGCTCGGCTTGGAGTAGTTTCAGGATGGGTGACTGACCGGGGAGTTGCTCCCGGGTGCGCAAGAATGAGGACAAAGTGCGCAGAAAAGACTAGTATTGATCTGTGGGTCTAGTCTAGATCCCGCCAGGAGTAACGACTACCGGCGGGTGTGTCCTGGGCGTTACAAGTTGGTATCAGAGCCGACCCTCGCGGTTACACGGATGTTTGCGGACAGGTGCGCGGTCATATTTTTCATGACGTTTGTAACCCATCGTGGCACACGTCATGGCACATGTACCGGACTGGATGCACAGACATATGTGCCAAGAGGGAACGTTCCTGTGGCCCGACGAGGACGTCGGTTCCTCTGAGTTGGGGTGTATGTGATAGCCTGGCTTATTAGGGATGATAGACTAGTCATATCAATAAGGAATTCCTTCTTTTCCGAGAGCCCATTCAGAAAGAACTCCCAAGTTAAGTGTGCTCAGCTTGGAGTAGTTTCAGGATGGGTGACTGATCGGGAAGTTGCTACTAGGTGCGCACGAGTGAGGACAAAATGCGTAGAAAAGACTAATATTGATCTATGGGACCAGTCTGGATCACGCCAGGAGTAACGACCACCGGCGGGTGTGTCCGATGCATTACACGCCCCGTCGACAATCTCTACGCGGATTGGCTAGACTGCATCGCCGAGCTCGGCAACGCCACCGGGGAGTCTCCTGCACCATCTCGCTCGCTACCTCACCCGCCACCTGCCGCGGGTGATGTGGCTCACGGAGCAGCTCCTCCACCTCTCAGGTAGGACGCCATCATTGAGCCAAGGCATGAAGCTCCACGGTGCGACCCGCCTCGCAGGGCGCTGGCGCGTGACGAGGAAAGCTGCCAGGTGGTGCAGCGGCCGCAAGGACAGGCACGTGCGCTCCCAGCACCGTCACGTCAAGACCGCGCGCCGCCTGCGATTGTGGCGGGCGAGAGGCAAGATCAGGCTCCACCTCCACAGCGGGCTCCCGTGACCACAACTGGATGACGCGCGTTCACCCCGGAGCTATGCAGCATCATCTGGCCAGGGAAGTTCAAGCCCGACCTGCCTCCGCGCTATGATGGCACCCCGACCCTATTGAGTTCCTGTAGCTCTACGAGCTGAGCATCGAGGTGGCCAACGGCAACGAGAAGGTTTCCCATGGCCCTCAAAGACGGTGTGTGCTCATGGCTCCTGAACCTCCCCGTGTGATCGTCTCCTCTTGGGACGATATGCGAGAGCGTTTCATTGCCAACTTCCAGGTCTCTTGCGACCGCCCGCTGGCTGCGGGTGACCTGCAATGCATCAAGCAACAACTAGGAGAAACCTTGAAGAAGTATATGTAGCGCTTCAACAGTGTTCTCCTCAAGTTCCCCAGGGTGTCGGACGAGGCCATCATCTCGGCATTCACTGGTGGCGTTCGCAATGTCAAGATGAAGGAGGAGCTCGCCATACACAAGGACATGCGCATGGCCCTGGATATGTTCAACATGGCAACCAAGTGTGCAAGAGCTGAGGAGGGATGCCTCTCCCTCCTCGAGCTCCCTGAGGATGACCCAGAAGACAAGAAGACCAAGGCCAAGGACTTGAAGAGCAAGGGTCCAGCCATTTTCGCGGTCGAGCCAGAAATGAAGCAAGGATGCGACCACCTATATTCATCCAAGGGCAACCTGTCATTCTACGTCTTCAACAATGTCCATAGCCACAACACCAACGACTGTCAAGAGCCCAGGGCCATCCGCGATGGGCGCTTCGGTCGACGCACATAGTGCAACGATCGAGGCTACGACTGCTGAGTAGGCCGAAGCGGAGGACGCTGGGACGGCCGCGACCCCTGCCAAGAATGACATGACAACCCCGTGAGGACCGCTGGCAGGGCCAGCCTCATGAGGGTGTCTGGAGACATCAGCCTCACTAGGACCGTCCTCAGAGCATGGTTGACTTCCCCCGCTGCTGGCACCATCAAGAAGGAACGATGACCATCACCAGGACAAGGGGTCTGGGGCTTCCAGGAGCCTCGTGCCATCGCTTGCAGCCTAATCGGAGCCTCTATTCGAGCTTCATTTTCGTTCTTGCGGAGCCTCTTCAGTTTTTCCTTAATTGTCTCAACCGATGAATTCTCATCAACTTCATCATGGTTCTTCTTGTTTTCTTCCCGGAGGATTCAATTCATGTTTCCCAGGTTGATCATATTCCTTCCTCGACTCAAGTGTTTCCCTTTGCTCGTTTGCCTCTCACCAGTTTATCCTTCCGGAGTGCCCAAGACATATCCAAAGATTTGTGTTTACATTCGATTATTTCGAGGTTGTCACCTCATTCAAGTCTTTCAGTTGTTCCGGTGCATAATATCTCTCTCTCAACCGATCCTTTCCAATGGTGTTTCTTTTTAGTGGGCCCTAACCCACAGGTCTTTTCCCAGGATCTTACTTGACTCTCTAATTTTTCTGGAGTTATTCTCAATTTTTTTCGAAATTTGACGTAAGAATGAATTTCATTAGTCAGATGCTTTTCCAGGATCGATTTCAAATTATTTTTTAGAGTTGGCTCAACCTCTTCGCTTTCATTCTCCTGGAGTATCCCAACAATTCCTCAGGGTGTTCCTCATCATATTTCTCAACGTTTGAAGACCGAAGAAGAGTTTCCTCTAAATCTTGTCTATTCTCCCTGAAATTTGTGGTGGTAGCTCAATGTTTTACTCTCAAAATGTTTCCAATCATGCGATTCTTTTCTTACCCATCCAGAGTATTTCAGGAGTTGTATTTTCTGTTTAGAGTATTCGGAGGCCTTCATTTCGGTATATTTCCTCATTCCAAGTATTCAGCTTCGTTCTTCAATTATTCTAAACTGATGCCACTTCGTTCGTCTCCATATTCTTCTAGTGCTTCATTCCGTATTGTTTAATAAGCTCGTGATCTCTTTGTTCTCTTGCATCTTGATTCACTCAAGATTCATCGTTTTGTTTTCTAATTCTTTCTGGCGATTCGTTTTCTTCTCTTCGTTCGTTTTCATTGACATGGTGACTTCCGTTCTTATCATATCAATTCATTCATTCTTTCCAGTCCTACCGGTGGTTCAGGAAGACATTCCCATGTTTTGCGCTATATCTCCCCTTGATCTTTTCCAACCCGAATAAGTTATATGCAATCCATTGCTTCTCATCAATTTAATTGATGAAGGATAAGCATAATATAATTCTTATTCTTCTTTCATCAAGTTGAGTAATTCCTTGCTTCGGAGATTGCTCATGGTGAATAATTTCTCAGTTCTAAGTTGTTCGTCTTTTCTTTCCCGGAGTTCAAGTTTCCTCGACGTTCTCGTCGGCAACTACATCTAAATCATAGCGAGGCTTTAATCTTATTCTTTTCATTCTTCAATTCGACCCCATCATTCTTTTGTTACCGGAGTTCTTCAAGGTGGTTCGTAAGGATTTAATTCATTACTCAAGTGTTCATCAAGATTCTTGTTGGAGGAGCACAAGTATCTTTTCCTCTTGCGTCTTGAAGTGCAATTAATTCTCCGTATTCTTTTGAAGTGGAGTTTTGCATTTCTTCGTTCTTCTCAGCTATTCAAGCATTTCCGTTTGTGGTCGGTTATCACCTCATAATTTTGAGATGTTTTCCATAAGCCCACAACAAGCTTATTCTTTTTGTTGTTGAATTTCCAACAACTTCGTTCAACCCTTCTTCATAAAGATGCTGGTAGAAGTTGTCATCTCCTTCTCTATTCTTTTCATTCCACCTTTTCAATTCTTCCGGAGGCATTGTGTTGTTCCCACCGTTCAATTTATCTTCAGATATTCTGATAAATCGGCCGGTTTATCGCTTACCAGTGTCTGACTGATAAGATATATCGGCCGATAAATCAACCGATATGATGATAAACCAGCTGATATGCCGATAAACTGGCCGATTTACCCCTTATCATGGGTCGACCGATAAGTTCCCAGTAAGCGATATCCCCAACATTGGTTGTTCCTCTCGTCAAGTATCGTCCCATCTTGTCAAGTTCATGTTCTATTCCATTCCATGTTCAACCGGGATGCTATCACAATTCTTTCGTTCTTATTCCGTTTCTATCTTCTTCTAACTGGAGTGGGTTCAGAGACTATCCTGCTCCTCGAGCTTTTGATTCTTGTCATAAACACCGTTCTTCTGTTCTACCCGAGTGCTCTCGGTCTTGTTCACCTTCTCTTTTGCACTATTATTCCTCCTTATCGTCTTTCTTTTCTGTCTCGTTCCTAAGATCTCGGGACGAGATCTCTTGTTAGTGGAGGAGAGTTGTAACGCCCTGAGTCCGATGCGCCAGGTGTCTTCCTGTTATTCGCCGTCTTTTCCATGTCATTTGCTTGCGTGTTTCACTTTGCCATGTCATCATGTGCATTGCATCCCCATGTTTTCAAAACTTGCATCCGGTCACTTTCTCCGTTGTCTGTTTTGGAATCCGACACTCTCACATGCACCCACCGTACCTCTCAGACATTGTTTCGTGAGCGGGAGAAAAGCGTTCTCGGAATGGGCCGAGAGTTGATGAGTGGTCTTGGTACATCGCCGGTAGACCGCCTGTCAAATTTTGTTCCATTTGGACATCATTTGTTGCCCCAACGGTTAACCGTGTATCCGCGAAGCCCTCCTTCTCTTTGCAGCCAAGCACCCCTCCACAACAGCCCAATAGCTCATCTAAACCCCCTCCATGCTCTCCGTCGTTGGATCACAATGGTGTGGGCAAAAACCGCACCTCATTTGGCTCTCCTAGCTCCCTCTACCTATAAATAAGTCTCCCTTGTCCAAATCCGAGGCAAACACCTGGAACCCTAGATCCACTCCTCCTCGCGCCGCCGAACATGTCCGCCGCCGTCCGAACGCGTCCGCGCCACCGCCCTCCGGCCAACCACCGAGCGCCACGTCACCCCGCGCCTGCCCACCGCTGCCGAGGCCCGCCCGACCCACGGCTGGCCCGCCCAAGCCGCGCCCCCACGCTCGCAGCCACACGCCGCCGCCCTTGCCGCCCGTCCTCTGCCGCCCCCTGCTGCTCCACGCGCACCGGCTGCCGCCGCCCCGCCTTGTCCTCCTCCGTCCCCATCGGCCTCCACCGCCGTCGCTGCCTCGACCTCACCGGAGGCCGCCGCCGTCGCCGGAGGTCGCGTCGTCGCCGGATCCGGGCCGTGGATGAGATCCACCCATCCTTGAACCAAACGGCCTCCCCGTGCCCCCGAATCCCCTTGTCCCGCACCACCTCGTCCCGCGTTGACTTTTTCAGAGGGTATAATTTCTGCCAAGTCCTGAGATTCCAACATTATGTGTGCATGTTCATCATGGCATAACTTTGTGCATGTGGCTCCGTTTTGCGTGTATGATATATCAAAATGTTTATCTCAGAGTACTCTACATGCTAGTGTCATTTGAATGCATGTTACTGTTCATAATGATGCCCTAATCATTGTTGCAAAAGTGCTAAATGTTCTCATCTGCTGAAACTGTTATAACTAGCCGATTTGTCCTTCTCATAGCATTTTGTGTGTTTGTCTTTTGAGCATCAGGTCAACATGTTTTAGGAGAATCCTCATGCCATCTTTACAGTGGTGCAATCCATGTATTTTTATGTGCCATGTGGTGACTAGCACAAGCTTGCAAAGTGTGCTACTTGATGTTTGTTGTTTTCTGAGAGTTAGTGATTTTTGCTAAGTCTATAACTGTTATGTTATGTTGCCATGTTGATTTGATGCTACCATCAATTCCATGCATTATCTGGAGATGCTTAGTTGACATGTTTTTATGTCCATGTTATGCTCTATCATTTCATGACTTTTGATGCCTCATATATGTCCTGTATCATATGTTTTAATTGCCATGAACATGCCTAAATGATGTTCCAGTTTTCTATTAACTTCATGATGCCATGTTGTGAACTTGTTATTATTCAATCTATGCCTCTTTTGGAGATGCTCCAATTACATGAATTGAACTATGCTATGATTACTTTGTCCACATGCCAAGTTTGTTAATTCTGGACTTCATATGACCTCTATTCCAATCTTGAAAACATGCTATGTTGATGTTGTTGTTTTACACTTGCTGAAACTGTTACAACATTCATACTTGTCTTGGTGGTTCCCACTAGTCCATGAGCCATATGGTTATGATGCCTTGATATTATTTGCTCTTTGTTATGAGTAATTTGATGCCATGCCCTTGGTTGCCATATAACTTGCTGTAGTTTGTCTCTTTCTTGCTCTCAAGTTGCCATCATGCCAAATCTGTCATCATGTTAACAGTATGTTCCATTTTGCAAGTATCATAGTACTTACTCCATGCATCATATTAACTTGTGCCCATGGACTAAGTTGTTGTATATCATGTCTACTACATGCCCATGTCTTTTGCATCATTACTAAAGTGGCTATGCTTTCTGTTATGTGCCTCCAAAGTCAGCATCATAATGTTATTGTTTTGCATTCCTAGATTTCCTCTAAGTCTGAGAATCATCTTATATCATGTTTGCATCTTGTATTGATGATTCCCATGAACCTGTTGCTCATATGGTTATGCCATGTTGTGTGTTTTGAGCTCCATGATATGTACTAGCATTCCATCCTTTTGCTTGCCATGTTCTTGCACTGTAGCTTAACTATTTCTTGCCTCCAACATGCCATCGTATCATCTCTGCTCATGTATGCTCTGTTTTTCACTAAGTCATAATCTCTGTTATCAAGTTGCTTTTTGCATTGATCATCTTGGATTAATCTTGATGCCTATGAACCTGAAACTTAATGATGTTTGAAGCATGTTGTCTGTATTTGAAGTGCATATCAAGCTTTTGTACAAGTGATTCATGTAGCATGTTGTTTCCTTGACTGCAAAGTGCTTAGTTGCTGTTTTGGGAAGATTGTGTTTGAAACTTCTTTCGTGTGTATGTGTTAAATCGTGCCTTCGTTTGGAGTATGCTCTATATGAAACTTGCTTGGTTTTGTATGTTGCTTCATCATGCCTTGCTGCAACCATGTTTTGGAGTGCTTGAGATGTTGTGTTTCTTGCTTTTGCGTCAATGACATGTTTAACTTGTTTTGCTCATATCTTCTAGGCCGTAGCTCCGAATTAAACGTACTTTATATGTAACTTGACTACAAAACCGTATAGATAATCTTGGTGCACTTTAACTTGCTATTTAACAACTTTAACATAATGTTTTGTTCAGATCTGGACCAATTTCTATGTTTGCATATGAGGACTTACCGGAATTATTATATGTTGTTTCCAGCCTCATTTAAAATTGCTTTGATGTGTTGTTCTTGTATGCATAATCTCTTACCATGAGTAGCATCAGGTAGCCCTGTCATGCATCATACTGGGTTGAGCATCATGTCATGATATGTGTTGTGTGTTTAGCATGTTGTTTGCTTCTTTTCGTTTGTCCTCCTTCTCAATAGTTCCTGTTTCGTTGCGATTGTGATGATTTGTTCGACTATGTGGGATCGTCTTCTTCATGGACTCGTTCTTCCTCCGAGCGGGATTTCAGGCAAGATGACCGTCACCTTGGATCTCAGTACTATCTTTGCTATGATAGTTGTCTCGATGTGATCGCTATGTCGCGCTACCTACCACTTGTTTCTCAAGCCTCCCATATTGCCATGATACCCTCTAACCTTTTCACCCTTCCTAGCAAACCGTTCTTTGGCTATGTTACCGCTTTGCTCAGCCCCTCTTATAGCATTGCTAGTTGTAGGTGTAGTTGCAGGTTGTTCCAAGTTGGGACATGGATATCATGGAATATCACAATATCCCTTACTTAATTAATGCATCTATATACTTGGTAAAGGGTGGAAGGCTCGGCCTTTTGCCTAGTGTTTTGTTCCACTCTTTGCCGCCCTAGTTTCCGTTATACCGGTGTTATGTTCCTTGATTTTTGTGTCCCTAACACGGTGAGGGTTTATGGGCCCCTCTTGACAGATCGCTTTGAATAAAACTCTTCTAGCAAGGCCCAACATTGGTTTTAACATTTGCCATAATAATACTTGAACTAAATAATTAATTGGCATAGGGCGTCATGAACCCGAGGATTCTTTCTACATAGCAGGGGGGGCCAGTGCTGATGGTGTTGGTCCCAAATAGGCAGCCTGCGGGGCCGCCTCAGGGAAACCTGAGGTATTTGGTTTTACTCGTAGCTTGGCCCATCCGGTGTACCCTGAGAATGAGATACACACAACTCCTATCAGGCTAGGTTGGTGCCTCAGGAGGTCTTGCTGGACTTGTTTTACCATTGTCGAAATGTCTTGTGCACCGGATTCCGAGTCTGATTGGAGGGTCCCGCGATGGAGGATTGTCTCCGTCAATCGTGAGCTTGTCATGGGCTAAGTTGGGACACCCCTGTAGGGTTTAAACTTTCGAGAGTCGTGCTCGTGGTTAGGTGGTAGATGGGAATTTGTTAATATCCGGTTGTAGAGGACTTGAAGTAAACTCGATTAAAATGCACCAACCGCGTGCGTAACCATGACTGTCTCTTTTCGGGGAAGTTCGAGAGGAGAACACGATTGGTTTATGTTTGAATGTAAGTAGTTCAGGACCACTTATTGACCTTTACTAGTTTGCGACTGTTTGCGTAGTTTCTCATCTTGCTCTTGTACTAGCATGTTAGACACCATACAATGCTTAGTCGCTGCTGCAACCTCACCACTTATCCTTTCCTACCCATTAAGCTTTTCTAGTATTGATACCCATGTAATGGGATTGTTGAGTCCTCGTGGCTCACAGATTACAAAAACAATAGTTGTAGGTATAGGTAATGCGATGATCATGACATGAGAGCGATGTTTGCTTGTCTTGGAGTTCTTCTTCTTCTTCTTCTTCGTCGATCTTGGGTTAGGTTCCTGGTCAGCAGATGGGCTAGCAGGGTGGATGTCGTTCGAGCTTTTGTTTGTGTTTCATATGTAGTCGGATGTTGTTCTCATGTATGATCTTGATGTATTCTTGTGGCATTTGTATGCCTTGCTTGTATCCCCAACTATTATGTAATGGTATGATGTAATGATATCCTCCTTGCAAAAGCGTGTCAATATTCGGTTCTATCCTTGGTGGGACCTTCGAGTTCCTTTAGGATAGAGTCACATATTGGGCGTGACACTCAGGCCCTAGCCTTCCATCGCATCTTCGAGCAGTTCGCGCGTGAGGTGAACATGAACCTCCCCAAGCTCGAGGCAACACGTCCACTGAGGTGGTCCAAGTACACCATCACCTTCAGCTCTTCCGACCAGCTCAAGTGCGCGACAACTGCCGCTGCCCTTCCAATGCTCTGCTCGCCTACCATCAGCGACGTGCTCGTCACCAAAACACTCATTGATGGTGGGGCGGGGCTCAATGTCCTCTCCATCAAGATGTTCGACCGCCTCCAAGTGCCCTATGACCAGCTGCAGCCTACCAAGCCTTTCTCAGGAGTGACCGACGGCTCCACCACCCTGATAGGGTAGATTTGCCTCCCTGTCACCTTCGGCACCGCGATACCTACCGCACTGAGCTCATCGACTTTGACGTCGCCCACATTCGCCTCCCTTACAACGCCATCCTCGGGTATCCGGCCCTGGCCAAGTTCATGGCAGTGACCCACCATGGCTACAATGTCCTCAAGATACCAGGAAGTTGCGGCATCATCATGGTCGCCTGCGAAGAGAAGGATGTGGTGCGCTCTCTCGAGCGCGCCTACTAGGCTGCGGCGGTCGAGGAACCAGACAACAAGGGCGCTGTCTACCCTCCTGAGGCTATCCCTAAGAAGAAGAAGCAGTTGCCCCGCCAAGGACCTTAGGAGGGAGGGGCGCCCGGCGGTGCTGCCTCAAGGTCAGCACCAACTGACGGGGCGCCTTCCCCTCTCGCATAGGAAGGTGCGCCCGGTGCCCCTCTCAGGCTGGGCTCAGGGGCTCTCCTCCAGAGGGCCTCTGATCTGACCAGCGTCACGAGGGAGGTGTTCGGGCACCATGTGGAGGCATGCTTCAACGCGCACTTTCGTGAGGAAAGCCAAGGGCGGGAGGCGCTAGGCGCTCAAGAGTGCATGACCAAGGCAACCGAGGAGCTTCAAGAGGCAAGAGCTATGCGGGGCGACCTTCGCCCACCACCCGGCGCAGCTCCCTGCCCCAGCGATGACAGCGAGCTGTGCGCCTGCGTCAACATCCCTGGGCTCAACAGGGCCGCGTCTCAGGAGCTTTTCTGCGTTGGCCGATGTGAGGGCCCGCCTCACAGCAATGTCTGCATGCCTTTTGGCTTGTTGAATAGGGCTGCCGTGCATTAGCGCCACATGCGGGGCGTCCTGGCAGCTCATGAGGCCAGGCACCAGGCGATCCTGATGGATATGGCGATGGATCCTCGCGAGCCCCCCGGGCCTCCAGAGCCTCCCGAGGTTCAGGACCCGGGTGGCTCATGAGGAGCGACTTCTGCAACACGCGTCTTCAGCTACTCCAACATACCTTCGACAATGGTACCAGGCAACATCTTTTGGTTTGTTCAATTGGGGGCACCCCTCGGGCAGCATTATCCCCAAGCCGCATGGGTCTGTCCCTGTGGCATGTATCCTTCTTGCATCTGTCAGAACTAGCTTTACCTTCGATCATTAGCTGCTTTATGATTATAATATGCCTATCCAGTGCTTTGTCGCCATGAACGTCGTACGCCCTTGCAAGCCCACCCACGACCACCTCATGATTAAGGTATGGCAAGGCGTCTGTGCTCAGGTTCGTCCCTGTAGCGTCGCTAAACCCATGTGGCTAAGCTCTGGTTCGCAGGCCAGCTCCCCTGCATGTCAACACGGGAGCCGCGCGCCGGTTTTCTTTCTTCATGACCTTTGCATGAGAAGACTGGGCATGGCATCTGTGCTCGGCTCCGTCCCTGCAGCGTCAATAAACCCAACGGCTTAGCTCTGTCTAGCGGGCTGGTCCCGTTCACGTCACCTCTTGGGGTCGTTGGTGTTTGGCCTTCTCATGCAATAACCTCAGGAGATTCACTCGGCGCACGTTGCCTAACCATCTCATAGGGCTATCACAAGTGTCCCGAATCAAATTCAGGCATGACCCGCCTTGAGGATGGCCTCGTGAGTCCCGCGCTGGCTCACGGGTGCCCATACACACCTCCTCTAGCCCTGCCATGCAAGCCACGTGTCAAGGCAAGGTTGTACATGCCCCGGAGCCTCACCTCAGAGGGGGGCTCCCACCCACATACCAGTGGAAGCACCATCCTCTGCGCTGGCAGTTGACATGGTCGAGGAGTAGCTATGCCCGTGCAAGAGCGGAAGCTTCATGCTCTGCGTTGGTGATAAACAACTGAGGGTGGCCTCATAGCTGCGTTAACCTCAGGGAGCCACCCGGCTCAGTGCTCAGCCTCAACGCGCTGCCTTCCCCTCTGGAGACTCCCGCGAGAGGGCTGGGCATAGGGATTACGCTCAGGTCACGCCTAGCGTACGCTACCTTGCTAGGTCCCTCGGACCTGGTCTTTGCGCACCCCTCCCGAGCGAGAGCCCAATGAGGAAAGGTATGGAGGTTTGTTCGTACATCAAGGGGGACTCCTGAGCATCACGACTGAGGAGCCTAACTGGTTACCTAGCCCCTCACCCATTGGTCCCACCCTGGTGATCCGTACGCCCCAACGACGACTGAGGTATGCGTGGGGCCGGGCCCTACCGACACAGAACGCTAAGGCCTACTCTCGCATCTCCTTCCCGAGGGCTATTTGCATGGCAAGGGGCACTCCTAAGCATCGCGACTCAGGAGCTTAACTGGTCACATAGCCCATCACCCCTTGGCCTCGTCCTGGTGATCCTATCGGCGTCCTAGGACCGGGGGAACCCAGACTTGCCTGCTTGGTACAGCCTAGCTTCAACAACAAAAACCCAAGACCCTCGCGAGGGGCCAAGCCTCGTGAGGTTGACGACACCAAGACCTTGCTGGGGGGCAACCTCACTAGGCTAGCTCCCGAGGAGCGGAGATATCAATGCAAGGTGCACCTCGCGAGGTTCATATGACGTGAGCCATGACAACCAAGGCCAGGCGGGCGCAGTGTACCAGTTTCCTCTTTGGTGCTAAGGAGGCAAGCGCAGGCGCGGAGTCCCGAGGAATCAAGAAAAGGATTATGTTTTGGTGCAGCAAGACAAAGACCGCTAGGGCGGCAGGACGGAGGTCATCGTGGCGCCCACCGCGGCGTCACGACCAGGAGCTTTTGTATGCGAAGACTACTTTTGCCGGGATAGCATGTACTAGTTGTCTCCCTTCAAATTTGGCCGTGGTGGGATCCCTTCCCGCCTTACATTTGGGAAGAGGACCAAGGCCACTATAAATAGGACCTAGCCACCACCATAGGAAGGGATCGAATCCGTTCCACCCTGACCACCTCACCAGCTCATCGAGCCCAAGAACACCTCACCTCCTGAGGCTATTCATCCATTGTACTAGTTCATCCAAAGCCCCTCGAGGCAAATCCACCACAAAGCAAGAGTAGGATTTTACACCACAAGTTGGCCCGAACCTGGGTAAACTACCGTGTCTCTTGTTCATTGGGTTCGTTGAGCTAGGCCATGGGATCGGCGAGTATGCAGGTTGGGAGGACGAGTTCTCCGCATGCACCCCAGGGTTCGAACCTCTCAAGGGTCTGCGGAACCCCGAATCCGACATTTGGCGCGCCAGGTAGGGGCTGGTCGGATCATCTCTTCCACCGATCGATTCACCGCAGCTCCACCGCTTCCATGGATGACGCCCATCGAGCCTGTGCTAAGCGTCGGGTTGTCCTCGCCGCTTGCGTCGCTTAGACAGCGCCCGCCGGCGGGCCTCCCCGTCATTCCCCATCGCCTACCGCTGACGCCGCGATCGGCCCAGCAGGGCATGAACAACAAGCTTCGTTGCTACACCCCTCCATGCAACGTGACAGGCGCACGGTCACCCTGTCGCTGAATCTGGCTGGTTCATCGTCTCGCGTTCGTCGCGGTCCGGTGGACGCACAGGCTGCGCTGCTCATGGCACGCGAGCTCCTGCGCTACCGCCCTGGACCGCATCGCCAAGCTTGTCAGCACCACCGGGGGCTCTCCTGCACCGTCTCTCCCGCTGCCTGTTGCGGGTGATGTAGCCCACGGAGCGCTTCCTCCACCTTCCTGTCAAGATGCCATCATCGAGCCAACACGTGAGGCCCCAAGGCATGACCCACCACACAGGGCACCCGCGCCAGAAGAAGAAAGCTGCCAGGTGGTCCAGCGGCCGCAAGCAGGGGCGCGTGCACTCCCAGCACCACCGTGTCAGGACCACGCGCCACCTGCCCTGGTGGCACGCGAGCCCCAAGATCAAGCTCCGCCCCACGACAAGCAACCGTGACCATCACGGGCTGCCCTGCCTTCACCCCAGAGCTATGCAGCGTCATCTGGCCAGGAAAGTTCAAGCCCGACCTGCCTCATCGCTACGACGGCACCCCCAACCCTATTGAGTTCTTGCAGCTCTACAAGCCGACAATCGAGGCAGCCAACGGCGACGAGAAGGTTATGGTGAACTGGTTTCCCATGGCCCTCAAGGATGGGGCACGTTCTTGGCTCCCAAACCTGCCCGTGGGGCGAGATTGTAACGCCCCAGATATACTTTCCATATTTGTATCCAACTCTTGCCGTCTCCGGCGCTAAGTTATATTTATTTCTCGGGTTCGGGTCTTTGTCTCCGTGTGTTGTTTTATTTTTCGTGCATCTCATATCATGGCATCTCGTGCATTGCATTTGCATACATGTTCATCTCATGCATTCGAGCATTTTCCCCGTTGTCCGTTTTGCATTCCGGCGCTTCGTTCTTTTCCGGTGGCCATTTCTAGCTTTCTTTCGTGTGTGGGGATTAAACATTTCCGGATTGGACCGGGACTTGCCAAGCGGCCTTGGTTTACTACCGGTAGACCGCCTGTCAAGTTTCGGGTCATTTGGACTTCGTTTGATACGTCCAACGGTTAACCGAGGGACCGATAAGGCCTCGTGTGTGTTGCAGCCCAACACCCCTCCAATTTGTCCAAAATTCCACCAAACTTTGCTCCATGTCCTAGAGCGTTCGATCACGATCGCGTGGCCGAAAACCGCACCTCATTTGGACTCTCCTAGCTCCACTTATGCTATATATACCCCCCCATTCTCTCTCATTCTCCCCGTTCCTCCTAAAAAAAAACATCTTCCTCCACCGCGCCGACGGACGTGTCCGCCCCCGGCCGGACAACGTCCACCGCCGCCCGCCTCAGCCAGCCGGGTCGCGCCACGTGGCGCCGGACCACATCGCCGACCGCGCCGCCAGCCCGCGGGCCCACGCGGGGCCCTCCCCGGCCCGCGAGACGCCGCCGCCCCCTCGCCCGGGTCGGTGCCCTCCTTCCCCGAGCCCGGCCGTGCGCCGCCGCCGCTGTGGGTGCTCGCCGCCGCCGGCCCCGCCCCACCGGAGCGCCCTGCCGCCCCGTCCAGCAACTCCGGTGGCCGGAGCCACTACGCCGCCGCCCCCGCTCTCCGACGCCGCCTCCGCCCCTCGTCGCCCCGGCGCCCGACGCCGCCGTCCCTCTTCCTCCGGCGAGCCGCGACGAGCTCCGGCGACCGGCCCCGTTGCTACAGTGTTCCGGCGCCGCCTCGGGTTCCGTGCGGTTCCAGATCTCAGATCCAACCCCCCCCCCTGTTGACTTTTGTCCAGAAACCCTAGTTTTTTATGCGATGTTTGACTGCTCGTATCTCTGCAACCATAGCTCCGTTTTGGGCAGATGATATATCAAAATCTTTGCCTCGACATGTACATCATTTCATTCCATTGCATCATTTGCATTTGAGGTCATCTTGATTCCCAAAATGCTGTTAGAAGGAGGCTTCGTGAGTTAAATTGCAGATCCGTTAGTTCATCATGCACTTTTGTCATTTTTGCCATGTTTAGTCCGTGCATGATATGCCTGTGCCCCTTTGGGATGAATTGTTAAGAATTTTGTCTTCTTTCCAGAGGTTCCACCCATGCATTTTTAGGATCTGTGTACTGTCTTGTGCAAGCTTGCGAAGAGAGGTACCTGAGATTGCTGATTTCAGGGACTTTTGAGTTCGTGAGATTGCAAGAGAGGTACCTGAGATTGCAAGTCTGGGATATTTGAGTTCGTGATGCCATATGTCCAGCTTGTTTCCTAGTGATCCGTGCCTCTTTTGAGGATGATCAGTAAGGGAGTTTTGATAGTTCTGTTATGCTCTATCCATCCATGTCTTTGTTTGCATATGTGAAGTGCTCTAGGTTGACTCAATCGAGCTCAACTTTTGCTTCGTTGTTAATCTGGGCAGATCGTCAACTTGTTTGCGATTTTGCCGATGCTACCGTTAGTGTTCCATGCATGCTATGTCTTTGTTCTTGCCATGTGTAGCTAGCATATTGTGCCTTATTGCTGGTTATATGCTTGCCTTGCCATGACTTGCACCGTAGTGAGTGCATCGAGCTCGTTTACATGCCTTCGTGAGTTAAATTTCTGCATGTCTCAGTTTTCACTAAGTCTGAAAACTGATTGTGTTCGAGCTATGTTCGTGAGCTCGGTAGAGTATTTTGTGAACCCTTTTGGCCCCAGGTCACTTTGGGTGTTTTATTAAGCTTGTTGAGTAGCTCCATGCCATATTCTTACTTGTCATCAGGTCATGTATCATGTTGTTTTGCTGCTCCGAAGAGGGCTTCGTGATCTGAAATTTCAGGCTAGTGTTAATTTCACTAAGTCTGAAATCTGTTTTGCATATTCATTTTTGCCATGCCTGTTTGAACCCCTTAATTGATGAATTTGCCTATGTCTCAGTGCTAGTGATTTGTTAAGCATCTTGTGTACATCACTGCCATGTATTTTTTTTCATGTTTGGTGGCTGTAGCATGTTCATTTCGTTGCATTTAGATGCCTACTTGCTGTAAATCGCAGACCGGTGTCATATCTTAAAACGCTTGCCATTTCCAAACCGTAACTCCGATTCCAATGATCTTTATATCGTTTTCAAGCGATTTCATCCCCTCTATCCAGTGGCACCCTTGGAATTCCAAGTTGAGGCCAGGTTCATTGCATTTCCTGTCATATCTTGCATTTTGCATCCCGCATCGCATCCCGCATAGCATATCATCATTTCATCATATTGCTTGGTCTTGCACGTGGTTGATTGTATCCTTGTTGCTTGTTTGTCTTGTTTGGGTAGAGCCGGGAGACGAGTTCGCTAACGAGGAGCCCGTTGAGTTTGCTTGTGAGGATCCAGTCAACTCTGACAACTGTGCAGGCAAGATGATCATACCCTCGAAATCACTACTATCTTTGCTATGCTAGTTTGCTCGCTCTTTTGCTATGCCATGCTACGATGCCTACCACTTTGCTTGTCAGCCTCCCAATTGCCATGATTCAAACCTCTAACCCACCATATGTCCTAGCAAACCGTTGATTGGCTATGTTACCGCTTTGCTCAGCCCTCTTATAGCGTTGCTAGTTGCAGGTGAAGATTGGAGCCGTTCCTTGTTGGAACATTTATTTACTTGTTGGGATATCATTATATTGCTATGTTATCTTAATGCATCTATATACTTGGTAAAGGGTGGAAGGCTCGGCCTCTCGCCTAGTGTTTTGTTCCATTCTTGCCGCCCTAGTTTCCGTCATATCGGTGTTATGATGTTCCCGGTTTGCATTCCTTACGCGGTTGGGTTATAATGGGAACCCTTGATATTTCGCCTTGATTAAAACTTGTCCAGCAATGCCCAACCTTGGTTTTACCATTTGCCTCCTAGCCTTTTCTTTCCCTTGGGTTCTGCAGACTCAAGGGTCATCCTTATTTTAACCCCCCCGGGCCAGTGCTCCTCTGAGTGTTGGTCCACCTGTCAGCTACTGGTGGCCACCAGGGGAAAATCTGGGCTGGCCTACCTGTACCTAGGATAATCTGAGTGTGCCCTGAGAAAGAGATATGTGCAGCTCCTATCGGGATTTGTCGGCACATTCGGGCGGTGTTGCTGGTCTTGTTTTAACCTGTCGAAGTGTCTTGAGTTACCGAGATACCGAGTCTGATCAGGAACGTCTTGGGAGGAGGTCTATTCCTTCGTTGACCGTGAGAGCTTGTTATGGGCTAAGTTGGAACTCCCCTGCAGGGATTGAACTCTCGAAAGCCGTGCCCGCGGTTATGGGCAGATGGGAATTTGTTAATGTCCGGTTGTAGATAACTTGAACCTTAATTAATTAAAATGAATCAACTGAGTGTGTTGCCGTGATGGCCTCGTCTCGGCGGAGTCCGGGAAGTGGACACGGTGTTGGAGTAATGCTTGTGCAGGTTGTTCCTTTAGCTTCTCGCTCGTGCTTCGCCTTCTCTTCTCGCCCTCATTTGCGTATAAGTTAGCCACCATATATGCTAGTCGCTTGCTGCAGCTCCACCTACACTTTCCTTAATCTTCCTATAAGCTTAAATAGTCTTGATCGCGTGGGTGTGAGATTGCTGAGTCCCCGTGGCTCACAGATACTACAACTCCAGATGCAGGTCTAGGTGATTCCGCTCCAGGTGACGAGTACGAGCTCAAGTGGGAGTTCGACGAGGACTCTCAGCGTTATTATGTTTCCTTTCCCGACGATCAGTAGTGGTGCCTAGTTGGGGTTATCGATTCAGGGCCTTGTCGCATGTTGGGGGTCTTTTCTATTTTGGCACCGTAGTCGGGCCATGAGTGATTTGTATGATGGATGTTATTTATGGACTTTGATGTGACGTGGCGAGTGTAAGCCAACTATGTACCTCCCCTTTATATTATTTATGTACATGGGATGTGTGATGATTTCCTGACTTGCGACATTGCTTTCAATGCGGTTATGCCTCTAAGTCGTGCCTCGACACGTGGGAGATATAGCCGCATCGAGGGCGTTACAAGTTGGTAATCAGAGCCTTCCCCGACCTTAGGAGCCCCCATTGCTTGATCGTTTTTAGCAGCCGAGTTGTGTCTAGAAAGATGTTTTGAGTCATTTAGGAATTATATATCAGAGAGCTTAGGAATTCTTTTTACTTCCCAGTCTCCTCATCGCTCTGGTAAGGCATCCTGACGTAGAGTTTTGACTCTTCTCTTCTCAAATTTCACTAAAAAAAATTTTTTAGGATCACGCGAGTATCTTGGTTTTGTTCCGATGGTTTTGTGACGAGAACATTGTTCTTGGTGCCTCCTGTCTTTAGGGGTTGTGGCAGTGTCCCGGGGAGTTGAGCTCCGAGGTGTTGTCGTCACAATTTTATCGTTGCAATTCTGGTATACTTGAGATTTGTGCGCGACATCGAAAATCTCTTTTATGCAGTTCGTTGGTGAGATAACCTCGACGCCACCCAGTACTGGGGCGGGAGTTCGGGAGTATCGCCATAACTTGTATAACGGATGCTTTTCGAAGGTTGAGATAGATGGTTTCTGAAGGTTTCTTTGTTATGTGTTGAAGGATGGATACAGCTGGATGTAGGATTGCTAGCTTGAGTGAGATATTATGCTCCCCTGCATCCCCAACACCTGATTGCATAACCGGGAAAATTTCGGGAATTTCATAGGTGGGAATTCAAGTAGCCTTAGGATATTTTTCCGACAGATGTATGATATGAAATTGGGGTTCGACGTCTAGTGGTTCGCCTATTCACGATCGATTTTACAGTGGTCTCGTTGTGTCTTAAAGAGTCCTTGGCTATGCTGACTCGGGGACGCTTCGTATGTCATGTGCACTGCCTTGTACATGATGGTGCTGTACGATCGAGCCCGTGTAGGTCCCACCACGAAAACTTCGGACGAAATTTCTATCATGTATTTGTTCCGGCTTATTCCGCAAGCCAACCCTTGGTTTTATTTTCAGTTGTGGCATTCGAGTTGCTCCGACGTCATATGTTGATTCCATCCCTCGTTGTTGTACCCCTTCTACCTGATTCTTCGTGGCTTCGCAATTTAGGAATATGTGACCACTTCAAGAGAAGTGCATTCGTTCATTTTGTTCGGATGTGAAGACTTTATGTTGCAATTTTCATTCCGTTGGATTCAGCTTCAATATTTGTCTATTTGTGTGCTAATGGTGGTCAACATCTTCAGGATGGCTCCTCCAACGCGCACGACTCCGAATCCTGATCCGCCTCCACCTCCGCCTCCTCCAGAAGCATGGCAAGCTGTGATGGCCGCTACTAATGCAAACACTCAGCTGATCATGCAAATTCTCCAAGAGCGCAATCAAGGAAGTCAAGGGAATCAAGGAAGCAACCAGGGTCACTTTGCTACACTCAACCAGTTCCTTGCTAACGGGCCAAAGACTTTCAGTAATTGTGTTGAGGCAACCGATGCTGACGATTGGCTTGTGGATCTGTGTAAGCATTTCGAGTGCAGCAACGTCAAGCCTGAGGACTTTGTGAAATTCGCTTCCTTCCAACTCAAAGATCAGGCTGCAGAATGGTTCCAGCAGTACAAGGATTCCAGAGGTGAATGTGTTATCACTTGGGATGATTTCCGTCGAGATTTCCGAGCTCATCACATTCCGTAGAGCATGGTTGAAATCAAGCATGAGGACTTCCGCAATCTGAAGCAAGGCTCTTTGTCTGTCTATGACTACAACAAATTGTTCCAGAAACTTGCCCGCTTTGCCAAGCAGGACGTGCCTGACGAGAAGAGCATGATATATCAGTTCAGGGGTGGTCTCAGAGAAGATATTCAGCTCGCTCTTGTTCTCTTCGAGCCTTTGAGATACGATGAGTTCTACAACATGGCACTGAAGCAAGAGGCTGCTCAGTTGAGGTGTGATGCTTCCAGGAAGCGAGTTAGAGATGTTACTCCGTCTTCCTCTACTCAAGTGGCCAAGCAGCAGAAGTATTGGCTTCCTCCTCCTCCGTTCCGTCATCCGTATCAGCAGAAGAGCAAAGGTGGCAGTGGTTCTTCCCACCCACCCAACCCAGGCTTTCAGAACAAGACTTCGTCTCAAGCTCCAAGATCGAGTGCTCCGTATCACCGTCCGCTTTCAGAGGTCACGTGCAACAAGTGCCAACAGAAGGGTCACTATGCCAACAAGTGTTTCAACCAGAGGCGTCTTCCTCCTCCTCCTCCTGTCAGATCGGCAAGTACAGCTGTGGTCAAGCATAATTCCAAGCACGCCAAGGTCAATTTGATGAATGCAGCTCAGGCAGAGGACTCGTCAGATGTGATCATGGGTAACCTTCCTGTTAATGATATTCCTGCAAATGTTCTTTTTGACACGGGTGCATCGCATTGTTTCATCTCGAGACCGTTTTCATCTAAGCATGGGTTGCCTTTGCAAATTTTGCCTAGTCCTTTAGCAGTTGTCTCTCCCGGTAAGCGCATGCAGGCTAACTCCATTGCTCCGGATGTTACTATTACTTTGGGTGACTACAAGTTTCTATCTTCTCCAACGGTTCTTGGTGACTCGGATATTGATCTTATTCTCGGAATGGATTGGCTTTCTAAGCACAAGGCTCAGCTTGATTGTGCAGCCAGGCAGATTCAATTGACTCATTCGTCTGAGGATGTAATTGTCTTTGCTGCTCGGGATAATACAATCCGGTTGTTTTCTCTTAATGAGAAGGGTGAATTGGATGCTATTTCGCAAATTCCAGTCGTGTGCGAATATCAAGACGTTTTTCCAGAAGAACTCCCAGGGATGCCTCCAAACCGGCCGGTTGAATTTGTTATTGAACTTGAGCCCGGTACGGAACCTGTGTGCAAACGTCCCTACAAGCTCGGCCCCGAAGAGTTGAAGGAGTTGAAGAAACAACTCGATGAGCAAGAAAGATTGGGTCTCATCCGGCCTAGTACTTCTCCGTGGGGTTGTGGTGTTCTTTTTGTGAAGAAGAAGGATGGATCGAGTCGACTTTGTGTTGATTACCGTCCAGTGAATAAGAAGACCATCAAGAACAAATACCCACTTCCCAACATCAATGAGCTGTTCGAAAAACTCAAGGGTGCTCAAGTGTTCTCCAAGCTTGATCTCCCTATGGGTTATCACCAGATTCGCATTCGTGAAGAAGATATTCCCAAGACAGCATTCAGAACAAGCTTTGGTTCATATGAATACACTGTCATGTCTTTTGGCCTCGCCAACGCTCCTCCGACGTTCTCTCGCATGATGAATTTCATCTTCAACGCCTACACCAATGACTTCGTTTTGGACTATCTCGATGACATTCTGGTTTTCTCGAAGAACAAGGAAGATCATGCCAAGCACTTGCGTTTGGTTCTTGATAAGCTCAGGGAACATCAGTTCTATGCCAAGTTCTCCAAGTGTGAATTTTGGCTCGATGAGGTTCTTTATCTTGGTCATATCATCTCTACCAAGGGCATTTCCGTGAATCCCGAGAAGGTATCCGCAATTGTGAATTGCCAACCTGCTCAGAACGTGAAGCAACTCCGCAGTTTCCTCGGTCTCGCAAGCTATTGCCGAAGATTCGTTGAAAACTTTTCCAAGATCGCGAAGTCTCTCTCAAATGTTCTTCAGAAGCACGTCAAGTACGTTTGGTCTCCGGAGTGTGATATGGCTTTCAACACTTTGAAAGAGAAGTTGATCACTGCTCCAGTTCTGACTCCACCTGATGAATCCAAGCCGTACGAGGTCTTTTGTGATGCCTCTCTCCAAGGTCTTGGCGCAGTATTGATGCAAGAGAAGAAAGTGGTTGCTTATTCCTCTCGCCAGTTGAAGCCTAACGAGAAGAACTACCCCACTCATGATCTCGAGTTGGCGGCAGTTGTGCACGCTTTGTTGACTTGGAGACATCTTCTATTGGGTAGGAAAGTGGACATTTTCACTGATCACAAGAGTCTCAAGTACATCATCACCCAGCCTAATCTCAACCTCAGGCAGACTCGATGGGTCGAAATGATTCAAGAGTACAATCCGAGTATTGAGTATACTCCAGGCAAGGCCAATGTGATTGCTGATGCTTTGAGCAGAAAGGCCTACTGCAACAGTCTGATTCTCAAGCCTTATCAACCTGAGCTTTGTGAAGCTTTCCGCAAGCTTAATCTGCAAGTTGTTCCTCAAGGTTTCCTCGCCAACCTTCAAGTCTCTCCTACCTTAGAAGACCAGATTCGCCAAGCCCAGCTTCTTGATGCTATGGTGAAAAAGGTGAAGATTGGGATTCACAAGAGTCAGTCCAAGTACAAGTGCTACCGACTTGATGACAAGGACACTCTCTTCTTCGAGGATCGTATTGTTGTGCCCAAAGGAGAACTTCGTAAAGTGATCATGTACGAGGCTCACAATTCTCTTCTCTCCATCCACCCTGGGAGCACGAAGATGTATCAGGACCTCAAGCAAGCTTATTGGTGGACTCGAATGAAGCGCGAGATCGCTCAATTCGTGAATGAATGTGATGTCTGCAGAAGAGTGAAGGCAGAACACCAAAGGCCAGCTGGTCTCCTCCAACCTCTTGCCATTCCAGAATGGAAGTTTGACCACATTGAAATGGACTTCGTGACTGGGTTTCCAAAGTCCAAGCGTGGCAATGATGCTATATTTGTTGTCATCGACAAGCTCACCAAAGTGGCTCACTTTCTGCCTATCAAAGAGTCGATCACTGCAGCTCAATTGGCGGAACTCTATACCTCTCGCATTGTCTCTCTGCACGGTATTCCTCAAGTGATCTCTTCAGACCGTGGCAGCATCTTTACCTCGAAGTTTTGGGATTCTTTTCAGAAGGCCATGGGCACCAACATCCGCTTCAGCACTGCTTTCCATCCTCAAACAAGCGGTCAAGTCGAGCGTGTCAACCAGATTCTTGAAGATATGCTCAGGGCTTGTGTGATCTTCGGCCAGAAGTGGGAGGACTGCCTTCCTTATTCTGAATTCTCATACAACAACAATTTTCAAGCAAGTTCGGGCAAGGCCCCATTTGAAATTCTGTATGGCAGGAAGTGCCGTACCCCTCTCAACTGGTCCGAAACCGGTGAACGTCAGCTGCTGGGTAATGACTTAATCACAGAAGCAGAAGAAATGTGCAAAGTCATTCGTGATAACCTCAAAGCAGCCCAATCCCTCCAGAAGAGCTACTATGATAGTAAGCACCGTGATTTGGCTTTCGAGATCGGAGATCATGTTTACCTCCGCGTCTCTCCTATGAAAGGTACTCGTCGCTTCGGTATCAAAGGGAAGCTTGCCCCTAGATACGTGGGACCTTTCAAGATTGCTAGCAAGAGAGGCGACCTCGCCTATCAGCTCGAGCTTCCTTCAAACTTTGCCAATGTTCATGATGTGTTCCATGTCTCTCAGCTTCGAAAGTGCTTCAAGACTCCCGACCGCACTGTCAACTTCGAGGACATTGTGCTCCAAGAAGATCTCTCTTATCGTGAGCACCTAGTTTCTATTCTTGAAGAGACTGAACGCAAGACTCGCAACAAGTCAATCAAATTTCTCAAAGTCAAGTGGTCTCACCATTCCGACCGTGAAGATACTTTGGAACGCGAGGATCACCTCCGTTCTGAGTACCCGGAGTTCTTTCAGTCCTAGATCTCGGGACGAGATCTTTTCGTAGTGGTGGAGTGTTGTAACGCCCCAGATATACTTTCCATATTTGTAACCAACTCTTGCCGTCTCCGGCGCTAAGTTATATTTATTTCTCGGTTTCGGGTCTTTGTCTCTGTGTGTTGTTTTATTTTTCGTGCATCTCATATCATGGCATCTCGTGCATTGCATTTGCATACATGTTCATCTCATGCATTCGAGCATTTTCCCCGTTGTCCGTTTTGCATTCCGGCGCTTCGTTCTCCTCCGGTGGCCATTTCTAGCTTTCTTTCGTGTGTGGGGATTAAACATTTCCGGATTGGACCGGGACTTGCCAAGCGGCCTTGGTTTACTACCGGTAGACCGCCTGTCAAGTTTCGGGTCATTTGGACTTCGTTTGATACTCCAACGGTTAACCGAGGGACCGATAAGGCCTCGTGTGTGTTGCAGCCCAACACCCCTCCAATTTGTCCCAAAATCCACCAAACTTTGCTCCATGTCCTAGAGCGTTCGATCACGATCGCGTGGGCGAAAACCGCACCTCATTTGGGCTCTCCTAGCTCCACTTATGCCTATATATACACCCCCCATTCCAAATCTCAGATTTCTCCCCGTCCTCCTCCTAAAAAAAATCATCTTCCTCCACCGCGCCGACGGACGTGTCCGCCCCCGGCCGGACAACGTCCACCGCCGCCCGCCTCAGCCAGCCGGGTCGCGCCACGTGGCGCCGGACCACATCGCCGACCGCGCCGCCAGCCCGCGGGCCCACGCGGGGCCCTCCCCGGCCCGCGAGACGCCGCCGCCCCCTCGCCCGGGTCGGTGCCCTCCTTCCCCGAGCCCGGCCGTGCGCCGCCGCCGCTGTGGGTGCTCGCCGCCGCCGGCCCCGCCCACCGGAGCGCCCTGCCGCCCCGTCCAGCAACTCCGGTGGCCGGAGCCACTACGCCGCCGCCCCCGCTCTCCGACGCCGCCTCCGCCCCTCGTCGCCCCGGCGCCCGACGCCGCCGTCCCTCTTCCTCCGGCGAGCCGCGACGAGCTCCGGCGACGCCCCATTGCTACAGTGTTCCGGCACCGCCTCGGGTTCCGCGCGGTTCCAGATCCCAGATCCAACCCCCCCCGTTGACTTTTGTCCAGATCTTAGATCCAAACCCCTGTTTGACTGCTCGTATCTCCGCAACCGTAGCTCCGTTTTGGGCATATGATATATCAAAATCTTCGCCTCGACATGTACATCATTTCATTCCATTGCATCATTTGCAGTTGAGGTCATATTGATGCCCAAAATGCTGTTAGAAGGAGGCTTCGTGAGTTAAATTGCAGATCCGTTAGTTCATCATGCACTTTTGTCATTTTTGCCATGTTTAGTCCGTGCATGATATGCCTGTGCCACTTTGGGATGAATTGTTAAGAATTTTGTCTTCTTTCCAGAGGTTCCACCCATGCATTTTTACGATGTGTGTACTGTCTTGTGCAAGCTTGCGAAGAGAGGTACCTGAGATTGCTGATTTCAGGGACTTAGTGATTTTCACTAAGTCTGGGATATTTTAGTTCGTGATGCCATATGTCCAGCTTGTTTCCTAGTGATCCGTGCCTCTTTTGAGGATGATCAGTAAGGGAGTTTTGATATTTATGTTATTCTCTATCCATCCATGTCTTTGTTGTCATATGTGAAGTGCTCTAGGTTGACTCAATCGAGCTCAACTTTTGCTTCGTTGTTAATCTGGGCAGATCGTCAACTTGTTTGCGATTTTGCCGATGCTACCGTTAGTGTTCCATGCATGCTATGTCTTTGTTCTTGCCATGTGTAGCTAGCATATTGTGCCTTATTGCTGGTTATATGCTTGCCTTGCCATGACTTGCACCGTAGTGAGTGCATCGAGCTCGTTTACATGCCTTCGTGAGTTAAATTTCTGCATGTCTCAGTTTTCACTAAGTCTGAAAACTGATTGTGTTCGAGCTATGTTCGTGAGCTCGGTAGAGTATTTTGTGAACCCTTTTGGCCCCAGGTCACTTTGGGTGTTTTATTAAGCTTGTTGAGTAGCTCCATGCCATATTCTTACTTGTCATCAGGTCATGTATCATGTTGTTTTGCTGCTCCGAAGAGGGCTTCGTGATCTGAAATTTCAGGCTAGTGTTAATTTCACTAAGTCTGAAATCTGTTTTGCATATTCATTTTTGCCATGCCTGTTTGAACCCCTTAATGGATGAATTTGCCTATGGCTCAGTGCTAGTGATTTGTTAAGCATCTTGTGTACATCACTGCCATGTATTTTTGTTTCATGTTTGGTGGCCGTAGCATGTTCATTTCGTTGCATTTAGATGCCTACTTGTTGTAAATCACAGACCGGTGTCATATCTTAAAACGCTTGCCTTTTCCAAACCGTAACTCCGATTCCAATGATCTTTATATCGTTTTCAAGCGATTTCATCCCCTCTATCCAGTGGCACCCTTGGAATTCCAAGTTGAGGCCAGGTTCATGCATTTCCTGTCATATCTTGCATTTTGCATCCCGCATCGCATCCCGCATAGCATGTCATCATTTCATCATATTGCTTGGTCTTGCACGTGGTTGATTGTATCCTTGTTGCTTGTTTGTCTTGTTGGGTAGAGCCGGGAGACGAGTTCGCTACCGAGGAGCCCGTCGAGTTTGCTTGTGAGGATCTAGTCAACTTTGACAACTGTGCAGGCAAGATGATCATACCCTCGAAATCACTACTATCTTTGCTATGCTAGTTTGCTCGCTCTTGCTATGCCAATGCTACGATGCCTACCTTTTGCTTGTCAGCCTCCCAATTACATGATTGAACCTCTAACCTACCATTGTCCTAGCAAACCGTTGATTGGCTATGTTACCGCTTTGCTCAGCCCCTCTTATAGCGTTGATAGTTGCAGGTGAAGATTGGAGCCGTTCCTTGTTGGAACATTTATTTACTTGTTGGGATATCAATATATTGCTATGTTATCTTAATGCATCTATATACTTGGTAAAGGGTGGAAGGCTCGGCCTCTCGCCTAGTGTTTTGTTCCACTCTTACCGCCCTAGTTTCCGTCATATCGGTGTTATGTTCCCGGATTTTGCGTTCCTTACGCGGTTGGGTTATAATGGGAACCCCTTGATATTTCGCCTTGATTAAAGCTTGTCCAGCAATGCCCAACCTTGGTTTTACCATTTGCCGCCTACCCTTTTCTTTCCCTTGGGTTCTGCAGACTCAAGGGTCATCTTATTTTAACCCCCCCGGGCCAGTGCTCCTCTGAGTGTTGGTCCACCTGTCAGCTACCGGTGGCCACCAGGGGCAACTCTGGGCTGGCCTACCCGTACCTGAGACAATCTGAGTGTGCCCTGAGAAAGAGATATGTGCAGCTCCTATCGGGATTTGTTGGCACATTCGGGCGGTGTTGCTGGTCTTGTTTTAACCTGTCGAAGTGTCTTGAGTTACCGAGATACCGAGTCTGATCGGAACGTCTTGGGAGGAGGTCTATTCCTTCGTTGACCGTGAGAGCTTGTTATGGGCTAAGTTGGAACTCCCCTGCAGGGATTGAACTTTCGAAAGCCATGCCCGCGGTTATGGGCAGTTGGGAATTTGTTAATGTCCGGTTGTAGATAACTTGAACCTTAATTAATTAAAATGAATCAACTGAGTGTGTTGCCGTGATGGCCTCTTCTCGGCGGAGTCCGGGAAGTGGACACGGTGTTGGAGTAATGCTTGCGCAGGTTGTTCCTTTAGCTTCTCGCTCGTGCTTCGCCTTCTCTTCTCGCCCTCATTTGCGTATAAGTTAGCCACCATATATGCTAGTCGCTTGCTGCAGCTCTACCTACACTTACCTTTACCTTCCTATAAGCTTAAATAGTCTTGATCGCGTGGGTGTGAGATTGCTGAGTCCCCGTGGCTCACAGATACTACAACTCCAGATGCAGGTCCAGGTGATTCCGCTCCAGGTGACGAGTATGAGCTCAAGTGGGAGTTCGACGAGGACTCTCAGCGTTATTATGTTTCCTTTCCCGACGATCAGTAGTGGTGCCTAGTTGGGGTTATCGATTCAGGGCCTTGTCGCATGTTGGGGGTCTTTTCTATTTTGGCACCATAGTCGGGCCATGAGTGATTTGTATGATGGATGTTATTTATGTACTTTGATGTGACGTGGCGAGTGTAAGACAACTATGTACCTCCCCTTTATATTATTTATGTACATGGGATGTGTGATGATTTCCTGACTTGCGACATTGCTTTCAATGCGGTTATGCCTCTAAGTCGTGCCTCGACACGTGGGAGATATAGCCGCATCGAGGGCGTTACAGAGATGCGCAAGCGTTTCATCGCCAACTTCTAGGGCACTTGTTGTCGGTGTGAAAACCGGCAGATCTCGGGTAGGGGGTCCCAAACTGTGCGTCTAAGGATCGAGGGTAACAGGAGGCAGGGGACATGATGTTTACCCAGGTTCGGGCCCTCTTGATGGAGGTAAAACCCTACGTCCTGCTTGATAGACTTTGATGAGTATAGGGGTTACAAGAGTTGATCTACCACGAGATCGTAATGGCTAAACCATAGATGTCTAGCCTGTATGATTATGATTGCCTCTATGGACTGAACCCTCCGGTTTATATAGACACTGTAGGGGGCTAGGATTGTACAAAGTCGGTTTACAGAGAAAGGAATCTTCAGATTCGCACGCCAAGCTTGCCATCCACGCAAAGGAGAGTCCCATCCGGACACGGGGAAAAGTCTTTCGTCTTGTATCTTCACAGCCCATCAGTCCGGCCCATGTCACATAGCCTAGATGCCCGAGGACCCCCTAATCCAGGACTCCCTCATTAGCCCCCGAACCAGTCTCCAAGCATCCGGACCAAAGGACTGTATTCAGTTTTACATCTTTGGTCTTTAGCTTTACATTAAATGTTATATCCGTCGTCTTCTACGCCATCGCCACACCAGCTCCCACATGTCAGACGAATAAGAAGGGTCCAAGCATTTTTACACACAACACCCAGGTCGTGTAGCGAAGGCGTCTATTTAAGGAGATTGAATGTTAGATGCCATTCCACATCAGGAGGAAAATCCTTAGAGCTTGCCACAAGAAACCACGCAAGCATGGCAAGTGCTCCCAGTTCTTCTTCTCGCCCCCACGATCCGCAAAAAGGCGATTGGGAGAGCTGTTTTGTATCTCAAACTCAGCTAACCAAGCTCCAGATGCAAGGATACCTCCCCCTGTAGATCTAGTCCCCGTTCGAGCGGGATTAACCTCTTTTACTGGCGAAGCCTTGGCAGAAAATTTCCCCAATCCTTCAGAAGGGGAGCGCGTGTGCTTCGTTTCCTTTTTATGAAGAGGCGTTGGATTTGCAATCCACCCTTTCCTCCGAGGTCTCCTGGAGTACTATGGCCTCGAGCTGCATAACCTCATGCCTGGCTCTATACTGCACATCGCGGGCTTCGTCGCTCTCTGCGAGCTATTCCTAGGCTGCGAGGCCCATTTTGTATTATGGGGGAAGCTTTTCTGCCTCGTACTTCATGCCCAAAAGGGATCCATATTTGAGGTGGGTGGCGCTGAAGTGTGGCGCATAGACGGGACAAGATACCTATCCGGTACTCCAAAGAAGGCATCCGAAGAGTGGCCCTTAGAGTGGTTTTATATTGAAGATGCCTTTCTCTATGACCCAATCCGACGAGGCCTACCCACGTTTGCGAGGCCTACCCACGTTTGCGAGGCCTAGGAAGGGGACGACGCGGAGCCGGGGAAGACGCGGAAGTGGAAGCCCGCGCGGAGAGGAGTATGAGGGTTCACTAGTTCGGCTGCAGTGTGACGTTGCCGTCGCCGTAGGACCTGGCAAGCGGTGGGAATAGTAGGGGCGGTGAGGCCTGTGCGGCAGCACAACCGGCCACGGGAGGCAGGAGCATGCGGCACGACCGGCGCTTCTTTGGGCGGCTAGAGCAAGAAGACCAGATGTTGAAGAAGCACTACGGCCGTTGGATGGACATCATACGGTCACTAGAGCTAGAATCGTTCATGTTGACTAAGTTGACAAAGCCCTTCGTCCCCGTCAACTTAGTAGGCCCACAAGTCAGCCTCCCACCAAGGTGGGTTCCAGCTAGCCGGGGGAGCATTCACTTTTTTGGGCGTAATAAGGAGGCACTTCCGGTGGGTCTGAGCTGACAGCGGGGGGAACGTTTTTTTTCGCGAAATACGGTGGCCCGTCCGATGGGTACCAGCAGTAAGGGGGAAACAATTTTTTTCGAAAAATGCTGGTGGCCCGTCCGGTGGGTCCCTGCTGTCAGGTGGATGAATAATTATTTTCCGCGTAATAAGGAGGCACTTCCTTGCGGCAGCCGTGGACCCAGCTATTAGCCTCTCCACGTACAGTACTCTTCCGATGGAAGTCGGTTGTTGACCACATTGACCACGCCACGCCAGGAGCACCACGGCGGTGGACGACGGTGAGGCCTAGGAAGGGGACGACGCGGAGCCGGGCAAGACGCGGCAGTGGATGCCCACGTGGAGAGGAGTACGAGCGTTCACTGGTTCGGCTGCGGTGTGAGGCTACCGTCGCCGCAGAATAACAGGGGGTGTGGGTGAGTGGAGGGATGGCCTGGCCAGCAGTTGGAGTAATATGGTGGCGGTAAGGCCTCTGCGGCAGCACAGCCGGCCACGGGAGGCAGGAGCAGTCGGCATGACCGGCACTACTTTGGGAGGCTGGACCAAGAACACCAGAGGTTGAAGAAGCACTACGGCCGTTGGATGGACATCGTACGGTCAATGAAGCTAGAATCGTTTATATTGACTAAGTTGACAAAGCCCTTGGTAAGCTCCAACGTAGTAGGCCCACAGGTCAGCCTCCGAAACAGTGCGCCTAGATGTCAGGGGGAGGAATCATTTTTTGGGCGGCCGAAGCTAAGAATATCCGAGATTGAAGAAGAACCACGACATCCGTTGGATAGACATCAAACGGCCACTGCTGCTAGAACCGTGTGTTGACTATAATAAGTTGACAAAGCATTGCATACACGTCAACTTATTTTTTAGGGGACACATCACTTAGTAGGCCCACAAGTGTGTGGCAGAGAACTTATAGCCCATTTGCGTTTTGTAAGAATGTACAGCCCATTTTTGAAATCTAATGGAATTTACAACAGCCCATTTACAGTTTGTTAAAAGTACAACCCATTTTCTAGCTAGGACAATGATTAATAATTTCAACCAACCATTGAAGATAGAATTCAATAAAATTTCCCACATTTTGATGGGCTCCGAAATATTTTTATCCCGAAATTTCTAGTCAGATTAAATATAAATTTGTATTACGTAAAAATCCAACGAAACATTGCGCGCGCAACAATGAAAATTTAAGATTTTCAAAATCAATAAATAATATTTTGTAAACTAATTTCGTGTTTGGTGCATTTTTTATAGTTACTACCCAGTTTTTATAATTACATCTCATTTATTATTTTTTAAAGCCCATTTTCCTGTTAAGCCTAATGCATCCCTCCTAGGAAAGATTTACAGCCCAGCAGGGCGGAGAATAACAAGTTGACCTTGCCTGGGTATTCCTCAAAAAGACGTATAGCTGGGCTAGCCATTTTCATCTTGAAAAAAATTAGTATCTGGGCTGCATATTTGGCCTGGGCTAGACGGGCCATAGCCCGCCCAGTTAATACCCTGCTCTCCTCTGAACACGACGAAATCATCGCCAAGAAAAACTCTGTAGTGCTCACGCCTCAAAAACACAAATACTGTTCGAGCTGCTTGGTCCCAGCTACCGGCCGCACCTTGTGCAATTCTCTCGTTTATATTGACTACATAGGTTGACAATGGTGTGGGACCGTGATGTCAGGAAACCAGGAGAAAGCAAAAATAAATAAATATAGTTGTACATAATAAGGAGGCACTTGCGTACGTATGGCTATGGCCCTAGTGGGTCCCTAGTGTCATCCAGTCAAAATAAAGTCATCTCCTGAATCCTCATGTTCGTTGACGATGTTAACAATGCTCGGAGCCATGGCGAGCGCAACACCTTGAAGGACAATGGAGAGGGCCTCGCAGGCCCTACAGATGGTCTGATATAGCGCCCGTTGCTCGTTCAGGAAGCCAGGATCATCAGACACCTATGAGCACCTACGAGAAACTGAGACGACATGAAACGATAAGGCCGCGCTTGGGAGCTCTGGTTTATTTCAAACCTGTATTAACATACAAGTGTAATTTACTCGTCATCAGAAACAACGCGTAAAATATAGGCGTAATTAAACCGAGGGCCCGGGGTCTGTAAGTAAAACCGGCGGGTTACGCGTGTAATTTGAGAGAGCAGTGTATATTTTATGAGCACTGCTATATGGACGACATTACCAGACGATACATGCACGACATGCGTATCATGCCATCCATGGGCAAGGCTGAAACAGCAGCTAACGACTGGATTAGCAATCGTCCGAGTGTCGTTCAGTGTTTTTATCATCTGTGAAGTACTTTCGATATTTTACTAGTCGAAATCGACCAACAAAGCGCCTTCGCCCGAGACCATCTGCTTTAATTTACAAGCGTCAGTTTTACAAGCAGTTTTGGTTGGAAAACGACGGTCCAGTCATGGCCTAATATCATGAGTTGGTCGGAAGATCATATGGTTTCACGTCTAACCTACCCGACTTGTCGTGTAGGCTATGCATGAAACATCAAACGATGAACTTCTTAAGCATGGAAACAACATAAGAGGATGACCTTCTTGACAAGCAAATCACTGGCATTAGATCGACATGAAAAACAATATGAAGCATTATTCTCAGGAGGCACAGTGAACAGCTCGTGATGCCGCATGCCACAACATTCCAAGTTCACCTTTGCAATCAAACACAAGGCATGGCATTACATAGAAAATATTCAGAGCAAACTCTTAACACAGGAATATCTCAGCAGAGTAACTATTTACTTCTAAACTGAACACAGGAATAGGAAAAAACACTCGACGCTGCTCACAGCAAGGGCGTCCCACTCAAAAATATCAAATGCATGTCTTCTGGCTAACATCAATGAGCAAATTTTGACAAGGTTTTCCAATTCCAATATATTAAACTAACGTCTTCTTGCTAACATCAATGATTAAACTTTGACAAGCTTTTCCCATTCAAAATATGTAATGCCTATTATCGTCCTATCGTAGCTTCTTGTGCTTGTTTGGGCACTTTTTGCCCAGGGCACTCCACGTGTTGTTAAATTGCCAATGGTCTCTGCAGACTAGTCATGTCACCGGTGTCTAATAATACTCTGTAAAGCTTCTCGGTCATTCCTTCTGTAATGTAGCGCAAACAGTGACTACTTCTTTCTGCAAAGTGGAACGACCAATTGGACCCAGTAATGCAGCAGTTAGCCTTGGACACATTGGCTCCTTTTGTGCAGTTCAACTAAAATCGAAGTCGGAATAAAACCGAGCTTTAATTTTGATATCCCTGTAAGCAACAATAGGTATAAGGGAAACAATTACTGAGAAATAACGGCTGATGACTTGTATTCCCAGAAGAAAAGCATCTACTGATCTACTTTATCTTAATGGGAAACAAAGCAGGAGAGTAGCATTTCTCCATCAGTGTGATTCATTCATATTGACTGAAACATTATCTTAACAATGCCTTGTTTCAACATGTATAAAGAATGACAAAGAAGAAAAGTGCCATTCCTAAAACAATGCAACTGATTCATTTTAACAGAGACATTATCTTAACAATACCTTGGTTAAACATGTAGAAAGAACTACAAAGCAGGATAGTACCATTCCTAACAAGTGTTGCAGTTTTGAACTAAGATTCAGTAGATAATTAATTCTGAGAGTGGCATTGCTTAATTTTACCAGCGGCATTAGATTAACGAAAATCATAAACAGTTCCAGGGGAGAGTGGGCGCAACAACAGTATGTGCTTCCATCTACTTATAAAGGGGGTGATGCAGAGTTTGTTGTAACAAAGCAACAAGCATCATGTCTGGGTTAGTCCCATTTTTGTTCAGTACTTAATGGGAAAAGACAGCAATACACTAGCTTCAATTCAACATTTATTTAAAACAGTACCAATACAAGTAGCACAACATCTCAAAGCACACTGCACAATCATGTGGATGAAGGCCTGTACTGACCTATCATGAGATGGACAAGATAAAATATGAATCTGCCAACACGAATAGGAAATCCAATCTCGTTTTGTGCAGTTGCACTGAAATCAAGCAAAGTGTTTCGCGTAGCGAAGCAAAATGTTGCAATAGCAACAAGTTGAATCGATACGAAGACTGGAAACAAATCTCGATCTCCTTCTGTGCAGTTCCACCAAAATTAAGCAAAGTCACCGGTGTGACATTCAAGTTGAACTGCACAAAACACTCTTAAAACATAAGTGTTTCGAGTAGCGAAGCAAAATGTCATAATAGCAATAAGTTGAATCGATACCCCTGTTTTAACAGAGGCAAAAAAGGAAACAATTACTTGCCGATAAAGGAGGATGAAACAAACAGTGACAGAAAGAAGCATCTAACTTATCTTGGACGGAAAACAAAGTAGGACAGTAGCATTTCTAAAACGGTTGCATTGATTCATATTAACAGAGACATTTTCTTGAAACAACATTCGTTAAAAAATGTAATTTACTTTTAACAGTGGCATTGCTTCAATTTTCCGGCGGCATTCTTAGATGAACAACAGTAAAATAGCTGTATGGGACATGCCAGCACCATGTGCGTCCACACGTATAAATGGGTGATGCAGAGTATGTAGCCAAGCAGCATATATGCATTGGTCCCATATTTGTTCTCTTTGAACCTTCTTCCTATGTGAGGGCAGCAAATCTAGTCCTGCACAAACTACCCGACCCCCAGTTTCTTTCCCTTTTCAACAAAGAGATCGGTTCCTTATAGATGTGTGTACTCGGTTACCCCCCTTTTCCCTTTTCGACCTACAAAGCGTCTGGATAGCTAGTCTATACTACTTTCCGCCCCTCCTTTCCTCGTTGAACCATGTCCTAGATTCTTGCTCCAGCCCACCGCACCATTCTTTCCTCTTTGAACCAAGACCTAGATTCGACTACAGATCGAAAAAGATCCACATGCAGCTAGAGCAATGATGGTTTCAAAGAAACTTATACCTTAGGGTCGTCGGGATGTGGCAAGGCGTGCGGCGGGAGGCCGGATCTGCCCACACTACGTACGGCAGCGATGAAGAATGGGTCGGTGGCCCTCCCGCACAGGCGCTGGGTAAAAGAGAACAGCGCAGCCGGCAGTGGATTGCCTCCCTCGCCGAAGGCGATAGAGTGAACGCTGCACCTCCTCCCCATCCCGGTGCGACGGGAGACAGACGCCTCCTTCACCAGCTGTGAGGGGGGAGAGAGAGACAAGAGGCCAACACAATCTTGTTTAGATCTTGTGAAGAGAGGGTGAGAGACTGTGAATACAGCAAACCCTAGCAAATGAACGCTGAACCTCCAGCGTGTAACATATATGTAGTGGGCGAGCATGTGGAGAGTGCAAACCCTAAGTTGATGTCCACTCTGTTTGTGGTCTATTTTTTTCCTAGTTTTTTTTGTTTCTTGTTGCTACATTATGTACTTGTGGGAGCTTAGATGTGATATGCTTAAATAACATCTAGATGTGAATTAGACAAACTGATTTTCTAACGTACCAGGAAAGAAAACTTGATCAAAAACACGCCCCCGCTTCCAGGTCACGAGAGTCGTCGCGCGCACACACATAGACATAGACATGCATATCTGTGTTTACGTAAAATTCCATTTCCATCTCCATCTCCAATCATTTTTGTCCAACTGGTACATTAATTACATTGTTAATTATATACGCAGCAATATTAACGTACATCATCTCTTGTTTGCGCACGTCCGGACCGCTACCACGGCCGGTCCTGACCAACCCGAACCCTCTTCATCACCCGCGCGTGCTTCCCGCCTGAAACGGTCAGTGCCGCATTCATGCCCGGCCAGAGCAGACGCGACCTCTCACTGGCGTCGGCATTAAAGCAGCGCACTGGCCGAGAGACCGTCGCCCGCGCCACTTCCGGGTGCACGCGGCTGCTCCACGCTCAAAGGTCGCAATAGCCGGCCACAACATGCATGTACAAAGTTCTTGGGAGTTCGTGCTATAGCTAGCTGTCCTCCCCCAACTCGTCAATCTCTTCCAGTAGTACTCCATGGCACGATCCATTGACAAGTAGGCGAGAAAGTTATTGTATACTCGGTTTGCGGTGAGTGGCATGCCGAGCGACCGTGTGGGGTCGAGCCGTGGAGGAGGGTGAGACACGAACACGACAGATGTGATTTAAACGTTGGTTTTGCTCGATGGCGCGATCCAACGAAATGAAACGTTGGTTTCTCTCCGTTTCCATTTTTTCTCCGGAAAAACGGAAACTTTCCACTCCATTTTCATTCCTATTCCAAGGTTGCCCCGTTACAACATTCCATCAAATACAAAGGAAAACTAACATGCATGCTGATGCATCTCAATGATTCACATATCATAGCCAATATTTACTTCACAACTAAAGAAAAAAGTTGTGAGAGCGTGTACGAAAGAAAAACTACTGATGGGGTCACTACGACTTAAACGCAAAACCCTAAACATGATTTAATTTCCTAGCCAGGTAGAACCTGTCGAAGGAAAGATGGCTGACACCCTCGGATCATACGATGCTTTTGTGCAGTCCAACTAAAATCGACCTGAGCATCCCTGATGGCAAAGATATTGAAGAAGTGTGATTAGAATAATAGTACTGACACTAGTTAATGAGGCATCAACTCATCACATGTAGAAGCCGGTAGAAGTAGAGAAAGATCGACATGGAGATGGAGCTACGGTAGTGGAGCAAGCTGACTCCAAAAGGAAGATGGACTACCTGGGATGTCGGGCTGTAGCTAGAACGGCGGTTGGGATGCGGCATCGGCCCATACCGCGGTGATCCCCGATTGGGATGCACCGAGTGTGGGTTTTCTCCCTCGCCGATGTCGACCGCGTCTATGAAGAACATTGTTCCCTTCCCCCAGCTGCGGGATCAGGCCCGTCATTCTACGCTTGTGAAGAGAGCAACCTAAGCAAGCAGGCTTGTAGCTTAGGCTCCTGCTAGTGTATATATTGTGGTTTTCTTTATATTGCGTACGTGTCATTCAAGAGTGAAATGATGGTTGCTTCTTCCGACTAACTTACTCTGTGATTTGACTGCTCCTTAGAGGCCCCTACACGTACTCCCCATACGTGTATGCAACAGTCACACGTACACATGGACGCAAAAACGCGCGCGACGCCCTAATGCATGCATGTCCGAGCACATGATGGAACACACACGGTCATGCTCAAGTGCTCAACCTACACGTGCATGCACACACATACTCAGTCAGGGTGAGCTAGTGACCGTATAAACACCGGAAAATATATATATTGAGCGCAATGAGCGTATTATGAAGTCCACTGACCGTATTTTTACAAATATACAGTGGCAGACAGTGTATTTATCTCGTTTGAAATTAAGCCATATTAACCGGAGAGGAGGCAATATGGACTAGCATTACTTTGTTGTGTCCCGTCAACTTGCCGAACGAGGAGAAGGTTGCAGGACGGGAGAAGCTTGCGCACGGTGGCTCACAGGACAAGGAGAAACTTTTGACGAATGCAAGCTCTCCCTCGCTCAGGCGGTGGACGTGCAATAGTTAATTCGGTGTCAGATTGCCAGAAGCATACACTATACTACTACTAGTGCTATTATTGTTCGACTTCCCGAATAGGCGAACAGCCAAGCGCAAAGTTTACTAGTACTACTACTATAGTCTATAAAGGTACTTACTATACTAGTACGAACCGGATGGAGGAGCGTCTGCACTCTTATTATAATTTTAAAATGTGATAAAGCAATCTTCAACACATTTGGTTCTCTTCGAGGGTTCTCGCATGTGATAATGGAAGTTGATTGCATGGAACACTCACCACAATTCTCGCTTAATTCTGGCTCATATATTGTTACAAATAGTAGCGCTCGGTAATATTTCCTATTTTTTTGTTATGCAGCATGTAAACAGGTCAGCAAACCTTGTGGCGCATCTTCGTGCGAACCGTGCTTGCTGCACTTTGAATGTGGCCGAGAGCTGGCTTGTTGAAACATCTCGCTTCCTACTTTTTTTGTGGGGTACCTCGCTTTCTAGTGACCAGTTTCTTGGCTGATCGTCCTAAGAATGCTTATATGTGAATAAAGCTCCCTCATTTACCCGCAAAAAAGATTAAGCCATATGAGCGCTGCTATGCAGACGACTCATGGTGCACGATTCTTGCACGACAGTGCTAATCAAGCCGTCCATGCCTATGAGCAAACTACGACATGCCAATGGATTCACCATCGTCCAGCTTTCGTCTGAACAAGAATCTTCTGCGTAGTAGTTTCGAAGCCATATTAACCGGAAAGGAGGGAGTATGAACTAGCACTACTTTTTGGTGTGTCCCGTCAACTCGCAGAACGAAGAGAAGCTTGCAGGACAAGGTGAAGCTCACTTACGCCTTTTGACTAATGCAACCTACCCTCGGTGGACATGCATCAGTCCATTCGGTGTCAGATTGTGAGAGGCATACACTGTAGTACCCAACATGCGGAGTACCATCATTGTTCGACTTCACGAAGAGGCGAAAAGCCAAGCGTAGTAGTACGAGTAGTACTACTACTAGAACCGCATGGTGGAGCATCTGTACTCTTTATTTTTTTACCTCTGATAAAGTAGACGTTTATTCTGGAGAAGGCGGAAAACGGCAGCCCAACATGTAATGAATGATATCGATCAACCAACCATGCTCGAATATGTCTTGGCCTCTGTGCGAGCCCGTCTGTGTGTTCTTGCTCCTCGGGCTTGTTTGGTTCATGACTAACTTTGCCACAACTAATCTTAGGCAAACTGTGGCTGCCACAAAAAGTGTGGCTAACAAAATGGCCACCACAAGTGTGGCAAGATTTGGCAAAAATTTGAGCCTATGACTTGTGGGCCGTATAACTAGAAAAGTGTGGCAAGCCACAAGTGTGGCAATAAACCAAACATATGCCTAAGGTGTTGTGGCATGACTAAGGTTAGACGTGGCAACCTTAGGCTGAGAACCAAACAGCCCCCTCGTCTCTCTCCAGGAATGGCGGGTTGGCTCTTTGCCGTCAATTGAGATCGGTCTGCTCACACTCCTGTCCCACATGTCAGTGATATGCCAAGAGGACGTGCGTTGACCAACTGGCCATACGCGTACTTGGTTTTGCACCTTCATACTACTTCTCCCTCCATCACAGTTTACAGGGCGCGCTTCATTATGATGCATTTCTCTCAATGCATTTCCACCACCAGAGAGACTTTAGACGCATTTGGTTTAATGCTCAATTAATTAGGGCGTGGTAACCGCAATCAAGTCCACAATTTTCTCTCCATGTACTGTACTACTACGGAGTGGAGTATGTGCATGCATGTGTGTACCCGGGATGGAAGCACTGCATGCATGTGTGTACGCATTATTCCCTCTAGTACTAGACGTCGTGCTATAACTACCAATGCTATTTTTCGGGCCGATCGCTAGTCGCCTTGGTCCCACAGATTTTTTTCTTTTTTCTGAAGCGCGCTTTATAAACAGTGACGGATGGAGTAGTATGAGCAGATTCAAAGAAGAGCGTATTGATGGTTGCTTCTTCAGAGCAACTTACAGTGGGAAAAGGTGGGGCTTATGATTTGACTGCTCATTACTAACTATTAATGCGGCGCAACGACCGGGCTGACTCCCCCATGTGTTTGTGCACTACCCCCTCGGTTCTTAAATATACTCTGGAGTATTTGTCTTTCTAGAGATTTCAATGAGTGACTACTCAAATATTTGTCTTTTTACAGATTTCAAATGGACTGGCACATACGGATGTATATAGACATATTTTAGAGTGTAGATTCACTCATTTTGCTCCGTATGTAGTCAGTTGTCGAAATCTCTAGAAAGATGAATAGAATATTTAGGAACGGAGGGAGTACACATACGAAGCAAAATGAGTGAATCTACACTCTAAAATATGCCCGTTTGACATTTGTAAAAAGACAAATATTTAGGAATGAAGGAGTATAATTTTGTGCTTGGCACATGGACCCGGATGATGAAGAGGATTCTGGCAATGCTATCAAGCTTCCATCATTTGTTTACATAATTGACGTACTATACAAATAATTTTACAGCGACATAAAATTGTACAATGGTGTGAGCTTTTAGCTTTTGTTTCACGTGTCTTGTTATCGATGCTCTTTCGGAAACAATAAAAAACTAACTTCCTTGCTAATGCATGTCAATTATTAGTAGATCAGAGCTAATAATTTCATCACAACTGAAGACAGAGTTGTGAGAAGGTGCTAAATTAAAATTGATCCATGCTTTCATTGGCAGCAAAGTCCCCCCAGCCCTGTCTAAATGAACACGGCATGTTGAGAAAAAAAGTAGCTGTCTGGAGCATGCAACATTCCGATCATTTTGTGCAGTTCCACTAAAATAGAGCTGAGCGTCCCTGTTCGAGAGATATTAAGTGTGATTATGATAATAGAGGACTGCTGATGAAACAATAAACACACAAATAGAAGCCGGTCACCTTTGCAGTCTCTCTTAAGACTAACTAGTTGGAGAAGATTAGTCTCGGAGTTGGATGAGGAGGATAGAGCAAAACCAATCTCCCTTCGTGAAGTCGAACTGAAATGTAGAGGCATTGCTTGTGTGACATTTTAGTAAAAACCACACAAAACACTCTTAAGAAAAAAGTGATTTGTGCAGTTCACCAAAAGGTCGCAATAGCAACGAGGTGAAATGGATAACCCTGTTTGCAAAAAAGAGGTAGAAAGGAAACAATTACTGGCCAATAATAGTTGATGACACATGCGATGACAAAAAAGAAGCATATTCCTTGTCCTAAGGGAAGATAACAACATGGTTGTGTTTGTCTAAAACGCTGTGAGGACAAGAATGCATATGGAAAGTACGCTGGACGAGCTACGTTTTGGGCAAAGAACTATGGAAGATCCACATCCAGCGACATGAGAAGACGGGCAATGGAGCAAGGCTGGAGGGGATACCTGGAGGTCGTCGGGATGTAACTAGGTGAGCAGCGGCAGGCGGAATCTGGAAGCAGGTGGCGTAGGCCCTGCCATGCTGGAGCTTGGTCAGATATAATGGCGTGTACTGTAGATCGGGACGTGCTGCCTCGGTGCCGTCGAATGGAGAAACGATGCACTTCCTCCCTTTCTCTCGGCGGACGTGAGGCGGCCGGATTAGTGACCAACGGTGAGAGAGAGAGAGGCCACCGCACTCCCTTTCCGATGCGGCCGGATCAGTGACCAATGGTTAGAGAGAGAGAGGCCACCGCAGCCTTGTGTGAGATACTCTGAAGAGCGACAAACCAGGCAGGCAGGCTCCATTGTATATAGTGAGTGGACTACCTTTTTCTCCATAAAAATCGTTTTATATTCTGTGTACGTGCCATTGAGCGATATAACTTTATTTAAAAATAACGTGGCAACGCGTCAAGTCGAACTTTGTTTCGTGCACGCGTGGTACACGACCTCCCTAGGTAAACAACCGCTACAGGCATTCAAATTAGCATGTGGGCTGCCATTTCGTAAAGAAATGAGCTCCACCGTGTACCCGCGCGGGTGTGGCTGGGCACGAAGCGTGAGTACGTGCACGGTGCACCTACTCTCTTTCTTGTATACGTACACCACCTACGTGGGGTTGTGTGAGAGAGATACAAACCTAGAGAGATATAGTGTGTGGGTTCTTGAGAGTTTTTTTTTGGGGGAGGGGTCAATCAAAAAATGTAACATATGCAATGTGTGTGAAATAGAGTCCTGGATATAACATATACTCCCTCCATTCCGAATTACTTGTCTTAGATTTGTCTAGATACAAATGTATCTAGCACTAAAATGAGTCTAGATACATCCGTATCTAGACAAATCCAAGACAAGTAATTTACAACGGAGGGAGTATATAGAGGGCGCAATCCACGACAAGAGAGTGGAGGTATCATCGGCTTGAGGTGTCCATAGAATCGAAGAGAGGGATGATGTGTGTGTGTGTGCGCGCGCGCGATCGATAAAGAGTGCCATCGAATTTGTGTGTGCCCACGTCAAAGATATAGAGTGGCTGGCCTACTGGAACGTGAGATGGGACATGTGCAGTTTGTCTCTGTGGCATGGATACCTACATGTAGCACTCGACTATCGTTGTGTGGTGGGGGAAGAGGGAGGCCCAATTAACTATAGAGGTACAATGGCTGGTATATGTGTGGAGGAGGAGAGAGGCCTACCTCATGTATAAAGGTGATCGATCTGCCTCATGTATTAAGGGAGATCGATCGGCATCCATGCATATGTGCAGGAGAGGAATAAGCTTGGGAGAGAGACAGAGCTAGAGTGTTGGAGGGGGTGGTAGTGGAGTTGCTTCTAACAAATGGTGGGATAGGCTTGCTAGACAAACGGAGGGCACGCCCGCAATATCAATAAGAGAGGAGATGGCTGCTTGTTGTCTGCGCACGTGCGTGTGAGAGACGGGTCAGGAGGCATGCACGAATGATGAGGGGGGACGATGTGGCTGTGGTAAGCAGACGTAACTACATAGGAAGATCAATCGCCCTTTGTTAGAGAAAGGATAGACATAACTTGTGAGGTACGTCGATCGATGGGGGGGTAGTTAAAGTCGATCTAGGTATATGTTGGGAGATCGATCGGTATACATGCATGTGTGTGTTAGAAGCAAATGATGCACGAGGAGAAGGATAGAAAGAGAGGGATGCATGTAGGAGGTGGTACGAGATGCATACTATATCGAGGGGGGAGGAGTGTGCGAGTACGAGAATGATGAAAAGAGTGGTGGGAGTGAGGCATGGACGGTGACAAGAGAAGAGGGGAAGCTTGTGTTTGTGCTAGGCACACCTGGCTAGACAGGCATATCGATCGATGTGTGCCGTAAAGAAGGAGCTGGGGGGGCCTACACACACCGTGTGTGAACGACCTAAAGTGAAAGGATGAATTTGCGCGATGAAGCTAGAGAATGCTGAGGGAGGGTGAGAGGGATGCGGGCGTGTGCATGCACAAGAGAAAGTTAGCGCTAGCTACAAAGATAAGAGGGTTGTGTCAGTGTAAAAGACGAATAGAGATCATATATACTTCATTATAAAAAGCGAATTCGGATATTTGAAGAATTTATCATAGTGTTTCAAACCTACGCATGTGTGAATATATATAACGATGATACACATGGTGTGGTGATGAACATGTTATACTACATTTAATATATTTTATCTCTACTCTTATAAACAAACGGAGTTGTTCATGATGGTGTGCCTGCCATCCTGCATTATAGGCCGTCCGATTTATATCTGGTGGATAGCAAGGAAACTATGATGGTTGAAGTTGGCAACAATCATGATTGTAGATTCTTATTGAAATAGAGAAACGAGTTCAAATTTAGTTCGAATTGCAGCGGTAGTATAGACATTTGGAATGCACTAAAATGTTGGTATGAGTAGGTTACATGCATTATACAACAAGCAAAAAAAATTTAATCGGACATAACATGGATTCATACTCCCTCCTTCCATCTATATAGGGCGTAATGAGATTTTTGAGACCGCCTTTGACTATTGACAAGATAAATAGTACATGACATGCACAATGTGAAAATTATATCATTGAAAGAACATTTCACAGACGAATTTAACGGTGTGCTTTGTGTAAGTTCCATTTCATATATCATTGCTCTAATATTTGGTCAAAGTTAGCATCGAAAAACGCATTAGGCCCTATATAGATGGAAGGAGGGAGTAGCTTTGAATAGCATTTGTATAGTAAAACGGGGCAAGACTCTCTCTTTGTGTGGTGTGAATAGTTTTATTTTTTTCGTTTTCTTTTTGTTGAGGGAAGTGCGAATTGATTTGGTACGTACAAGTACAATATTACTACACGTTAGGCTTGTCCCTAAAATTCAACACGCATCTTGTTATATCCCGAAAACTCAGATATCGTGCTCCCAAAACTGGCGCCTTCACAACCCGCGCCTTGCTATCCCGAAATTACAACGCACGCGAAAACTCCCTCCAGCTGCCAACTCCCGACACGCGAAATCCCCCTTCTAACCCTGAGCCGAAAGGGTCGCTAGTTCAAATTGGTTGGGGGTACTTTTGTAACACACCCTACATTTTGGACAAGCTCGTCCCTATGTCATGCTTCACCCCCTCCCATCGCCCCCTTTTCGCCATTCAAAATCCCAGGCCGCCATAACGTCTCCGCTCCAGCTGCGAAACCCCACCCTCCTCCGTCGGCCATGTCACCGCTGCCCAGCCGGAGCCTCTTCCCCAATGACGTCGTCCACCACAATAGCTCGACGTCCCTCGTCCACCTCCCCGGATGAGGATCCATCGTCCATCTCGTCGTCCATCTCGCCGTCCACCTACTCGGCGCCACCAAAGAGGCTGTACACTCATCGCATCGCACCTTCTCCTTAACTCGACCTCCCGGCGCCGATGGTGCTCCATCCCGCACCCCCATGGAGCGGCTACCTTGAAGCCGACGCCGCGGGCGACATCTCCATGGCGGCTCTCCCCCAGTGTGAGGCCCCTTCGGCGGCGGCGGCCTTACCAGCCGGATCTGCTGTTGTTGCTCCGACTCTCGATTGCTCGCGCTGCTGTTGCTACTGCTCCGGCTCTCGCTCGATCGCTCGCTCGCCCAGCTGCTGCTGCTGCTGCTCTCCCCCTCGCTCGTGCTGCTGCTCTGCTCCGATTAAGCCACACATCAGTCGACTGAATAGACTTTTGGGTTAGTCGATTTTCATGGGTTGGGGGGCACGTCGGAGTTAAGGAAGAACCACCCGCAGCGGGGATGGGGCGCCTAGAGGGCTGGCCGGGGCGGCGGTGGTGAGTTGTTTCGGGGCGGCGAGGCAGCGCTGGGGCCGGCAGTTCGGCCGGTGGTGGCTGGCAGCTCACGGGGGTGCAGGATGAAGATGAACTGCAGGCCCTCCCTAAACTACATGTCATGTGCCTCTCTGCTACCATTGCGTTCAGTTTTGACAGTAGCATTCAGATTCCACAGTAAATTTCAGTTTCGACAGTTAAGTTAAGAGTCAATAGTTTTCCCTCATCTATTGTAGTCGGGTGGTTTCTAGTGATGTTAATTTTACATCCATTTTACATCATCTATTGGAGATGCTATTAGAATCCCACTTGAGATTGGCGATGTCTGTCTTGTGCTGCTTCAGCCTTGACGTCTTATGGCTCACCGGAGCTGCTCCAACGACAGAACGATCCATCACAATAGAGCAGTGCCCTGGACGCCGTCTATAGATTCCTCAGATCTTCCTCCACACCTCCGACAGCCACCTCTGCCTCAACTGCTTCAGCGACCAACCCAATGATGCTGAGGTCGACACGGCTACGGCAAAGAGGTTGTACACTTGTTGCATCACTTATTACTATACATTCACGTCGATCCATTAGGGTTATTTTGGTTCAACGGAAAAACGTCGATCCACTGGTTGTTACTATCACTCTAAATTTTTGCATGCTCTCCTTACATAATCACACCATATTTTTTTCGTATGCATGTCAGATATTGTACACAGTCATGCTGAACATGTAGAGAAAAAGAGAAGAGTTTTGCGCGGCAATACAATGTCATGCAGACATCGCTCCATGGTGGGTTCAATGGCAAACCCTCCCCACCCCTCTCCAGATTGTAATCCAGAGGAAGATATCTATTCTGAGGCGGATTCAGACGCCGCTGACCACTCCTATTTACCCCCCAAGGTGTTTGCTCTACCTTGGCATGATGATGTTAGTCATATCATGCATAGTGACACATCCTTGTTGGTCTCCAACAAAGCTGATAAAACAGCTAAGGAAGACTATCTTGAAGACAGCGAGACAACCCCAGAGTCCTGTCTTGGTTTAGTGTTCGAGTTACTGGCCACTACCGCTTGCACAAGCTATTCAAACTCACTGTCTGAATCAGTTTGGTTTCTTGAGTCTCAACTACAAGCTAAAAGACATCGATCAGCTGTGCTGCGACAAGAGGCGGAAGGACTACGGAAGTCCCTGGAGCATTCAGATGTATACTTTCTGGTGCAACAACAAGCATTGGAGGATTTTAGCGCCAAACAGGACAAAGCTAATCAGCTTGCTAAGATTATTGCCAGCATGGTGGATACCCAGGTTAACGTTTCTTGAGCTCTTCTGAAGTTGTTTTAGTTATGCTCTTGTTTTGCTGCCGCGTTTATTTAAACTGGTGGCCAATTTTGACGGCCAGTGTATGTAATGTGCTGCTTTGTTCCCTATATTTGCACTGGTGGCGAACTTTGATGCCTAGTGGATGTAATATGTGTAATAGCGGTAATAGGCTAGCATTAATTGCTTGCTTATTTATTTCCTTATTGTCTTGTTTAGTTGTTTGCTTGTAGTCATTGCAGTTCTTTTTCTGTTTTTTTCTAGTGGCCACAATAGCCTATTTTTGGTAACTAAGCCAAAATAATCATGGCAACACACGGACTGTTGTAACCATGGTCTCCTGCAGGCCGTATGATCCATCGGCCTTCTATACAGGCCTTAGGGTCCATGGGCCTTCTACGGGCCTTATGGTCCATGGGCCTTCTACGGGCCTTAGGGTCCATGGGCCTTCTACGGGCCGTACAATCCATGGGCCTTCTACGGGCCGTACTATCCATGGGCCTCATACGGGCCGTAGGATCCATGGGCCTTCTACGGGGCGTATCATCATTTCGCCAATCATGGGCCGTACTATTCGTGGGCCATAATGGGCCGTTAATAGGCCGTATTTGATAACTCTATGAAAACAGCCCAACGGGTTTTTTTGACATGAAAACGGCCCAACACATTAACGGTCCGCAAACGGGCCGACTGTAACGACGGGCTGAATTTGGCCCACAAGCAGAAAATGACAGTAATGGGTCATATGTAACCGAATGCTGCAAATGAGTCCAAGAATCAGTGGGCCCTGAGAAGGCCGAAAGATAACTTGGGTTGGAAATGGCCCAATGGTATAATGGGCCGTTAATGGGTATAAAGTTATACACTGTTCATTACGGGCCAGTTTCACCACGGGCCGTTAATGGGCTAAGAGTTACAAAGGTCCTTATATGGGCCGAAAGAAGTCATGGGCCACACATGGGCCGGAAGTTAAAACGGGTTGAATCATATTGGACGGCCCAGATGACACTATTGGGCCTAATTTGGACAGGGTGTAACGGGCCCTGGGTTAGCGGGCTGTAAATGGGCTATATGTGAACATGCCGTTAACAGGCTTTCCGTGAGCTGGCCCGCCACCTTTCAACCAAGTCAAACGGGCCGGCCTTTTCACAGGAATGGGCCTCTGTTGGGCCATGCCACGTGTCGCCGTATCATAGGCGCCTTCGGTCCAATGAGCGGATGACATCTGTCCCAACAGTGAGCCGACACGTGTTTCCTCCAGCCAATGATGATTTTACACGTGGAAAATCCTCATTGGTCGGGGCTGTTAACAGGTTATCGGATCCAAAACCCGACCCGATAGCTTAACGGCGTTCCGTTATGGTGGATGCCACGTGTCGGTCACCCTTGACGAAAGCACTTCTGTGACGCGCGATTTATCATCATGGAAGTGGACACTTCCGTGATGATAATTTTGGCAATGCCATGGAACACTTCTACGACAGCACAGGTATGACTATCTTGATTCTGTCATAAATTTTTCATGGATGTACATGCATGACAGAAAACGCGTCCTACTGTGACAAACACATATCATCACAAAAGTGTATTTTTTTGTAGTGATAACACCGGTATGACGGAAAGTAGGGCGGCAAGAGTGGAACAAAACACCACGCAAAAGGCCGAGCCTCTCACCCTTTACCAAGACTATATATGCATTAATTAAATAAGAGATATTGTGATATCCCAACATAACCATGTTCCAACATGGAACAAACTTCAACTTCACCTGCAACTAGCAACGCTATAAGAGGGGCTGAGCAAAAGCGGTAACATAGCCAAACAACGGTTTGCTAGGAAGGTGGGCTAGAGGCTTGACATGGCAATATGGGAGGCATGATATAACAAGTGGTAGGTAGCGCAACATAGCAATAGAACGAACAACTAGCAAGCAAATATAGAAGTGATTTTGAGGGTATGGTCATCTTGCCTGAGATCCCGCAAGGAAGAAAAATGAGTCCATGAAGAAGACAAACGGACGTAGTCGAATGGATCCTCGCAAACACGACGTTACCGGAACTAACAAGAAGAAGCAACACCGGAAAGGAGCAAACAACATGGTAAACCAACAAGCATAAACATAGCATGATGCACAATCAAGTATGATGCATGTCCGGTTTAATGATTCATGACATGGCAAAGAGAAACAAACAATACTACAAATTAAATGGAGCTCAATATGCAACGAGTTGCATAATGACGAAACACCACATTCAATTATTGAGTTCTCTCTCGTTTATGTACCCAACAATATTAAGTGTTGTTAAACATGGCAAGAGGTTAAGCATAAAGAAATTATCTATTTAGGCAAGTTTCGTTTGTCACGGGAGAACAGCAGCAACAGGGCATCCCTGGAGTCAAGGGGTGCGGTCGTAGCTGGACTTGCGAAACAGGGAAGGAGCTGGGGGCTTGGTGAAGAGCACCAGCAGTGGGGCTTGCTGCCGGCGTGGGGAGGCAGACCGGCGGGACAGGAGGCCGACGTCGACGGAGACCTAGGGTGGCGCGGTGGACTGGGAGTAGAGGAAGCAGGTCCGGCGGGTCCCGAGGGCGCAGTGCGGCGGGGTCGATGGAGAGGGGCTTGGCTCAGGGGGGACGAGCTCACTCCAGCGAGGGTGCCGAGGTCCATGGCACGGCTCCCGTAGACATGGACGAGGCGAGCAGGCGCTGCTGCCGTTCATTCCGGCGCTTGACAGGAGGACGCAGGCGGAACTTGGCGACGACCTCGGCAACAGGGAGGCGCGGCCATGGCAATACGGCAGCGCAGAGGAGGCTGGCGTGAAGGGCATTGGGCGCGGGCGCTATCTGCAGGAGGACGAGGGGAATCGAGAAGGGGAGCAGGGTCGAGCGCTAGCAGCGCTGGAGGATGGACGCAGGGGAAGAGATGGATCGGGAGAAGAGATGGATCGAGAGAGGTTAGGGTGTTGGGTGCGGGCTAGGGTTAGAGGGTTAGGTGGGCCTTAGGGGGTGTTGGGCCTAGGGAGGCCTGTCTACGGATGCCCTATTGGGCCGGCTATCTGCTGGCCTTCTCTCTTCCCTCCCTTCTCTTTTCAAAATAGAGAACTGGAAGAAAGGAAAAGGAGAGAAGAGAAGGTTGGAAGAAGATCTGGACAAGCGGTTAATTTTCCTGGACTCATAAAAATAAGGATGTTCAAATAAAAATAGAAGTGGCAAGATTGCAGGAATTAAATTCAAACTAATTTGAATTTAATTCAAATAGGTTTGAACTAGGACTTGGTTAAAGGAAGGTCCAGAAATGTGGAGATTTTTGATGGAGCTCCGGAAAGTGATGAAAGGATATATGGCAAAGTTAGAGATGAAGAATTTAGATAACAAAGGCATTAGGATTTATTTTGCAAGTGTGTTCTAGTTAATTCCAAACAAATGGAATATTTTATATAGCTCCCTAATAATATTGGGAGTATATGTTCTAAAGAGAAATCACCATTGTGAATATCCCTTGATTTAAATGGATCGAAGATCCATACGATTCATTTAGTTAAGTTATTAAAAAGGGTTGCATGATGACATGATATGAAATGCATGACACGAACAAAATGCAAAACAAAGACAAAAGCCCAACCACGAAGGGAATACCATATAACATAGCCGAAAATGGCAAGAGTCGGAGTTACAAATATGGAAAGTTACATCCTGGGTGTTGCACAAATATGCAAAGTGCAGTACACGACGGCGATTGATGGCATTAAGGATTCCCTCGTCCGTGTAGTTGTTGCGAAATACTGAAATTGCGTCGTCATCGCAACAATCTTTTATCTTGTTTTTACCAAGAAGGAATCCGGCCCAAAAGTGGTGGACTATCTCCCAAGACTGCTGTCGCATAGACATTAGGTCGCATATGTCTGGAGGGCCAGAATTGCTTGGAGAATATTGCTTCTGTTGGGTGGGCGGGCTTAAATTCGTACCCTCACCCACTGTGAGATCCGGAGTTCGAAGAGTGTCCGGTGAATTCTCAGGATTATTGTCCGATTTTGTGTTTCGGGGACAGGGAGTGTCCTCCTGAGGACGGGTATCTGGTTTTCCGGGTTCGGAAATCCGAACATAGTTTGTTCTCAACGTAGGAGAAGAGTTATTTTCAGCTCGTTCCTCCACAACCACTACCTGATGGGTGATCGGTGGAGTTTTAATTTCTCTATGGTCGGGTTTAAGCCTGATCCGGCATAGTCAGTTGAGACCCCCGGGGCGGCGATGCGATCTAGCAGCTCGGTCAAAGATGATAGATCTACCGGTCCATCTTGTCACAGTCTTCGGGGCTGATACGGAGAGGATTTTCGACGACTTGGGAGGCCGCTTCTGGCTTAACGGCCAAACAGGCACCCATGGTGAAGCCGCCAAGCCGGAGGGTTTGCCCTAAAACTAGGGCTCCTCCGGAAGTGATACTTTCCTTGATGACAAGGCGAGACATCGAGCCTTTCGACGATGGCACAGTGGAACTCTCAATGAAAGCATCAATGTCGGTGTCAAAACCGGCAGATCTCGGGTAGGGGGTCCCGAATTGTGCGTCTAAGGATCGAGGGTAATAGGAGACAGGGGACACGATGTTTACCCAGGTTTGGGCCCTCTTGATGGAGGTAAAACCCTACGTCCTGCTAGATTGACTTTGATTAGTATAGGGGTTACAAGAGTTGATCTACCACGAGATCGTAATGGCTAAACCCTAGATGTCTAGCATGTATTATTAAGATTGCCTCTATGGACTAAACCCTCCGGTTTATATAGACACGAGAGGGGGCTAGGGTTGTACAAAGTCGGTTTACAGATAAAGGAATCTTCATATTCGCACGCCAAGCTTGCCATCCACGCAAAGGAGAGTCCCACCCGGACACAGAAAAAAGTCTTCCGTCTTGTATCTTCACGGCCCATCAGTCCGGCCCACGTCACATAGCCCGGACGCCTGAGGACCCCCTAATCCAAGACTCCCTCACTCGCGACCGCCCACCTGCTGCGGGTGACCTACGGCGCATCAAGAAGCAGCCACGGGAGACCCTGCAGAAGTATATCCAGCACTTCAACAACTTTATTCTCCAGATCCCCAAGGTATCGGACGAGGCCATCATCTCCGTGTTCATAGGTGGCATCCATGACATCAAGATGAAGGAAGAGCTCACCATACACAAGGACCTATGCACAGCCCCGGAGATGTTCAACATGGCAACCAAGTGCGCGAGACCTAAGAAAGGACACCTCTCCCTCCTTGAGCTCCCAGAGACCGACCCGGAGGACAAGAAAGCCAAGGCCAAGGACGTGAAGCGCAAGGGGTGGCCGTGCTTGCGGCTGAACCTGAGATGAAGCGTGGCTGCGACCACCCGGAGTCATCCAAGAGAAGTCGTCCATTCTGTGTCTTCCACAACATGCACAACCACAACACCAACGACCATGAGGAGCTCAGGGCAAACCGCGATGGGCGCCTCGGTCGTCGCCCCGAGCGCAACGATCGAGGTTATGGTTGCGGAGGAGGCCGAGGCTGAGGACACTGGGACGACTGTGACCCCTGCTAGGAGTGGCGCGACCAGCCTCGTGAGGAGTGCTGGAAGGCCCAACCTCGCGAGGGCGCGTGGAGGGATCAGCCTCGTGAGGATCCTCCTCAGGGCTACGCTGGCCTCCCTCTACTGCCACCAGCGCCAAGACGGAATGACGACTACCACCAGGAAGAGGGGGCTGGGGGTTTCTAGGAGCCTCATGCCATAGCCTGCATTTTGGGCGGCACCCGGCCCCCAGCCTGTCATCGCATCTTCGAGCAGTTCGCCCGCCAAGTTCGAGGCTACACGTCCACTCAGGTGGTCCCAGTACACCATCACCTTCAGCTCGTCCGACCAGCTCAAGTGCGCGACAACTGCCGGCGCCCTCCCGATGCTCTTCTCTCCCGTCATCAGCAATGTCCTTGTCACCAAGACTATCATTGATGGTGGTGCGGGGATCAACGTTCTTCCCATTGAGACGTTCGTCTGCCTTCAAGTGTCGTATGACCAGTTGCAGCCCACCAAGCCTTTCTCGGGAGTGACTAACGGCTCCACCACCCCAATAGGGCAGATCTGCCTCCCCGTCACCTTCGGCCAGCGCGACAACTATCGCACAGAGCTCATCGACTTCAATGTCGCCAACATCCGCCTTTCGTACAACGCCATCCTTAGGTATCCAGCCCTGGCCAAGTTCATGGCAGTGACAAATCATGGTTACAATGTCCTCAAGATGCCAGGGATCCGCGACGTCATCTCAGTCGCTTGCGAGGAGCAGGACGCAGTGTGCTCCCTCGAGCGTGCCTTCCAGGCTGCAGCTGTCAAGAACCCTAATGATGAAGGCGCCATCTACCCTCCGGAGGCTCGAGACCCAAGAAGAAGAAGCAGCTACCCCACCAAGAACCTCAAGGGAGCATGGCGTCCATCGGCACCATCTCGGGACCTGCGCACGCGGATGGGGTCCCTCCCCCTCACATAGGAGAGCGCGCCGGGCGCCTTCCTCAGGATGGGCTCGGGGGCTCTCTTCTGGAGGGCCTATGACTTAGCCAATGTCACAAGGGAGGCGCTCGGGCACCACTTGGAGGCGTGCTTCATCACGCGCTTCCCCCACGAGGGCACAAGGCGCGGGATACCAGGTCCTCAGGAGTTCATCACCAAGGCAACCGAGGAGCTTCAAGAGGCAAGAGCCATGAGCAGCGACCGCCGCCCACCACCTCGCGTGGCTCCTTGTCCTGGTGAGGAAAGTGAGCTGCGCGCCTGCGTCAACATCCCAGGACTCAACAGGATTTCCTCTCAGCGGCTCTACCAGCCGTCCCGTGTCGGCCCGTGCGAGGGCCCTCCCTGAAAGCAACATGTGCATGCCTTTTGGCTTTGCCGAACGTGGCTGTTGCGCTCCAGCGCCACCTGCGGAGTGTCATGGCGGCTCAGGAGGCCAGGCACCAGGCGGTCCTGGCGGAGATGGCGATGGTTCTTGACGAGCCCCCTGAGCCTCCAGAGCCCCCGAGGCTCAGGACCTAGGCGGCTCGTGAGGAGCGACTTCTTTAGCACGCGTCTTCAACTACTTCAACACCTCTTAGCAACGGTGCCAGGTGACATTTTCCAGCTTATACAGTAGGGGGCGTCCTCGGGCTGCATTATCCCCAGATCGTATGGGCCTATCCCGGTGACATGTATCGTTCTTGAATGCTCCAGTCGTTCAACTGGGAGTGCCCCTCGGGATGCATTATCCCCAGGCCACGTGGGTCTATCCTTGTGGCATGTATCGTTCTTTGCACCTATTAGAGCTCGCTTTCCTCCTTCCATGACTTATTTCATGATTATCAAATGCCAAACCGGTACGTCGTTGCCATAATTGTCGTACTCCCTTGCAAACCCACCCACGACAGCCTCATGATTAAGGGCAGGCATGGCGTCTGTGCTCGGGCCCGTCCCTGCAGCGTCGCTAAACTCAAGAGGCTGAGCTCTGGCTCATGGGCCAGTTGCCATGTTTGTCACCTCCCATGCTCCTTGCTGCCTTGCCCTCGCATGAGCTAATCACAGGCGGATAAGCTAGGGCGCGCGACCCGGTGCCTCGTCATTGGGATACCCCGAGACCGACGCTCCAGACGCCTTCCATGTTTTTCGTTATCGTTGTGTGTATTTATTTGTTTGCTGCATTCATCATGTCATCATGTGCATTGCATCATCATGTTTTCAAAACTCGCATCCGTCCGGGTCCCCCAGTTCTCTCCGTTGTCCGTTCTGAGCCCATACACAATTGCATGCGCCCGCGGCACCTCCGAAATATTATTTTATAAGTGACAGGAAAATGTTCTCGGAATGGGAATAAAGTTGCATGCAGTCTTATTATAGTGTAGATAGACCGCCTGTCAAGTTACATCGCATCCGGAGCTCGTTTGATAGCCCAACCATTAAACATATAGCGGCATTATAGTCTGTTTATTCACCAGACGTTTCGGTCCCCGAAACTGCCGCCGGGTGTCAGTGTCAAAACCGGCGGATCTCGGGTAGGGGGTCCCGAACTGTGCGTCTAAGGTCGATGGTAATAGGAGACAGGGACACGATGTTTACCCAGGTTTGGTCCCTCTCTATGGAGGTAATACCCTACGTCCTGCTTGATTGATATTGATGAATATGAGTATGACAAGATTTGATCTACCACGAGATCGTAAAGGCCAAACCCTAGAAGTCTAGCTTGTATGGCTATGGTAATGAATACCCCCCCCCCCTCTGGACTAAGTCCTCCGGTTTATATAGACACCAGGAGGATCTAGGGTTACACAAGGTCGGTTACAAAGAAAGGAATCGACATATTTGGTCGCCAAGCTTGCCATCCATGCCAAGGAGAGTCCCATCCGGACACGAGTGCAGTCTTCAGTCTTCGTGTTCTTCACAACCCATCAGTCCGGCCCATGGCTAACAGGCCGGACGCCCGAGGACCTCTTAGACTAGGACTCCCTGTGTAGCCCCTGAACCTGGCTTCAATGACAAGGTATCCGGTGCATAGATCTGTCTTCGGCATTGCAAGGCGGGTTCCTCCTTCCGAACTCCAAGATAGTCTTCGGACGAAACAAACGTGTCTGAATCTGCAACATACAGCTGTAGAGAGTATAATATTTCACGAATCCAATCTGCTGACCACTTAGTAACGTGACGTCATGCTTGCGCGGTCACTATTTCGAACGGTTTCCCGTCCTGCCATTCCACGTTTCATGGCGTGGTTTTTGTTGGCACGTTCTGTCGAAGCAAAGATCGTGTCCCCTTATCGCGGGATTCTCATCAATACGAGCATTGGTAACCCAACCGTCCCGCGGGCAAGATTCCTTAGGAGTAGGCAGGTTCTCAGGCTTAGGAGGAGGCGTTCAATACCTGCTGCCTTTATAAAGGAACCAAGGGCTGTCTTTTTTATGCCAAACCTCTCTTCAGCCTTCCCAACCTCGAGTTCTCGCACCCAAAGTCTTACTTCATTGCTTCAAGCCTCCCCATCATGTCAGGATCCAGCCCTCAAGGCCGATGGGTGGCTTCCTCCGTTACATAAGAGGATATTGCGAAGCTTCGGGAGGCCAGATACTTGACTGCGGAGATCCACCATAGGCTTCCTGCCCAAGGACAGGTTATTCCGACCCCCAGATCTGGCGAAAGGGTCGTATTCATCTCCCACTTCCTCCGAGGGCTAGGGTTCTCTCTTCACCCCTTCGTCCGGGGGCTAATGTTTTATTACGGACTAGATTTTCATGATCTATCTCTAGACTCTTTCCTCCATGTCTCAGCGTTCATCTTTACATGTGAGGCCTTCCTCCGAATCCCCCCATACTTTGGCTTATGGCTCAATACTTTTAGGGTGAAGCCGAAGGTGGTCGACGGGGAACAGGCAGAGTGCGGTGGTGCGGTAGTGAGCAATCTTACCAACACTCTCTGGCCAAAAGGTTCTTTCACCGAAAGCTCCAACCAATGGCAGCGAGAGTGGTTTTATGTCACGGAACCCCATAGCACCAAGTGGGCAGCTATACCTGCGTTCCATTCCAGCCTTCCTCCACAGCTTGCATCATGGATTAACAAGGGGCTGGACTGGGGATCAGTTGACAAAGTGCAAACTCTACAAAGCCGCATCCGAACCCTCCTTGAGAGAGACATCGATCTTGTGAACGTGATTCAAGTGATGCTAGTTCGCCGAATCCTGCCATGCCAGCGCAGGTCTCGCCGCCTGTGGGAGCTTAATCCAGAAGGACCACGAACCCTCCAACACTTCTTCGGCACCATGCACGAAGGGGTGTGGAATTTGTTTTTCAGGAAGCGAAAACATTGGCCGGACACTACTGATGACGCTGTCCTTGACTATCACCGTCCGGATACCCCGGTAAGCACTTGTCTTCCGAACACTTTGTAGTTACGCATACCGTAATATGGTAATGAGCAAACTATCTTCTTCCAGAGCTGGATAAAGAAAGCAGAACTAATCATGTGTTCGCCCCCCTGCCCGAAGGCCTAGCGAATCCTGTTTTAACAATGATGTTGGCCCTGGTACCATACCAGATGCCTGCGAAGGGGGGCATGGTGGAGAGGACCAAAGATGGCCTCCATCCCAAAGGTGCATCAGACATTGTGTCCGGAGGAATCAAGATCCCATCGTCTGAAGAGAAAAATGAGGGGGAGGTCAACGCCTCTTTCTCCCATGGAAAGAAAAGGGCCGCCTCCGAAGATTGGGAGGAAAAGGCTCCTAAGAGAGGCAGTATGCCTCGTTCGGGCGGCTTAAGCTTGGAGGACGTCGACGTGCAGTCTCATGATGAGGACAAGCCTCATGCCAAATCGTAAGTAAACAAGGATGTTTTAGACCTGTCCCGTTCTTTTTCTTGTGATGCCTAGAATATATATTTTTTACAGTTCGGCACACAGTCTTCTTCAACAATCGTCTTCCTCAGGGGACCTTCTCCCAGAGATGATGGAATGCGAGACGCCTCCACCGGCCTCTTCGCCCAATAGGGCGGACGACTTCGAGGTATCGTCGCGGAGGGTCTCCCCCGACTAACAGGTGGTGCGAGGGACGATGAAGATATTACCCGAAGGTGATATTTCGGTGGCCCAGGGTCCGGGGACCAGTAATGAAGGTCCCGGACAATCCGGTCTACAGTCGGATATGAATAAACGGATCCCTTCAAAGGGTGGCCATACTCCTACAGCAGCCTTCGGAGGTCCAGAGGCACCAGATATACTGACTAACATGCTGCAGGAGGCATCCGTCTCAGAGGAACATTGTACCTTGATGGGCACGGTGGTTGAAAATGTCATGTCTGTGAAGCGCGGATTGAATGAGGCTTTTTGTGGGCCTGCTAAGAGGTTTCGAGGTTTGTAATGTAATATGTTCCATTGTGTTTTATTCACGAAATGCACCTGTGTATAGATAGTATCCCCTGAGATTCTGATTGGCTTCCCGAGGGAGGTAATCAGAGGATCGAAAGAAATGCCCAGGGACTGACCTGATTAATTGGAACACAGGCTGTTTCTCCCCTGACGACTGCCCGAACTACGAATATTGTCAAGCTGTAGCGGAAGGTTGATGTGGCCGGGGATGACATTGCGTTAATCAATAGGCGTCTTGACGAGTCGCAAGGTATGTATTCGGAGCAGTCCTTATACATACGTGTCTGTAATATAAGAGTGACGCTGAAAATTCCATACTGGGATATATATGGCTGCAGATGGTGCCGCCACCGTTGAGATTCTTCAGGCGGAGTTGGCCTGGGTCAAGGAGCAGGCCCGGTTTAGTAATGCGGCTGCCGAAAAAGCATCGGCTGAGCTAAAGGCCGAACAAGCTGCTTGGTGCCAAGACGAGGAGAAAATATCCGCGATGGCGCTCGAACAAAAAATGCTGCTAGCCGTTGTGAATATCTTGAGAAGGGGAATGAAGCCAAAATGGCTGAACTTGACAAGGCCTTGCGAGAGGCGAGAGAAGCGTGGTCTGAATCCAGAGCAGCCCGTGAGGAGAGCCGGCAAGCTAGGGAGATTGTCGCCGGTAAGCCCTTTTGGCTACACACTAAGTTTGGTGATCCGAACTATGCTCAGCTTAACCAAGTGTGGAGTTCTCCAGACGAGTTTTCAGACTTGCCGAAGAGTTCTTCCGATGCGGCGCAGTTTTACCAAGCGCGAGAGGGATATACAACGGAGAAGCTTTTCTGGTCACAATTTGGCGCATCAAAGCACCCTCTGTTGCTGAATGAACAGATGTCCCAATAGGCCGAGCTTCGTAGGATATCTGGCGCTGCCATGAAGAACGTCATAATCTGGCTGTAGCCGATTGAGCTATTCTGAATAGCTACGTCGGCTTGGTGCGGCGCCACGTATCGACGCTGTTAAGTGGTCGGCGTGCATTGAGGGTGCATAGATGGCCTTTGCCCGTGTCAAGAGATACTGGGGGAAGATGAACGCCATCGATGTTGCAGCGAAGAGTCCACCCAAGGGCACGGACCATCACGCACCAGAGCATTATTTTGAGCATATCTTAGAGGTTGCCCGCTTGATAGAGGGTCAATTCTCAAAAAACATAATATTCGAGTGAGATGTATGGGAATTGTAAAAGACAATTTTATATTTAATCTATTTTTATGTTTTACTCGAAAGCTTTGGTTCCTCCCGTGCGGCCATTTTTATATAATCTGAAATTTTTCCAGTCGTCGGCTTCAGCCCTCTCATAGGAAGTACCGCGGTGTTCGGAAAAGCATTTTATCACTCTTGACCCAACGTCTTGGTCCATGAAGGAGGTGACAATGCGGCGAACCAGGCAATCATACTATAGGGCGTTAACCCTTTCACTTGGCCATAGGAGTTTTATGGTGGGTCTATGATATAGCCCTTGGTATGTACATGGCTTATTTTTTAATAAGATGCATTGCAAAAAATGATCTAAAAAACATCCTTCGTATGACACGGAGAGAATTGCTAAAGATTCTGATAAGTCGTCGAGTGGTTGACCAGCTCTCGCCGCATCATGACAGTTAGTTTTCGGCTTTCTCTACTGAGGTGCTTGACCAGATGAACCGGAAGCACAATCATAGTAGTTCTCCCTTTACTACCCTAGCCGATAGAGCGGAACGTAAGGTAGCAAGCATAGGAGCCAGGCAACCCAACTATTGACCCAAGACATGATTCGGAGCTGATGCATATAAGGACAAACTCACAACACCGAAGTACGCTATAAAGTTGTTCGGACTTGACGGCAACTCATTTGTTCCCATACCGAGCCCCTGGCGGGTTATGCCGAGGTGTGTGTGTGTTAAACAACCACATGAGCAAAAATTCGGATCAATTAGGTAAAAGTCAATACTGGACAATGGTTACTCTTACTGGAAGCTGAGTGATATGCCAATTATTATATAGATAACAAAGCCGCGACTCTAGCTATTTGACATGCCAGTGGTCGAAGCCTCAGGAAAAAGGCACTTTACAGGCTCGGAATAGAGAGCGCGGTCTACAAAAAGTTATTTTGGACCTCCTATCGCACGTCTGCACTGCCTGTACTCGGTTAAGGGATTCCTTGACATGAATAACCCTTGGGTGATTGTACGAACCTGAACTCTGGTAGAGTCCTCGGGGTGACCGGCCCTTGAGCTAGCTGTAGGGGGAATAGTAAAAAAGGAAAAGGGCAGTTAGAAAAGTAGGGGGGTTTGCAGGCTCACCCTCATTGTGCTTCCGCCAATGCCCAAGGTATTTCAAGTGCATAATTATGTATGCGCGGTACCCACTTCGAAGGCATTGATTGGTTATGTTGAATGGAGACCGGTGGCATGATGGCCGACATGGTATGCGGCGTGATAAGGCCGCTGCGTAGTTCGGCTGAGGTAGCCGTAGTATGATCTCCTGTACGGAGGGAGTGTTCTGTGTGCTCACCTCTAGGGGTTTCTGTCGTGTATACCATGTTTACTATTTTTGCATCGGGGGAAACTGCTTCTGACCCCCATCGTTCGTTTGGTGAGCCTGTTCGTCGTCGCTATCACCGGACGGCCTCTTCCCCTTATGTTCGACATTTAACTTGCCGTCCTGTTTGAAGACCCAACAGCTTCTGTTGGTGTGGTTAGTTGGTTTATTGGGGTCGCCATGGATCTGGCAGGGCCTATCCAATATTTTGTCCAGATTGTATGGTCCATCTTTGTTTGTCGTAAATGGCTTTTTCCGTTTGCCGGGTTTGGGCCACTAAATCCAGCGCTGACTGTTGTGTCCTGTGTGCCCTCATTATTATTGTGACGTTTGTTTTTTTATTGCGTCATGGATTTCCATTACCGTCCCGCACTTCGGAGGTGCCCGGATCACTGGTGCTATTGCTTCTATGGGTGGGCCAGCTGTCTTCTCCCGCACAAAAGCGGCTCATCAGAGCGGTAAGGGCTGACATAGACTTTGGTTTTTCCTGACTGAGGTGGCGGGTAAGCCACTCGTCCCGGACACTGTGTTTGAAGGCCGCGAGGGCTTATGCATCCGGACAATCAACAATTTGGTTCTTTTTAACTAAAAACCTAGTCCAGAGCTCTCTGGCGGACTCTCCGGGCTGCTGGACAACGTGACTTAGGTCATCGGCATCCGGTGGCTGGACATATGTACCTTGAAAGTTATCGCGGAAGGCATCTTCCAACTCCTCCCAGGTGCCAATTGTGTTTTCAGGAGACTGTTTAACCAGTGCCGAGCTGGTCCTTTAACTTTTAACGGGAGGTATTTGATGGCATGAAGGTCGTCTCCGCGGGCCATGTGGATATGGAGAAGGAAATCCTCAATCCATACCGTGGGATCTATTGTTCCATCGTATGATTCAATATTTATGGGGTTAAACCCTTCTAGGAACTCGTGATCCATTACTCCATCAGTGAAGCAAAGAGGGTGTGCGGCGCCTCTATATCGGGCCGCGTTGCGACGTAGCTCCGATGGAGTCCATCTGTGGTTGTCGGCTCGGGTGTGATTAGGTTTGTCACATCCGAATAGGTAGCCATCATCACGGGTTGAGGAACGTCCTCGCGATCCGTAAATCGATCGGGTATATCTTGCTTTACTGTCCAGATCCTGCCGAAGGTCGTATGTATTACCCCGAGATGTGTTGTTTCTTTTTTTATGTGGCGGTGGGGCGGGTTGCTATTCAGCTTGAATTGCCGCTTTATCCCGGCCAAGTTGTGGTCGACCTGACGCGTTGTCCCGACCGCACTGTGGTCGGTCGGCCGCATTGGGCAAGTGAGGTATGAGCTCGAGCGCCTCCTCATCAAACTGGGGTAGCAGTTTGTGCTTCGAGTAACTCCTGGCTGGGAGCTTGAGGTTGTATTCTTCGGCTGCCATGACATTAGCCCATCTGTCGTTGAGCAGATCTTGGTCACCTTGAAGCTGCCGCTGTTTCTTTTTAGGCTCCTTGCAGTGGCTATTAGCCTGCGCTTGAAGCGCTCCTGCTCGAGAGGTTCCCCGGGCACGATGAAATCCTCGTCGTCGAGGCTTACCTCATCTTCGGAGAGTGGAAGGTAATTATCGTCCTCCGAATCATCATGTATGGCATGTTCATCAGGGCTAACTTGCCCATTTTCCCGTTCCTCTTGTTCGGAGGTTACCCCAACGGGGTCTTTATTTTCTTCGGAGTCGTCCGGAGTACTATTTTCCCCGGTGCCAGTGTTACTATCATTTGAACGACGTGACTTAGAGCGGCGCCGAGGATGCCGGCATTTTTGCTGTGCCTCAGGAGGTTTATTCTCAACTGGATTTTCTTTGTCCTCGTCGTTGGTTGTTTTGGATGTGTCCACCATGTACACATCGTACGAAGAAGTGGTCGTCCAGCGTCCCGTGGATGGCGGACTTTGATTTTACTCCTCATCAGCATCGTCATCAATACCGTCGATGTCTTCAGAGTCGTAATCGAGCGTGTCGGTTAAATCCTCGACTGTGGCTATGAAGTGGGTGGCGGGTGGGGAGTGAAAGTCCCTGTCATCAGCTTCTAGTTTGAACCAGATATAGCTCGGTTGTGAGTCCCCCGCCAAGGACAGGTTCTTTAATGAGTTTAGCACGTCGCCCAAAGGCGAGTGCTGGAAGATGTCTACGGCGCTGAACTCGAAGATTGATAAGCGATTAAGTTCGGCATCCGTGGACTCACATGGTTCGGAACTTACTCCCAGAGGCGAGTCCAGGGTTCCAGTGACACAAATATTGTGTGAGTTTAAGTTCATGTGCGGTTCCAACGCTGGGGAATCTGTGGCCTCCGTGGTGGGGTTGAACCTCCAGTCCTTAGATGTCCCCGTATGCTCCAGATCTAAGGCTAGAGTAGTTATAGGAGCTATCTCCTGAATGTGGTCTGATGACAGATTTAGGTCATGTTCATCGAGGTGACCTGGAGCGATCGCCGCGGTCTCGAATCCATTGAAGATCAAATCTCCATGGATGTTCGTGACGTAGTTCAAGCTCCCAAATTCTGATCTAATGGCCAGGGGTGTAGCTATCGGTCTGCTCCAAATGGCCAAACGAGTTGGCCCGCAATGCAAAGCCGCCGAACACGAAAATCTGTCCGGGGAGAAAGGTTTCTCCTTGGACAGCATCATTGTTGACGATTGAAGGGGCCATCGAACCTTTTGAGGATGGCACAGTGGAACTCTCAATGAAAAATGTTTAGAATTTCATGTGTTTTCATAATATTCATCTTTCATCTATGTTGAAAATGTTTAAATTGCTGTTTGTATTAATTTTCTTAAATAGCATGCTAAAATGGTTTAATTCATAACTAAATAACTGTAGGTCCATTTTAAATAAATTTTAAATGTACTTGGGGTAGAAAAATGCATAGTTTAACATGGTGCTCTCATCTTGCATGTTTAACAACTCTAAAATATGGTTTGGGGCAGAACAGTACCAAATTCATAATATGCATATGGGGATTTGTTCGACGAGATTTTTTACTACATATAGTATGCAGCTCAGAAGAATGGGTAATAAAATAAAAAAAATCGTTTGATGATATTTTGTACTATGAATAGTACGAAAACACGGAGAGAAGATGATTAGAAAAGTTATCCTTTGATAACTTGTATGAATTCTTCAACTATGTACACCATGGAGCAATGGGTGTGCACGGGTGTCACACATTTTTGAAAGGTCATACACGTGCACTCTACATGAACTACACTTGGCCCATAGTAGTGATTAATAGGGTAATGACCGGCTAATTAGTTAGCTAGTTAATTAGTTAGACTAACTACTCAGTTCAAAAATCCAATGCAAGTTTGTGAAGGATGCACGTGCATGGAGCAGTTTCAAGTGCCCATGGATTGTACGTGCATACTATAAGCCATGCTCCTATCATGGTCAATACATCTCCTAATTGATCTTAATTGGCTTAGCATGTGGATGCAAAACTACTCACGTACAAATACGTACGCAAGGCCATGCACGTACGCAAGGCCTCCATGCTGGAGACTGTACGTACAAATACGTACACGAATGCCCGCGTACCGGCCGACAAGAGCACGTACATACCGAACACCCATAAAACCAGCTGAGCTTAACGGCCAAGTTATGCGCACGCGTTGAGATAAGATCAATCTAAAACAGAAGACTTGAGGAAGACATCTCCAACAGAGCAGAAAATTAGCAACAGCCTAACAAGAAGCTGGTGGCCGACCCTGGCCATCGCGCTCCATCTCTCTCTACCTATATATACTCACGCAGGTGCGCAGCAGCAAGGAGACCGGGGAGGCCCAGAGGAGATGTGCCATGACGACAGCGTCTACAAGATGAGGAGGTGCGCACCCAGGAAGCAACCACGCTCCGGCGGCGCGCATGCCGCTTGTGTCGATGCCCAGGCGAGCATGGCACACCTATGAGGCTGTGCCCACTACGCTCTCGCTGGCCGTCGACATGCATGCCACACCCCTTGCACCGGACCGACGCCGTATAGTGCAGAAGTAGAGCAATGCAGCGGTGTTCTTTCTTAGGACACGCCCGCGGCGCAACGCGCGCCGAGGAGAAGAATTTGCCATGCAACGCTAAGGTATGGTCATATGGTTGTTCAATTGCAAAGGGGGCACCACCAGAAGACGTGCGTACATGGGCGTTGGCTTTGCACCTAGCCGAGAACTCACGCACGCACGAGCAGAAAAATGGAGGAATCGGGAGGAGGAGGCCGAGGCCAGAACTCCCGACCCGACGCACACGACCATAGAGGAGAGCTCGCGCAGGCGGCCGAGACTCCATACGCAGCCAGATGAGGCTCACCGGAGGCCATCTCTTCTTCCAGCCTGCACGCACACATCGCAGGCCGGCGGTGGAGATCGATGTCATGCCGATCATCTTCTCTCAAGCCTGCGGTGCACACTCGATCGATGACAACGACAATGTGCCGGGACTGCCGCTCTTATGCAGCCCATGGTGCGCCATTCTTTGAAGACGCCATACGCCAGGGTTGCCGCTCTTGTGCAACCCCGGTGGTTTCTTCATGCCGGACTCTTTACCGGCGACGACGTCCCAGAACTGTCATACCGCCGCAGGCGGCGGAGCTGGGATGCACCACCGGCCAGGCTGCTGGTACGCAGCTCAGGGATACACTCCCTCATCACGCTCGTATGGCGGATCGGCTAATGGGTGATGAAAACTCATGCACCCATCCATCCATCATGCATCAGGGTGGCAAGCATCCCGGAGGAGAACACTAGGGCTTGGTTTCCTTCTCGTGCAGGCGGCCGAGAAGGGAAGATGAGTAGGCAATGCATCAGGAACGCACGAAGCTGTGCGGCGAGATTGACGTCGTGTCAACCATCCAAGGTGAGAGCCAAGTTTTGATCTCCCTTCCCTCTTTTCTCTCTACATCCAATCATGGCGGCAAGAGTTGTGACCGCACGGCCGGAGATGAAGCCGGTTGCCGCTGTCGGCACTTGATGCTTTGAAGACGATAGCTCCGGGCTTGCCTCTCATGTGCAGCCTACAGCAATCCTTCACGCTGGACCCATCACCGGCAACTCCCGTGAGGAGGATGATGATGCTCCGGGCCCTAGTAGCCCCCTCGGTGCATTCTCCATCGGCGACTCCCGCGAGGATGACGACGATGACACCGAGGCCGTCTAGACCTCGGTCCACTCTCCACCCGCGACTCCCGTGAGGACGACGATGAAGCGCTAGGGCCCTGTCGCCACCGATGCACTCTCCACCGGCGACTCCGGCGAGTACGACGATGATGCACCGGGGCCTTGTAGCCCCCGGTGTACTCTCCACCGGCGACTCCAGCGAGGACGACGATGATGCACCAGGGCCTTGTAGCCCCCGTTGTACTCTCCACCGGCGACTCCCGTGAGGACGACAATGACGTATCGGGGCCATGCTGCCCCTGGTGCACTCTCCCCCGGTGCACCCTCTGCGGCAGACTGACGACGTGCCACGGCTACGCAACCCGGGAGCACTCTTCAATGGCCACACTCACATGTCGGCCTGCCTTGAAGACGACAATGTCGGGGTTGCCCTTCATGCCCAGCCCCTGGTGATTCCTTCATGTCGGACTCATTATCAGCGACGACGTGGTTGGACTACCGCTCGTGCATAGCCCCGGCGCACTCTTCACTTGCATTGACGACGTATTGGCCGGGCGCCATCTACAACCCCACCGACATCGAGCGCCCCAAGGATGGGCGTCATCCACGCCTTCGCCGATACGGAGCTTGGCCAGGGTGATGAGCCATGTACATCGCCACCATCGTAGAGCCCGTGTGAGGCGGGGCATCGTGTGCATTGTTGCGGACACGACCCACCGTTGGGCTTCGTTCGCGCCGACTCTCGGCTCGACAAGGCTGCTGGCTACACGGACACGCTTATTGAGTGGGCGATACTGTTCGAGTCTACTCCAACACCCACACTGATGCACATCATCAACATTGTCTTAATGCCGGCGAGGCAAAGCTATACTCGACCGACATGTCTTTATCCGATGAAGCAAACAACTACTTGATATGCCGATGAGGCAATGTCAAGTCATCCAGTCCGACACCGACAAGGCGGACATCACCAGGCCGGGAACCGACGAAGCGAAGGCTGCCCACATCTTCATCATCGGACATCGACACGGTGGACGGGTATGGTTAAGCAGAGCCGGAGCGATGGGCATATCCCTCTCCCCTTCCACTTCATCACCATCTACACCAACCTCACGGAGAACATGAGACCATAAGACGACGACCATTGCAGCAACTTAATCGGAGGTGGTTCGCGAGCTTCACTCGTGGACGTAATTAAGCGGGAGCTTTCCGAGGCCCCGTGAACCAGAACCTTGCATCACCGAAGTCATTTTGGCCGCGCCAGCAGGCCACGGAGCACATCTTTAATAGGGGCTTTGTAAGTTTGTTTCTCGACACGAGATTAATAAAAATACATATTTCCTTATCTTTTCTTTTTGTACTTAGTACACTAGCACGCCCGCGCATATTTTTTTTTCCGTGTCAAACAATGTCCTCAAGGGATCCCGCATTTCAGAGGGCCAGTGTTCAAAAGACATTATCTTTGAGTGACTACCTTCATGTTATCCGGCCCTGTATGATGAAAACAAGACTGATATGTCATATAATGCTTGCTATTTATTTTGGAATTTTACATCCTGTGCGGCCGTTTTTATTAAATCTGAGAGTTGGCCAGTCGTCGGCTTCAGCCCCCACGTAGGTAGTACAGGAGTGTTCAGGATGGAATGTAAACACTCTTGATCCAAGAAATTGATCCTTGAAGGAGGTGTTTAGCACAACAAACCAGTCAATCAGACTATGTGGCTTTATCACCCTCACTTAGCCATAGGAGTTTGACAATAGAAATGTAGTAGTAGCCCCTAGTATTCGTTAGTCCGGACTAGGGTGCTGTAAAAACCGGGAGATCCTATGAAGGCCGATCCATCGCATAATGCGGAAAAAATCGTACGAGATTTTAACCTCTGAAGAGCTAACCGGCTCGCGCCGCATCATGACAGTCAATTTCCGGCTTTCTCTATTGAGGTGCTCATCTGGATAAACCAGGACACAATCACAATAGTTCTCCTTTTCTACCCTAGCCGATAGAGCAGAACGTAAAGTAGTAAGCATAGGATCCTGGCAACCCAACTATTGACCAAAGACATGCTTCGAAGCCGATGCATATAAAGCTAAATTCAGGGCCCGAACTATACTGTAGAAGTGTTCGGACTAGTTTGCCATAGTATGGGGCGCAATAAAGCCCCTGGCGGATTACAATGTACCAAAGTGTACGGATGCAACCACTAACAATAGCAAAATAAAATGAAGTAGTAAGCTAGTGCCAAATAATTTGAGCCACAAACAGTTTCCATTATAATTTGATTAATACGTCAAAGCGTATTTGTACAAATAGTGCGATAAGCAACAGTGGCTATTTAACATGCCAAGACCAAGGCAGAGCTACGTACGAGTCTGAAAACAGATAGAATGATCGTTTATGAAGAACATCTAGAGATTCCCCCACAGGTCTGTGCTACTTGCCGCCTTGGTATGTCCGTCCTTCGAAAGGACCGATTATCAGGCCGTCAAAGAGGGGCCTCTGAAAAAGAAACCTGAAGAGGATAAAAAGAAAAGTAAAAGTCTGTGTGTCCAGGGAAGGTCTAGCAATATTGTGGACCACAGCCTGGTTGTGCCTCCATCTCTGCCCATGGTATTTTTTTGTTTAGTTATGTACGCGCGGTACGTATGCCGCCACTTGGTCAGGACAGAGACAGAGGTCGAATTGCTAGTCGAGATCCTGATGAGCTGGACTGTCCTGCTGTAGAGTAGTCTGGACTCGTTTGACAGTGTCCAGGAGCATGGCCGCCGAATTAAGGTTCTTCTTGTGAAGGCCGCTCAGTACCTCTGCTACAGGGCCGCGGTGTGCTCCTCAGTATGGAGGGAGCGCTCCGTGTTTCCATTGACTGTGATGACACTGTGTGGTCCGGGCATCTTGAGCTTGAGATAAGCATAGTGTGGCACCGCATTGAATCGAGCAAATGCAGTTCGTCCGAGTAGTGCGTGATAGCCACTGCGAATGGGGACAATATCAAAGATTAACTCTTCGCTTCGGAAGTTGTCCGGAGATCTGAAGATGACCTCCAATGTGATTGAGCCCGTGCAACGGGCCCCTACACCTGGTATAACTCCCATTTTGTTCACTATATCCTGATAAAGAAGGTTGAGGCTGCTACAACCGTCCATGAGGACTCGTGTGAGGTGGAATCCATCAATTATTGGGCCGAGGACTAGTGCGGCCGAACACCATGACGGATACTGGTCGGATGGTCCCTGCGATCAAAGGTGATCGGGTAGGACGACCATGGGTTGATCTTTGGGGCGACTGGCTCTATCACATAGACGTCCCTGAGCGCGCGCTTGCGCTCCCTCTTGGGGATATGGGTATTGTTTTTCATGTTGACCATCTTGACCTGAGGGGGTAACTTCTTCTGTCCCCTTATAATCGACGGACTAGGATCCTCATCGTCATTCTCACTTTGCGGCCCCTTCTCCTTGTCTTCGGCATTTATCTTGCCGGTTTGTTTAAAGACCCAACATCTCCAGTGGGTATAATTGGCTGGTTTATCAGGGGTGCCGTGGATCTAACATGGACGGTCGAGTATGCTGTCAGAACTGGAAGGGCCCGAATTGTTCCTTTTATATGGCTTCTTTCGCTAACCGGATTTGGAGCCACTGAATCCGGCGTTGACCGCCGTGTCATCACCGTTGTTATCGTTGTTTCAACGCTTGTGCCAGTTGCGTCAGGGTTGCCGTCGCTATTTTCTGGCTTCTGAGGTGCCAGGTTCGCTTGCATTGTTATTGTCGCGGGCTAGCCTGCTATCTTCGCCCGCGCAAAAGCGGGTCATGAGTGCTATGAGGGCTGCCATGGACTTCGGCTTTTCTTGGCCGAGGTGTCGGGTGAGCCATTCGTCGCGGATGCTATGCTTAAAGGCCGCTAGGGCTTCGGCATCCGAGCAGTCGACGATCTGGTTCTTTTTAGTTAAGAACCTAGTCCAGAATTTCCTCACTGACTCTCCGGGCTGTTGGACTATGTGACTTAAGTCATCTGCATCCGGAGGTCTGACGTATGTGCCTTGGAAGTTGTCATGGAACGCGTCTTCTAGGTCTTCCCAGCTGCCAATAGAGTTTTAAGGCAGGCCGTTCAGCCAGTGCCGGGTTGGTCCCTTGAGTTTTAGGGGGAGGTATTTGATGGCATGAAGATCATTTGCCGCGGGCCATATGAATATGGAGAATAAAGTCTTCAATCCATACCGCGGGATCTGTGGTTCCATCATATGATTCGATATTCACGGGTTTGAACCCTTCTGGGAATTCATGTTCCATTACTTCATCAGTGAAGTAGAGGGGGTGTGTGGCGCCTCTATATCGGGCTATATCGTGTCGTAGTTTAGATGGAGTCCATCTATGGTTTTCAGCCCGAACGTGAATGTGCTTGCTCTGTTCGGCTTGATATATCCGTCGTCGCGCATCGGGGACGCCCCCGCGATCAGTAGATCGATCTGGCCGGGCCTGCTTTATTGTTCAGGTCCTGCCAGACGTCATATGTGTATCCCCGAGCTGTTTTATCTCTGCCTTTATGGTGAGGTAGGACGGGCTGGTGTTTGTCCTGAGTTGTTGTTTTGTCCCGGCCATGTGGTGGTCGACCAGCAGCATTACGCGCTGATGGTACGGGGTCAAGTGCCTCATCACCGAATTGAGGTAGCAGTTTACGCTTCGGGTAACTTTTGGTTGGGCGCACGAGGCCGTATTCCTCGGCTGCCAGGACATTAGTCCACCTGTCGTTGAGTAGATCTTGATCAGCTTGAAGCTGTTGTTGTTTCTTTTTCAGGCTCCTTGCAGCTGCTATTAGCCGTTGCTTAAAGTGCTGCTGCTCGAGAGGTTCATCAGGCACGATAAAGTCTTCGTCGCCGAGGCTCGCCTCCTACTCGGAGGGTGGAAGGTAATTACTGTCCTCCGAGTCTTCGTTTGCAGCCTGTTCATCAGGGCTAGCTTGCCCATCCTCCCGATCGTCTTGTTCAGAGTTTTGCTCGACGGGGTTTTCTTGGTCTTCGGAATCATTCGGAGTACTGTTTTCTCTCGTGCCGGTATTGTTGTCTTTGTTGTGGCGTGATTTAGAGCGGCGCCCTCGATGCTTTTGTTGTATCTCGGGAGGTTTATCCTCTATTGGATTTTTCTCATTATCTTTGTGTATCCACCATGTACACGTCATACGAAGAGGTGGCCGTCTAGCATCTGGTAAACGGCGGGTTTTCGGCTTGCTCCTCTCCGGCATCGTCGTCCATACCGTCGATGTCTTTGGAGCCGTAATTGAGCATGTCAGTTAAGTTCTCTACTATGGCGATGAAGTGGGTGGTGGGTGGGACGTACAATTCCCCGCTCTCAGCCCCTAGTCCGGGCTGGGCGTAGTTCGGACGTTGCTCCTCTATAATCACAAGGGATCGCATCAAGTCCAGAGCCTCACTTAAAGGCGAGGTTTGTTGAGGGAGAAAAGAATCCGTGGAGTATGGCGGAAAGGGAATTCCTCAGCCAAGCTCACACGACGCTGACTCTGAGAGTTCGGAGCCAGTATCCGGGGAAGAGTCCGGCTTTGCGATGATTGTCGGTGACACAGCTTCCTCCGGCTTTCCAATACTGGGCCTAGTGGCCACAAATAGTCTTGTGGGTTTAGAAATCCCATCTCCGGTCCTGGCGAGGCGCTCCGGCTCTATGGCCAGAGTGGAGGTTGGGGTCATGAAACCTTGGAAGATGAAGTCTCCTTGGATATCAGTGACATAATCAGGTTTCCAAAACTAATCTGGTTCCCTGGGGCGTAGCTGTCGATCTGCACTAGATGGCCAAGAGAGTCGGCCCGCAGTGCGAAGCCGCCGAATACGAAGATCTGGCCGGGGAGAAAAACCTCCCCTAGGGCAGTATCATTGCAGATGATGGATGGGGCCATCGAACCTTTTGGTGGAGACACAATGGAACTCTCAATGAAAGCACCAATGTCGGTGTCAAAACCGGCGGATCTCGGGTAGGGGGTCCCGAACTGTGCATCTAAGGTTGATGGTAACAGCAAACAGGGGACACGAAGTTTGACCCATGTTCGGGCCATCTTGATGGAGGTAATACCCTACGTCCAGCTTGATTGATATTGATGAGTATGGGGGTTACAAGTGTTGATCTACCACGAGATCGTAATGGCTAAAACCCTAGAAGTCTAGCCTGTCAGATTATGATTGCCTCTGCCGACTAAACCCTCCGGTTTATATAGACACCGGAGGGGACTAGGGTTGTACAAAGTCGTTTATAGAGAAAGGAATCTTCATATCCGAACGCCAGGCTTGCCATTCACGCCAAGGAGAGTCCCATCCGGACACGAGAGAGAGTCTTCTGTCTTGTATCTTCATAGACCATTAGTCCGGCCCACGTCACACAGGGCGGACGCCCGAGGACCCCTTTATCCTGGACTCCCTTAGTAGCCCCTGAACCAGGCTTCAATGACAAGGTGTCCGGCGTGCAGATTGTCTTCGGCATTGCAAGACGGGTTCCTCCTCCGAATACTCCAAAACAACACTCGACACAGAGAACATGTCTAGCTCTGTAAAACAAACACCACATATATCCGTAGAGAGTATAACATTTTATGAGTCCAATCCACAGACAACTTTTGTAGCATGACATCATGTCACAGCCCGGTAATTATTTCGAACCGTTTTGTTAGCCTCCCGCTTCATGTTTCAAGATGCGGTTTTACTGACACGTCTTGTGAAAGCAGAGATCGTGTCCCCTTATTGCAGGATTCTCATCAATACGGGCGTGGGTAACCCAACCGCGCTGCCTGCTCGACCCTTGGGGAATAGACGAGTTTTAAGGCGAGCGGGAGGCGCTTGACATTCACTACCTTTATAAAGGGATAAGGATTCACCTCCTTCACCCACGCCCTCTTCCTCTCTACCCATCCATTCTCGAGCTCCAGCGCCCAAGCTTCCATCATTTCTGCCTCCAAGAAGCACTCCAGCCATGACCAGATTTGGAGTGCAAGGCAAGTGGATGGTTTCCTCCGTCAAGGAGAAGGACATCACAATTCTCCGAGAGGCCGGGTACCTAGCCAAGGAAATCGCCCACCGACTTTCGGCCAAGGGACAGATCGTCCCTACTCCAAAGCCCCATGAGAGGGTCGTGTTCATCCCCCACTTCGTCCGCGGGTTGGGATTTCCTCTCCACCCATTCGTTCGCGGACTCATGTTCTACTATTGGCAGGATTTCCACGATCTGTCCCCCAACTCCTTCCTCAATATTTCGGCATTTATTGTCGTGTGCGAGGCCTTCCTTTGTATTCCACCCCACTTTGGACTGTGGTTGAAGATCTTCAACGTGAAGCTGAAGGTGGTGTATGGCCAACATGCAGAGTGCGGAGGCGCCATGGCGAGCAAGCTGCCCAATGTCACATGGCCGAAAGTACCTTCGTGGAGACCGTCGAAGGGTGGCAACAGTAGTGGTTCTACGTCACAGAGCCTCGTGACGCCACTTGGGCCGCGGCTCCTAAATTCCAGTTCGGCGCCCCGATGCAGCTCACCTCCTGGCTAGAGAAGGGCCTAGACTGGTCTTCGCCAGACGAGCTGACAACACTTCAGACGCGCATCAAGTGCATGGTGCACAAGAACGTCAAGCTTGTCAATGTGATCCAGGTGATGCTCGCTCGCCGGATCCTATCGTGCCAAAGCCAGACTTGCCACTTGTGGGAGTTCGATCCGGCCAAGCATAAGACCTTGCAACAGTTCTTCGGTACTATGCATGACGGCATCTGAAAGGTGCTATTCAAGGCCAACGAGACGTGGCCGGTGACGACCGAGGACCGCGGGCACAACCTGGCCCATCTTGCTAGTGCGGTAAGTTTTCTATATTTCAAGGTGTATCCTTTACTTGCATACTCAAGGGAGATGTCTAAGCTTCCCTATTTGTTTTTTTTAGGGCTGGACAAATAAGGCGGAGCAGATTCAGTGTCTGGCTCCGTTGCCCGAAGAACCAGCTATCCCGAGTCTAACGAAGATGCTATTTCCAGCACCCTATCAAGCGCAGGAGAAGAAGGCCAAGAAGAAGGCCAAGGGGACCAGGGGTGGTCTCCGCCATAAGGGCACTTCGGACGTGACGTCGGAAGACACCGAAACACACTCCCCTCCCGCCACCGACGATCAGGAAGAGGAGGAAAGCAATTCTCCCCCCGAGGGGGAAGGAAGAAAAGGGCGGCCTCCACGCATATGGAGGCAGAGGCGTCCAACAAGGGGAAGGCTTCCACCGCGGACAACTCCGCGTGGGAGATTGATAGAAGCTCCGAGTGGCACCCCAGGGATAAGCCCCTGGCCGAATCATATGTAATCGAAGACGCACACAAATACCCAACCTCTTTACTTCATAATTTTAACATGTCAAATCATGCACTTGTAGTCCGGCTCGTTCCGACCTCGAGCGATCATTATCTTTGGGAAATTCGCTGAATCCGAAGGTGATGGACAGTGGGTCCCTTCCGACGGCCTCCTCTCCCAAGTCTACGGAGGACGCTGAAGTGTTGTCCCGAAGGACTCTCACGGCACAGGGGGAGGCACAGGAGGCAGTCGTGGTGGCGCAAGAGGATAACACCTCGGTCGCCGGACACATGGGGGAGCAGATCCCCATGGAGACTATCGATGGGCTCCATCTCCAATTCGTCCCCCAGCCGAATACGATCCAAGAGGCCTATACGGCTCCGCAATCCGGCAGGCAGTCTCCTTCGAAGGAAGGAGGTGCACGAATTCCACCGGTGACCTCTGTCCATCCAGAGGCACCGGATGCTCTAATGGAAGGACTGCGAAGTGCTTTCATTGTTGAGGAACACCGTACCCTCATGGGTACGGTGGTTGAGAGGATTCAGTCCGCAAAGAGCGGACTGACCGAAGCCTGCACAAGCCTTCTAACAGGCTTTGAGGTAAGCGGCGCGATTGTATAAAAAGAATGTCATAGTATAGACAGTAGCCCCTGAGACACTATCCGGTGTTCGAAAAGAAAATCCGGACAGAGGATCAACTAATTTTCACAGGAGACTAACCATATGTGTCTATGTGAATAAGCAGGCGTCTTGGCTGGCTACGGACTCTCATGCTGCTGAGATATCCAGACTAAAGCAGATTCTGGAGCGGACCGAGGAAGAGCTCGGCCGCGTGAAAAGACAGCTAGAGGATCATCAAGGTATGCAATGACCTTTTGTAGATCCAGAAGGGATGAATGATTTGTACTGACCATAGTGCCATGATATTTGTTAGGAGCGGCGACCGAGGTGGAGGCCCTCAAGAAGGCGCTAGCCGAAGCCCAGGAGAGAGCGGCAAAGGAACAAGCCACACGTGAGAAAGCACGAGGCCAGGGTTGGTGAGGTCTAGTAGGAGCTCTAGGACGCTGTGCAGAAATGTGAGTCCTTGGAGTGCAATATTGCGGATCAAAAGTCTGAACTTGCCAAGGCCCACCAGAGCGCACATGATGCCCTAATTGAAGCCCAGGGCGCCCTCCAGGAAATCTAGGAGGCCAGAAAAATCATAGCGGGTAAGGCCTTTATTATGCAGAGCAAGTATGTGAAAAGAAGATTTCTCTTACTGACCCGGATTTGGAGTTCTCCAGGAGCGTTTGCGGATATACCGCGTAGCATTGCCGACGCTACAGAGTTCTTCCAAGCCGAAGAGGGGAGCTCGACGGAGAAGCTGTTCCGGTGACAATACCTTGCACCAGAACATCTAGTGCCCTTTAGCAACCAGCTAAAACAGCTGGTGGAACTGCATAGGGTGGCTGAACTAGCCATGAAGGATTTAATAATCCGGCCATGGCCTGCCGAAATCATACCCAGCAGCTACTTCGGGCTCATGAAGCGGCTGGTCCATGCCTGCCCCCGGCTTGACGCCATCAAGCGGTCGGTCTGTATCAAAGGTGCGCGGATGGCCTTCGCCCATGTCAAGATGCAGTGGGTGAAGATGGACGCTGTCAAGCTCGCGATCGAGGGACCGCCCGCTGGGAAGGAGCACCGCACTCCGGAGCGGTATTTCGATGATGTCCTCAAGGGATCCCGCATTGTAGAGAGTCAGTGTTCAAAATACATTATCTTTGAATAAATACCTTCATGTTATCCCGCCCTGTATGATGAAAACAAGACTGATATTTAATATAATGCTTGCTGTTTATTTTGGTATTTTACATCCCGTGCGGTCATTTTTATTAAATCTGAGAGTTGGCCAGTCGTCGGCTTCAGCCCCCGCGTAGGTAGTACGGGGGTGTTCGGGTGGAATCTAAATACTCTTGGTCCAAGAAATTGGTCCTTGAAGGAGGTGTTTAGCGCAATGAACCAATCAATCAGACTATGTGGCTTTATCACCCTCACTTAGCCATAGAAGTTTGACAATAGAAATGTAGGCGCAGCCCCTAGTATTTGTTAGTCCAGACTAGGGTGCTATAGACACCTGATCGGGTGACGGCCGATCCGTGCATAATGTGGAAAAAATCGCAAGAGATTTTAACCTCCAAAGAGCTGACCGGCTCGCGCTGCATCATGACAGTCAGTTTTCGGCTTTCTCTATTGAGGTGCTCATCTGGATAAACCAGGACACAATCACAGTAGTTCTCCCTTTACTACCCTAGCCGATAGAGCGGAACGTAGGGTAGTAAGCACATGATCCGGGCAACCCAACAATGGACCAAAGAATTGATTCGGAGCCAATGCATATAATGCTAAATTCGGGGGCCGAACTATACTGTAAAAGTGTTTGGACTTGTTTGCCACAGTATGGGGCGCAATAATGGCCAGGCGGATTACAACGTACCAAAGTAAACGGATGCAACCGCTAAGAATAGCTAAATAAAATGAAGTAGTAAGCCAGTGCCAAATAATTTGAGCCGCAAATTGTTTCCATCATAATTTCATTATACGTCAAAGCGTATTTGTACAAATAGTGCGATAAGCAACAATGGCTATTTAACATGCCAAGACCAAGGGGGAGCTATGTATGGGTCCTGAAAACAGGTAGAATGATTGTTTATGAAGAACATCTAGAGATTATCCCACACGTCTATGCTACTTGCCGCCTTGGCATGTCCGTCCTTCGAAAGGACTGATTATCAGGCCGTCAAGAGGGGCCTGTGAAAAAGAAACCTGAAAAGGATAAAAAGAAAAGTAAAAGTATGTGTGTCCAGGGAAGGTCGAGCCTTATTGTGGACCACACTCTGGTTATGCCTACGTTTCTGCCCATGGTATTTTTAGTGCGTAGTTATGTACGTGCGGTACGTATGCCGCCACTTGGTCAGGACTGAGACGGAGGTCGAATTGCTAGTCAAGCTCCTGGAGAGCTGAACTGTCCTACTACAGAGTAGTCTGGACTTGTTTGACAGTGTCCGGGAGCATGGCCGCCGAATTAAGGTTCTGCTTGTGAAGGCCGCTCTGTACCTGTGCTGCCAAGGCCGCGATGTGCTCCTCAGTATGGAGGGATCGCTCCTTGTTCCCATTGATTGTGATGACACCGCGTGGTCTGAGAATCTTGAGCTTGAGATAAGCATAGTGTGGCACCGCATTGAATCGAGCAAACTTAATTCGTCCGAGCAGTGTGTGATAGCCACTACAAAAGGGGACGATATCGAAGATTAACTCTTTGCTTTGGAAGTTGTCTGGAGATTCGAAGACGACCTCCAATGTGATTAAGCCCATGCAACGGCCCCCTACACCTGGTATAACTCCTTTAAAGGTAGTTTTGGAGGGCTTGATCCTTGATGGACCCATTCCCATTTTGTGCATTGTATCCTAATAAAGCAGGTTGAGGCTGCTACCATCATCCATGAGGACTCGTGTTAGGTGGCATCCATCAATTATTGGGTCGAGGACCAGTGGGGCTGAACCACCATGACGAATACTGGTCGGATGGTCCCTGCGATCAAAGATGATCGGGTAGGACTACCATGGGTTGAATTTTGGGGCGACTGGCTCTATCGCATAGATGTCCCTAAGAGCGCGCTTGTTCTCCCTCTTGGGGATATGGGTAGCGTATATGATGTTCAGCGTCTTGACCTGAGCGGGAAACTTCTTCTGTCCCCCTGTGATCGACGGACGGGACTCCTTGTCGTCATTCTCACATTGTGACCCCTGCTCCTTGTCTTCGGCATTTATCTTGCTGGTTTGTTTAAAGACCCAACAACTCCGGTGTGTATGATTGGCTAGTTTATCAGGGGTGCCGTGGATCTGACATGGACGGTCGAGTGTGCGGTCCAGACTGGAAGGGCCCGAATTGTTCCTTTTATATGGATTCTTCCGCTAACCGGATTTGGAGCCACTAAATCTGGCGTTGACCGCTGTGTCATCAGTGTTGTTATCGTTGTTTCGACGCTTGTGCCTATTGCGTCGGGGCTTGCCATTGCTATTTCTAGCTTCTGAGTTGCCAGGTTCGCCTGCATTGTTATTTATGCGGGCTAGCCACCTATCTTCTCCCGCGCAAAAGCGGGTCATGAGTGCCGTGAGGGCTTCCATGGACTTCAGCTTTTCTTAGCCGAGGTGTCAGGCGAGCCATTTGTCCCGAATGCTATGCTTAAAGGCCGCTTGGGCTTCGGCATCTGGGAAGTCAACGACCTGGTTCCTTTTAGTTAAGAACCTGGTCCAGAATTTCCTCGCTGAATCTTCGGGCTGTTGGACTATGTGACTTAAGTCATCGGCATCTGGAGGTTTTACGTATGTGCCTTGGAAGTTGTCGCGGAAGGCGTCTTCTAGGTCTTCCCAGCTGCCGATAGAGTTTTCAGGTAGGCTGTCCATCCAGTGCTGGGATGATCCCTTGAGTTTTAGGGGGAGGTATTTGATGGCATGAAGATCATCGCCGCGGGCCATATGAATATGGAGAATAAAGTCTTCAATCCATACCACAGGATCTATTGTTCCATCATATGATTCGATATTCACGGGTTTGAACCCTTTTGAGAATTCATGTTCCATTACTTCATCAGTGAAGCAGAGGGGGTGTGTAGTGCCTCTATATCGGGCAAGATCGTGTCGTAGTTCGGATGGAGTCCGTCTATGGTTTTCGGCCCGAACGTGAATGTGCCTGTCGTGTTCGGCTTGATAGCCGTTGTCGTGCGTCGGGGCACGCCCCCACGATCCGTAGATCGATCTGGCCGGACCTGCTTTATTCTTCAGGTCCTGCCATAGGTAATATGTGTATCCCCGAGCTATTTTATCTCTGCCTTTACCGCGAGGTAGGAAGGGCTGGTGTTCGGCCTGAGTTGCCGTTTTGTCCCGGTCACGTGGTGGTCGATCAGCCGCATTATGTGCTGATGGTACGGGCTCATGTGCCTCATCATCAAAATGAGGTAGCAGTTTACGCTTCGGGTAACTTTTGGTTGGGAGCACGAGGCTGTATTCCTCGGTTGCAAGGACATTAGTCCATCTATCGTTCAGTAGATCTTGATCATCTTGGAGCTGCTGCTGTTTCTTTTTCATGCTCCTTGTAGTTGCTATTAGCCGTTTCTTAAAGCGCTCCTGCTTGAGAGGTTCCTCAGGCATGATAAAGTCTTCGTCGCCGAGGCTCGCCTCATCCTCGGAGGGTGGAAGGTAATTATTGTCCTCCGAGTCTTCGTTTGCAGCCTGTTCATCAGGGCTAGCTTGCCCATCCTCCCGATCGTCTTGTACAGAGTTTTGCACGAGGGGGTTTTCTTGCTGTTCGGCATCATCCAAAGTATTGTTGTCTCTCGTGCCGGTATTGTTGACTTTGCTGCAGCGTGATTTAGAGCGGCGCTGTAACGCCCTCGGTGCGGCTATACCTCCCACATGTCGAAGCACGAGTTAGAGGCATACCCGCATTGAAAGCAATGTCGCAAGTGAGGTAATCTTCACAACAACCCATCTAATAAATAAGGGGAAAAGATACATAGTTGGCTTACAGTCGCCACGTCACACAAATAGCATAAATAACATTACATTCATCCAGTTACACTCAAGGTCCGACTACGGAACCAAAATAAAGATAAACCCCAAATGCAACATAGTCCCCGATCGCCCCAACTGGGCACCACTACTGATCATCTGGGAAAGACACGTAGTATCATCCTGAGTCCTCATCGAACTCCCACTTGAGCTCAGTTGAATCTCCTGGAATGGTATCATCGGTCCCTGCATCTGGTTTTGGAAGGAATCTGTGAGTCATGGGGACTCAGCAATCTCACACCCTCGCGATCAAGACTATTTAAGCTTATAGGAAGGGTGAAAGGTATGATGTGGAGCTGCAACAAGCGACTAGCATATTTGGTGGCTAACATACGTAAAATGAGAGCGAGAAGAGAACGCAAAGGCACGATCGATGAACTATGATCAAGAAGTGATCCTAGAACAACCTACGTAAAACATAACTCCAACACCGTGTTCACTTCCCGGACCCCGCCGAGAAGAGACCATCACGGTTACATACGCGGTTGATGCATTTTAATTAAGTTAAGTTTCAGGTTTTCTACAACCGGACATTAACAAATTCCCATCTGCCCATAACCGCGGGCACGGCTTTCGAAAGATCAAATCCCTGCAGGGGTGTCCCAACTTAGCCCATCACAAGCTCTCACGGTCAACGAAGGATATTCCTTGTCCCAAGACAATCCTATTAGACTCGGCATCCCGGTTACAAGACATCTCGACAATGGTAAAACAAGTCCAGCAAGACCACCCACTGTGCCGACAAATCCCGATAGGAGCTGCACATATCTCGTTCTCAGGGCCGAGCCTTCCACCCTTTACTAAGTATACAGGTGCATTAAAATATACAAGATATAATAATGATATCCCAACAATAAACATGTTCCAACAAGGAACAAACTCCAATCTTCACCTGCAACTAGCAACGCTATAAGAGGGGCTGAGCAAAGCGGTAACATAGCCAAACAATGGTTTGCTAGGACAAGGTGGGTTAGATGTTTGACATGGCAATATGGGAGGCATGATAAGCAAGTGGTAGGTATCGTAGCATAGGAATAGCAAAAGAGCGAGCATCTAGCAAACAAAGATAGAAGTGATTTCGAGGGTATGGTCATCTTGCCTGCAAAGTTCTCCAAGTTGACTTGATCCTCGTAAACGTACTCAACGGGCTCCTCGATCACGTACTCGTCTCCCAGCTCTACCCAAAACAATAACAACAAGCAAAAGGGAGAACAATCAACCACGTGCAATGCACAAACAACATGATGAAAACATGGTATGATATGCGTGATGTGATATGCGATGCATATGCATGATTTGAAAAGGAATGATTGAACCTGGCCTCAACTTGGAAAACCAAGAGTGCCACTGGAAAGGTGAGTTAATTTCGGTCGAAATCGATATAAAGATCGCCGGAATCGGATGCATGGATTGGAAATGGCAAGCAAAACAAATGACACCGGTCTGCGATTAACAGCATGAGACCATCTAAATGTATCAAGAACAACCTGCTACAACACTCTAGCATAGAAACAAAATACATTGAAGGGATCCACTCAAGATTCTTCACAAAATATGAACACTGAGCTACGGCTAATTCACTCAATATCAGGTTCAAACAAGCATGGCAAAATTGCAAAAGATATCAGGTTTCAGACTTAGTGAAATAAACACCAAGTCAGGAATTTAACATCAGGAAGCAATGTTTAGAGCATGAAAACTAGATGCTACAGGAACATATCAAGGCAAAGCAAGACATGGCATGAAGCTACTCAAAGCATACAACAAAATTCCCTTACTGACCATAAGCCAAAGGGGATCAGAAAATACAATTGCAACCACGTGAACCTAGCAATTAACGTTAACAGATTTAGACTTAGCGAAAAACTAGAACATGGCAAAACAGATATCAAGTAGGCATGTTTACGAGCTCGATGCACTCACCACAAGGTATTGCATGAAAAACTAAGCATACAACCAGCAAGTAGACATGGCATAGAAGCTAGACATGGCAAGAACAACATCATAGCATGGATGGATCAACAACAACAAACTCGGCAAAATTGCTAAACATGTTAACAATCTGCCGGGAACATTTTATAGCAAAAATAGAGCTCGATTGACTCAAGCTAGGATGCTCCATAATTGCAAACAAAGACATGGATGGATAGAGCACCACAATATCTACAAAACATCCTTAATGATCATGCTCAAAAGAGGCACGAATCACTAGGTATCAACATGAACACATGGCATAAAAATTACAGCAGGGCAATGACTTAGAATAATGGCATACTTTGCATGCTTGTGCTAGTCACCACAGAGATCACAAAAATAAATGGCATACACCCCTGTAAAGATGGCATGGCATACTTCAAAACACATGTAGAGCTCAGGAACATAGCATACACACATTAATCATGGCAAAAATGACAAAAGTGCATTTGCTGATAATAACCTGAAACTAACATCACATAGCCCTCTTCCAGCAGCATTTCGGGCATCAAGATGAGCTCAAATGAAAATGATGCAATGAGATGAAATGGAGTACTCATCGAGACGAACATTTTGATATGCTACAAGCACGAATCGGGGCAACAGTGATGAAGTTATGATGCTGAGAACATGTGCAAAAATTATTGAGAGAGAGGGAAAAAGTCAACCCTAGGAATTAGGGTTTTCCAGATCTGAGATCCGATCGAGCACTATAGCTGCACGGGAAATGAGGATGGTCAGCGCCGTAGTCGAGGTCGTCGGACTTGGCGCTCGCTGGATATGGGCGCGGCGGCCGGATCCGGGCGGTGAAGTCGCCGGAGCGGCGCGGGAGGAGGACGATGGAGGTGGTCACGACTCGGGACGGTGCATCGATGGAGAGGAGCTGCCACGGTGGAGCTCGCCTGCGGCGAGGTCGAGCGGCGAAGGCGCGGTGGCGGCGGGGTTCCAGGCGGCGGGGAGAGGCGCGGCCCGGTGGCGCGCGGAGGTGGGCCACGGTTGGGCTTCACGGCGAAATGGGGCTGCTGGCACCACGTGGCAGCGTGCCACTGGTGCGGAGCGGCGGCGTGGTGTGTCCGGCGCGCCCGGACACGTCCGGCGCGCTGAGGGACGAATGATCTAAGGTTTGGGAGGAGGAGATCTGGGATTTTCGTGGAGGGACCTACATATAGAGGTAGAGGTAGCTAGGGGGCTCCAAATTGAGCACGGTTTGCGGCCACGCGATCGTGATCAAACGGCCTAGGTGATGGATGGGGTTTAGGTGGGTTTTGGGCCACTTTGAAAGAGTGTTGGGCTGCAACACACACGAGGCCTTTTCGGTCCCTCGGTTAACCGTTGGAGTATCAAACGAAATCCAAATGGCACGAAACTTGACAGGCGGTCTACCGGTAGTAAACCAAGGCTGCATGACAAGTCTCGGTCCAATCCGAAAACGTTTTACACCCACACATGAAAAGAGGTAGAAAGGGACACCGGAGGACATAGGAGCGCCTGAATGCAAAACGGACAACGGGGAAAATGCCCGGATGCATGAGACGAACACGTATGCAAATGCGATGCACATGAAGACATGATATGAGATGCATGACAAATACACAAACACACGGAGACAGAACCCGACAACGAGGAAATAAAAATAACTTAGTGCCGGAAATGGAAAGAGTTGGAATACAATTATGGCAGGTTACATACGGGGTGTTACAACACTCCACCACTACGAAAGGATCTCATCCCAAGATCTAGGACTGGAAAAACTCCGGGTACTCAGAACGGAGGTGATCCTTGCGTTCCCAGGTGGCTTCATGGTCGGAATGATGTGACCACTTGACTTTGAGGAATTTGATAGACTTGTTGCGAGTCTTGCGCTCAGTTTCTTCAAGAATAGAAACTGGGTGCTCATGATAAGACAAGTCTTCTTGGAGATCAATGTCTTCGAAGTTGACGGTGCGGTCAGGAGTCTTGAAACACTTGCGGAGTTGAGAGACATGAAACACGTCGTTCACATTTGCAAAGTTGGGAGGAAGCTCAAGTTGATAGGCGAGATCGCCTCTTTTGCTGATGATCTTGAAAGGACCCACATATCTAGGGGCAAGCTTCCCTTTGATACTGAAGCGACGAGTACCTTTCATTGGAGAGACGCGGAGGTAGACATGGTCTCCGATCTCGAAAGCCAAGTCACGGTGGTTGCTATCATAGTAACTCTTCTGGCGCGATTGTACGGCTTTGAGATTTTCACGAATGACTTTGCACATTTCTTCAGCCTCTATGATCAAGTCATTTACAAGAAGTTGACGTTCACCAGTCTCTGACCAGTTAAGAGGAGTACGACACTTCCTGCCATAGAGAATCTCGAAAGGGGCCTTGCCCGAACTCGCTTGGAAGCTGTTGTTGTAGGAGAACTCTGCATATGGAAGACAATCTTCCCACTTCATACCGAAAGAGATGACGCAAGCCCTGAGCATATCTTCAAGAATCTGATTTACTCGCTCGACTTGGCCACTAGTTTGAGGATGAAAAGTTGTGCTGAAGCGAATGTTGGTGCCCATGGCCTTCTAAAAGAATCCCAGAACTTGGAGGTGAAGATGCTGCCACGATCTGAAGAAATCAACCGCGGAATGCCGTGCAGAGAGACAATCCGGGAGGTATATAGCTCTGCCAACTGAGCTGCTGTGATAGATTCTTTGATAGGAAGGAAATGAGACACTTTAGTGAGCTTGTTGATGACAACAAAGATAGCATCATTGCCACACTTAGACTTTGGAAATCCAGTCATGAAGTCCATCACAATATGGTCAAACTTCCATTCTGGAATGGCAAGAGGTTGGAGGAGACCAGTTGGTCGTTGGTTTTCTGCTTTCACTCTTCTACAGACATCACATTCGTTCACGAACTAAGCAATCTCGCGCTTCATTCAAGTCCACATATACGACTGCTTGAGGTCCTGGTACATCTTTGTGCTTCCAGGGTGAATAGAGAGGAGTGAATTGTGAGCCTCGTTCAGAATGACTTTACGAAGGTCATCTTTAGGCACAACAATGTGATCCTCGAAGAATAGAGTATCCTTGTCATCAAGATGATAGCACTTGTACTTAGGTTGACTCTTGGCAATCCCAATCTTCACCTTCTTCACCATAGCATCAAGAAGTTGAGCCTCACGAATCTGATCTTCCAAAGTAGGAGAGACTTGGAGGTTGGCGAGGAAACCTTGAGGAACAACTTGAAGGTTGAGTTTGCGGAAAGCTTCACAAAGCTCGGGTTGGTAAGGCTTGAGAATCAAACTGTTGCAGTAAGCCTTCCTCCTCAATGCGTCAGCAATTACATTAGCCTTCCTGGAGTATATTCGATACTCGGATTATACTCTTGAATCATTTCGCCCCAATGAGTCCGCCTGAGGTTGAGATTTGGCTAAGTGAAGATGTACTTGAGACTCTTATGATCAGTGAAGATGTCCACTTTTCTTCCCAATAAGAGATGTCTCCAAGTTAAAAGAACATGAACAACGGCCGCCAACTCAAGGTCATGAGTGGGGTAGTTCTTTTCATTGGGCTTCAACTGGCGAGAGGTATAGGACACAACTTTCTTCTCTTGCATCAACACTGCACCAAGACCTTGAAGGGAAGCATCACAGAAGACCTCGAACGGTTTGGATTCATCAGGAGGAGTCAGAACTGGAGCAGTGACTAACTTCTCTTTCAGGGTGTTGAAAGCGATGTCACATTTAGGCGACCAAACGTACTTCACATGCTTCTGGAGAAGGTTGGAAAGAGGCTTCGCGATCTTAGAGAAGTTCTCAATGAACCTTCGACAATAGCTTGCGAGAGCAAGGAAGCTGCGGAGTTGCTTCACGTTCTGAGGTGGCTCCCAATTCACAATTGCAGACACCTTCTCAGGATTAACAGCTATGCCATTGGCGGAGATGATATGCCCAAGGTAGAGAACCTCATCGAGCCAAAACTCGCACTTTGAGAACTTTGCATAGAACTGATGTTCTTTGAGTTTATCCAACACCAAACACAAGTGCTTGGCATGATCCTCCTTGTTCTTGGAAAAGACCAAAATGTCATCGAGGTAGACCAAGACAAAGTCCTTTGTGTAGGCGTTGAAGATGAAATTCATCATGCGAGAGAATGTTGGAGGAGCATTGACGAGGCCGAAAGACATGACAGTGTATTCATATGAACCATAGCTTGTTCTGAATGCCGTCCTGGGGATATCTTGTTCACGAATGCGAATCTGATGATAGCCCATACGGAGATCAAGCTTGGAGAATACTTGAGCACCTTTGTGTTGTTCAAAAAGCTCATTGATGTTGGGAAGTGGGTACTTGTTCTTCATGGTCTTCTTGTTCAATGGACGGTAGTCGACACAAAGTCGGTCCGTTCCATCCTTCTTCTTGACGAAAAGAACGCCACAACCCCATGGAGAAGAACTTGGTCGGATGAGACCCATACGCTCTTAATTATTGAGTTGCTTCTTCAGCTCCTTCAACTCTTTAGGTCCGAGCTTCTAAGGACGTTTGCAAACAGGTTCCGTGCAAGGCTCAAGATCGATGACGAATTCAGCTGGCCGGTGCGGAGGCATTCCTGGAAGCTCTTGTGGAAAGACATCTTGATATTCGCAAACGACTGGAATCTGGGAGATGGCATCCAGCTCACCCTTCTCATTGAGAGAAAACAGTCGAATGGTATCATCCCGAGCGGCAAATACGATTACATCCTCAAACGAATGTGTCAATTGAATCTTCCTGGCAGCACAATCAAGGTGAGCCTTGTTCTTAGAAAGCCAATCCATTCTGAGAATAAGATCAATATCCGAGTTACCAAGGACCACTGGAGAGGATAGAAACTTATAGTCGCCCAACGTGATAGTAACATCCGGGACGCAAACGTTAGATGTCATTTGCTTGCCCGGGGACACAATCTTCAACGGGAAAGGAATCTTTTCGGTCACAAATTCATGCTTGGCAACAAATGGTCTTGAAATAAAAGAAAGCGATGCACCAATGTCAAAAAGAACTTTTGCAGGAACATCGTTAACAGGAAGGTTACCCATGATGACATCTAACGAGTCCTCTGCCTGAGCTGCTTCATCATGGTGACCTTGGCGTGCTTGGGATTATGCTTGACCACTGCGGTACTAGCAGATCTCACGGGAGGAGGAGGAGGAGGAAGATGCCTCTGATTGAAGCATTTGTTGGCATAGTGACCCTTCTGCTGACACTTGTTGCACGTGACCTCCGAGAGTGGACGGTGACACGGAGCACTTGATCATGGAGCATGAGACGAAGTCTTGTTCTGAAAGCCGGGGTTGGGGGGGGGGGAAGATCCATTGCCACCTTTGCTCTTCCGTTGATAAGGTTGACGGAACGGAGGAGGAGGCAGCCAATACTTTTGCTGCTTAGAATCCACTTGAGTTGAGGAAGAAGGAGTTGCATGTCTGACTCGCTTCTTGGAAGCATCGCACTTGAGTTGAGAAGTCTCTTGTTTTAGTGCCATGTTGTAAAACTCATTTTACTTCTGAGGCTCTAAAAGCACGAGAGCAAGTTGGAGATCTTCTCTGAGGACACCTCTGAACTGATAAATCATGCTCTTCTCGTCAGGGATGTCTTGCTTGGCGAAACGAGCGAGCTTCTGGAACATGATGTTATACTGGTAAACAGACAAGCTGCCTTGCTTCAGGTTGCGGAATTCCTCACGCTTGCTCTCAACAACAATCTGAGGAATGTGGTGAGCTTTGAAGTCTTGACGGAATTCATCCCAGGTAATCACACGGCCTCCTCTGGAATCTTTTTATTGCTGAAACCATTCTGCAGCTTGGTCTTTGAGTTGGAACGAGGCAAACTTGACAAAGTCCTTAGGCCTGACATTGCTGCACTCGAAATGCTTGCAGATATCCACGAGCCAATCATCAGCGTCTATTGCCTCGACACAGTTGCTGAAGGTCTTTGGCTGGTTAGCGAGGAACTGGTTGAGTGTAGCAAACTGATTCTGATTGTTGCTGATGCGGAGCATCCTATGGACATCACCACGTCAAGAGTTCATTCGGCAAGTGACACGTGCGACATCTACTTCACATACATAAAGGTGAATCTCTCCTTTACATGTGCTCACTTGACCCCTTCGAGGATGGTATACTACTTGACCCTCCATCGTGCATGCATAGGTATTGTCGGAGCTTCACGAATGTCGAGGCGGGGTGCAAGCGCCAAGGAACAACTACACCATCCACGAGGGAAGCGTGGAAGAGAAGGAAGAAGAAGCCAGGACAAGTTTCTGGAAAGCCCAGAACTTCCGGCCGCTGCCTGGAACTTCCGGCCACCGGAACCTCCGGCCATCCCGGAGCTTCCGGCCCTACTGCACTGAAGCCGTCCGAGAGTGTGCGAACTCTCTGGATAGCCCGGACCCTGCCCGGACCTTCGCCCGGAACCTCCGGCGCCCGGACCTTCCGCCGTCCCCGGAACTTCCGGCCCTGCCTGCGCGCAGACACTCGGGCCGAAGCCCATGTACCGTTTCGCCCCTCACTTACCCCTTCGTGGACCTAGACTATATATACTCCTCCACCTCCTCCTAGTTAGGGTTAGCGTTGGTTTAGCTCATACTTAGAGATAGAGCTTCGCTCATCCACATCGGATCTACTCCTCGTGAGAGACCGCGACCTCTTCGGAGAAGATCCCTTTGGATTCAAGCCCCCTTTCTAAGGGAAGATCCCCCCGTGGATTCAAGACCTCCTCATGGAGAAGAACCGGCTACCCTTGTATCGTCCTTAGTTGTTCGTGGATTCGTGTATCGTTCTATGTATCCGAGGATCTAGCACATGTGTGACTTGTTCTTGTTAGTTTGAGTGTTCCTCTTGTGTTTCCCCTTGTGTTTTCCCTCGTTTCCCTCCTCGCGTTCTTCGCGTTCTTCGTGGGATCCGCTCCTTTCGTGAAAGATCGGGCGATTAGGGTTCTACCCTACATCAGTTGCCATGGCCATGATTCCCTTGGTTGCGCTCTTGCAAAATGTGCATGATCAGCTGCGTGTTTGCATTGGTAGCTGCCATCACAGCTTGCCATGCCTCCGGAGGTGGAGGTGGTGGTGGCAGATCAGGATTCGGAGTCGTACGCGTTGGAGGAGCCATCCTGAAGAGGGTGACATCCGTTAGCATCTTGACAGACATATATTCAAGCTGAATCAAATGGATCGAAATTGCAACATATAGTCTTAACATCCGAACAAAATGAACGAATGAAATTCCAATTGAAATGGTCACATTTCCATAAATTGAGAAGCCACTTAGATAGAGGTAGAAGAATAAAACAACAAGGTACGAACAAGAACAAATACTTGGTAAGGATTACCCAGTCACAAACCAAATATCCGCGGAAGAAATACTAGAGCTACATGAATTCCCACCTATGAAACTCCCGAACCTTTCCGGTTATGCAATCAGGTGTTGGGGATAGAGGGGAAGCATAATATCTCACCCAAAGCTAGCAAATCCTACATCTAGTTGTATCCATCCTTCAACACATAACCAAGAAACCTTCAGAATCATTTACCTCAACCTTCGAAAAGCATCCGTTATACGAGTTATGGCGATACTCCCGAAATCCCGCCCCAGTACTGGGTGGCGTCGAGGTTATCTCACCAACAACTGCATAAAAGAGATTTTCGATGTCGGCGAAACTCAGGTATTCCAGAATTGCAATGATAAAATTGTGACGACAACACCTCAGAGCTCAACTCCCTGGGACACTGCCACAACCCCTAAATGACAGGAGGCACCAAGAACAATGTTCTCGTCACAAAACCATCGGAACGATTCCAAGATACCCGCGTGATCCTAAATTTTTTTAGTCAAATTTGAGAAGAGAAGAGTCAAAACTCTATGTCAGGATGCCTCACCAGAGCGACGAAGGGACTGAGGAGTAAAAAGAATTCCTACTCTCCGATATATATAATTCTTAAATGACTCAAAACATTTTTCTAGACTCAACAACGCCAGCGATTTGATCAAGCAGAGGGCTCCTAAGGTCGGGGAAGGCTCTCATACCAACTTCTAATGCCCTCGATGCGGCTACATCTCCCACGTGTCGAAGCATGACTTAGAGGCATAACCGCATTGAAAGCAATGTCGCAAGTGAGGTAATCTTCACAACAACCCATGAAATAAATAAGGGGAAAAGATACATAGTTGGCTTACACTCGCCACGTCACACAAATAGCATAAATAACATTACATTCATCCAGTTACACTCAAGGTCTGACCACGGAACCAAAATAAAGATAAACCCCAAATGCAACATAGTCCCCGATCGCCCCAACTTGGCACCACTACTGATCATCTGGGAAAGACACGTAGTATCGTCCTGAGTCCTCATCGAACTCCCACTTGAGCTTAGTTGAATCTCCTGGAATGGTATCATCAGTCCCTGCATCTGGTTTTGGAAGGAATCTGTGAGTCACAGGGACTCATCAATCTCTCACCCTCGCGATCAAGTCTAATTAAGCTTATAGGAAGGGTAAAAGGTATGATGTGGAGTTGCAGCAAGCGACTAGCATATTTGGTGGCTAACATACGCAAATGAGAGCGAGAAGAGAAGGCAAAGGCACGATCGATGAACTATGATCAAGAAGTGATCCTAGAGCAACCTACATCAAACATAACTCCAACACCGTGTTCATTTCCCCGACCCCGCCGAGAAGAGACCATCACGGTTACATACACGATTGATGCATTTTAATTAAGTTAAGTTTCAGGTTTTCTACAACCAGACATTAACAAATTCCCATCTGCCCATAACCGTGGGCACGGCTTTCAAAAGATCAAATCCCTGCAGGGGTGTCCCAACTTAGCCCATCACAAGCTCTCACGGTCAACGAAGGATATTCCTTCTCCCAAGACAATCTGATTAGACTCGGCATCCCGATTACAATACATCTCGACAATGGTAAAACAAGTCCACCAAGACCACCCGCTGTGCCGACAAATCCTGATAGGAGCTGCACATATCAAGTTCTCAGGGCACACCGGATGAACACTATGTACAACTAAAACCAACCCTCAAGTTTCCACGAGGTGGCGCTGCAAGTGGCTCTGTTTTGGACCAACACTCAGAGGAGCACTGGCTCGGGGGGTTTAATAAAGATGACCCTTGGGCTCCGGAAACCCAAGGGAAAAAGAGGCTAGGTGGCGAATGGTAAAACCAAGGTTGGGCCTTGCTGGAGGAGTTTTATTCAAGGCGAACTGTCGAGGGGTTCCCATTATAACCCAACCATGTAAGGAACGCAAAATCAAGGAACATAACACCGGTATGATGGAAACTAGGGCGGCAAGAGTGGAACAAAACACCGGGCATAAGGCCGAGCCTTCCAACCTTTAGCAAGTATATAGGTGCATTAAATAGACAAGATATAATAATGATATCCCAACAATAAACATGTTCCAATAAGGAACAAACTCCAATCTTCACCTACAACTAGCAACGCTATGAGAGGGGCTGAGCAAAGCGGTAACATAGCCAAACAATGGTTTGCTAGGACAAGGTGGGTTAGAGGTTTCACATGGCAATATGGGAGGCATGATAAGCAAGTGGTAGGTATCGTAGCATAGGCATAGCAAAAGAGCGAGCATCTATTAAGCAAGATAGAAGTGATTTTGAGGGTATGGTCATCTTGCCTGCAAAGTTCTCCGAGTTGACTTGATCCTCGTAAACGTACTCAACGGGCTCCTCGATCACGTACTCGTCTCCCGGCTCTACCCAAAACAAGAACAACAAGAAAATGGGAGAACAATCAACCACGTGCAATGCACAAACAAATGATGCAAACATGGTATGATATGCGGGACGCGATATGCGATGCATATGCATGATTTGGAAAGGAATGATTGAACCTAGCCTCAACTGGGAAACCCAAGAGTGCCAATAGAAAGGTGAGTTGATTTCAGTGGAAATCGATATAAAGATCGCCGGAATCGGATGCACGGATTGGAAATGGCAAGCAAAACAAATATGACACCGGTCTGCGATTAACAGCATGAGACCATCTAAATGCACCAAGAACAACCTGCTACAACACTCCAACATAGAAACAAAATACATGGCAGGGATCCACTCAAGATGCTTGACAAAAGATGAACACTGAGCTACAGCTAATTCACTCAATATCAGGCTCAAACAAGCATGGCAAAAATGCAAAAGATATGAGGTTTCAGACTTGGTGAAATAAACATCAAGTCAGGAATTTAACATCAGGAAGCAATGTTTAGAGCATGAAAACTAGATGCTACAGAAACATATCATGGCAAAGAAAAACATGGCATGAAGCTACTCAAAGCATACAACAAAAGTCCCTTACTGACCATAAGCCAAAGGGGATCAGAAAATACAATTGCAACCACGTGAACATAGCAATTAACGTTAACAAATTCAGATTAGTGAAAAACTGGAATATGGCAAAACAGATATCAAGTAGGCATGTTTACGAGCTCGATGCACTCACCACAACGTATTGCATGACAAACTAAGCATACACCCAGCAAGTAGACATGGCATAGAAGTTAGACATGGCAAGAACAACATCATAGCATGGATGGATCAACAACAACAAGTTCGGCAAAATTGCTAAACATGTTAACAATCTGCCAGGAACATTTTATAGCAAAAATAGAGCTCGATTGACTCAAGCTAGGTTGCTCCATAAATGCAAACAAAGACATGGATGGATAAATCACCAAAATATCTACAAAACATCCTTACTGATCATGCTCAAAAGAGGCACGGAGCACTAGGTATAAACATGAACACATGGCATAAAAATTACAGCAGGGCAATGACTTAGAATAATTCTAAGTCCCTGAAATCAGCAACATTAAGGAAGCTACTTTGCATGCTTGTGCTAGTCACCACAGAGATCGCAAAAATACATCACATACACCCCTGTAAAGATGGCACGGCATACTTCAAAACACATGTAGAGCTCAGGAACATAGCATACACACATTAATCATGGCAAAAATGACAAAAGTGCATTTGCTGATAATAACCTGAAACTAACATCACATAGCCCTCTTCCAGCAGCATTTCGGGCATCAAGATGAGCTCAAATGAAAATGGTGCATTGAGATGAAATTGTGTACTCGTCGAGACAAACATTTTGATATGCTACACGCACGAATCGGAGCAACAGTGATGATGTTATGATGCTGAGAACATGTGCAAAAATTATTGAGAGAGAGGGAAAAAGTCAACCCTAGGAATTAGGGTTTTCCAGATCTGAGATCCGATCGAGCACTATAGCTGCACGGGAAACTAGGATGGTCGGCGCCGTAGTCGAGGTCGTCGGACTTGGCGCTCGCCAGAGATGGGCGCGGCGGCCGGATCCTGGCGGTGAAGTCGCCGAAGCGGCACGAGAGGAGGACGGCGGAGGTGGCCGCGACTCGGGACGGTGCGGCGATGGAGAGGAGCCGCCGCGGTGGAGCTCGCCGGCGGCCAGGTCGAGCGGCGAAGGCGCGGTGGCGGCGGGGTTCCAGGCGGCGGGGCAAGGCGCGGGAGGCGCGACCCAGTGGCGCGCGGAGGAGGGCCGCGGTTGGGCTTCACCGGCCGGCGCGGGTTCACGATGAAGTGGGGCTGCGGGCGCCACATGGCAGCGTGCCACTGGTGCGGAGCGGTGGCGCGGTGTCTCCGGCGTGCCCGGACATGTCCGGCGCGCTGAGGGATGAATGATCTAGGGTTTGGGAGGAGGAGATCCGGGATTTTCGTGGAGGGACCTATATATAGTGGTAGAGGGAGATAGGGGGCTCCAAATTGAGCATGGTTTGCGGCCACGCGATTGTGATCAAACGGCCTAGGTGATGGAAGGGGTTTAGGTGGGTTTTGGGCCACTTTAAAAGGGTGTTGGGCTGCAACACACACGAGGCCTTTTCGGTCCCTCGGTTAACCGTTGGAGTATCAAACGAAATCCAAATGGCACGAAACTTGACAGGCGGTCTACCGGTAGTAAACCAAGGCCGCATGACAAGTCTCGGTCCAATACTAAAACGTTTAACACCCGGACAAGAAAATAGGTAGAAAGGGACACCGAAGGACATAGGAGCGCCGGAATGCAAAACGGACAACGGGGAAAATGCCCGGATGCATGAGACGAACACGTATGCAAATGCGATGCACATGAAGACATGATATGAGATGCATGACAAAGACACAAACACACGGAGAGAAAACCCAACAACGAGGAAATAAAAATAACTTAGTGCCGGAAATGCCAAGAGTTGGAATACAATTATGGCAGGTTACATACGGGGTGTTACAGGCGCCGTCGGCACTTTTGTTGTATCTTGGGAGGTTTATCCTCTACTGGATTTTTATCATTATCGCTTTCACCCTCCTTGGGTGTATCCACCATGTAAACATCATACGAAGAGGTGGCCATCCAGCGTCCAGTAAACGGCGAGTTTTCGGTTTGCTCCTCTCCAGCATCGTCATCCATATCGTCGATGTCTTCGGAGCCGTAATCGAGGATGTCAGTTAAGTCCTCCTCTATGGCGATGAAGTGGGTGGTGGGTGGGACGTAAAATTCCCCACTCTCGGCCCCTAGTCCGGGCTGGGCATAGTTCGGACGTTGCTCCTCTTTAATCACGAGGGATTGCATCAAGTCCAAAGCCTCTCTTAAAGGCGAGGTTTGTTGAGGAAGAAAATAATTCGTGGAGTATGGCGGGAAGGGAATTTGTAGCGACCAGACCTCAGATAGTCTGATCTCTGTGCTCAGGTGTCATCCCCGGATGAGTAATGCTGACACCACACAGTACTCGCAGAATTTATAGCAGAGTAGCAATCGCACACTTATTACATCGAGTGTCTTAATAGAGAACTTATTACAATAAATATGGCTTAAGGCCTTCTAATAACTATAACAGCGGAAGGCTTGGAAGATAAGTGAGTCCATCAACTCCAACGGCATCACTAAGTATAGAACCACGACCTAAAACTCCTTAATCGTCGTCTGAAAAATCTGTAACATTAATGTTGCAGCCCGAAACAGGTCAGCACATGGAATATGCTGGCAAAGTAACACATAGAGAGTAATGGAATGAAACAGCTATACTATATGCATATTTGGCTGGTGGAAAGCTCTATGGTGACAGTTTTGCGTAAAGCCAATTTTTCCCTACTACAAAGGAATAAATTTTATTTAACTATCATGGTGGTTGTTCAACATTGAGAATGGTTGACAGCATCCTCAATCCCAATTAAGCATCATCATTAAAAAAAACCCAACAAAATTAATTTAGAGTAACAGGTTGAGATTCACATGATAATCCAAGTACTAGATACTCAAGCTATCCATAACCAGGGACACGGCTAATCATGATTAGTTTATACACTCTGCAGAGGTTTGCCCACTTTTCCCCACAAGACTCGATCGCCTCCGTTTGGTTTCTCGTACTACATGGTGTTTGAGAAGACGGATGACCGAGACACAGTCTTTTAGAAGCGCTAGCACCTTACGATGGATAGACCGTTACACCTACTTTCCCCTACATCTGCTAGTCTACCCTGTAAGAGTTCGCATGACTTAATCAACTATGATAGAGCCCATAATAGCTTGTGGCTGCACACAGAAGTTTCTAGTATGAAAAATCTCATGATCCCTTTGGGCCTGGGTGGCGGTCCATAAAGAAAAACAGGCAATCCTAGAATACCCAGGTACCTCAATCCACCCAGATGTGTGTTTAAGTTGCCACCTTAGATAAACCATTAATTAACAAACTCACATCTGTCATGGATATCACTCACCCAATTCCACGTCTACTAGCATAGCATGGCAATAGTAAGCAAACGTAGAAGTAACTCCCAAAGGTTTGATAATATAACAGGTAATAGGTACTACCTCAAGTACTTACCATCCCACAATTTAATTAGATCCTAATCATGCAATGTTTGAGGATTGATCTAATGCAATAAAACTGGTTAGTAGGAGGTATGGTCAAAGTGTTACTTGTTTTGCTGATGATCCGCAAAACCTAGGGATTCGAAGTAACAGGCGGCGCACTCCGGGTATTCTATCGCAGACAAACAAACAAGCATACAATAAGTATTCATCTAATGCACAGGTAAAACTCAAATAAGAGATCTAACTAGAAGGTTCAACTTAAGAACTCCGGTTCGCAAAAAGAATCAAATCAAATGAAGCAACGAAAGTCAAACGGCAAAAGAAACAGGCTTCGTTTTACTATTTTGGATCTAGGGCAATTTTTACAGTGGAAAAAACTTGTTTAAGTTGGTTAAACGGATAGAGGGTTTCGAGATGAAACTCCAGGCGCTTGAATCGCCTGATTCCGATAAACGAGCGAAAAGTTATACTAAAACGAAAATCGGATCAGGAATCACGATCAGAAAAATTGCTAGAACGAACGAACGGACGAACGCTCGCTAAATAAATAAATCGGAAAAACCGATCTATTGAAAAAAACCGAAACTAAAAAAAATAAAAACCGCGACTTTTTTTCTCTCCTTTTTTAAAAAAACGGGCGGCGAAAACGAGGTTGACCTCGGGCGGCGGGTCGGGCGGCGGCGGCTGATTAGGGTTTCGGGCGCGATGGGCTAGTGGCTCGGGTCGGGCGGCTTATAAAGTCCCCCCGGGCGGAGTCCCGCTCGGGTATGGTCCAAAGTCGGTTCGCGTTTTTCTAAAATTATTCCGCGCAGAAAAACAAATAAAAGAAATACTTAACGGACTCCAAAAATCCCGAAATAAATTTTCCCGGGCTTCTAAAATCAAGCCGCACAAGGTGAACATTTATTTGGGGCCTAAATGCAACTTTGAAAAACACACATTTTTCCTAAATTCAAATAAAATACCGAAAAACTCCGAAATAAAATCTTATTTGATTTTATTTTTAAATCCTCAATATTTCTTTATTTTGGGAAGTCATTTTATTCCCTCTCTCATATTTTTGTAATAGAAATAATTGATGATAAAATCATTAAAATCAAATGATCCTATTCGCAAAATTTGAGAAAACTTAAATATGAAAAATAACGAAATCCCCAACTCTCTCCGTGGGTCCTTGAGTTGCGTGGAATTTCTAGGATCAAAACCAAAAGCAAATAAATTATGATATGCAATGATGGTCTAATGTATAACATTCCAAATTGAAAATTTGGGATGTTACAAACCTACCCCCCTTAAGATGAATCTTGCCCTCGAGATTCGGGTTGCCTAGAAAATAGGTGAGGGTGGTCCTTGAGCAAATCTTCCTCTCGCTCCCAGGTGGCTTCATCCTCCGTGTGGTGGCTCCATTGAACCTTGCAAAACTTGATAACCTTGCTGTGGGTGACTCGACTGACATACTCTAGAATCTTAACTGGTTTCTCCTCATAGGTCAAATCGTTATCCAACTGAATTGCTTCCAATGGCACGGTGTCTCTCAAAGGTATGTCATCCATCTCTGCGTGGCACTTCTTCAACTGAGAAACATGGAACACATCATGAACTCCTGACAATCCTTCAGGAAATTCCAACTTGTAGGCCACTTCTCCCATACGTTCCAATACTCGGTATGGTCCTACAAATCGTGGCGCTAACTTTCCTTTAACACCAAAGTGCTTTGTTCCCCAAAGTGGAGATACTTGAAGATAAGCTCTATCTCCAACTTCGTAAACTATCTCTTTGCGTTTAGAATCAGCATAACTCTTCTGTCTGGACTGGGCTATCTTGAGCCTATAGCGAATCAATTTCACCTTCTATTCAGACTCCTTAATCAAGTCAGGTCCAAACAACTGGCGGTCTCCAACTTCATCCCACGACAACGGTGTCCTGCACCTCCTTCCATACAAGGCTTTGAAAGGGGCCATCTTTAAACTGGATTGATAGCTGTTGTTGTACGAGAACTCTACATACGGCAAATTCTCGTCGCAACAAGATCCATAATCTAGCGCACAAGCTCTTAGCATGTCCTCCAAAATCTGATTGACTCTCTTGGTTTGTCCATCTGTCTGTGGATGAAAAGCTGTGCTGAACTCTAGCCTGGTACCCAAAGTTTCGTGCAACTGATTCCAGAACTTTGAGGTAAACTAGTTTCCTCTATCTGATACTATACTCCTCGGAACTCCATGTAAGCATACAATCCTGGTCATGTATATCTTTACCAACTTAGCACTGGTGTAAGTGGTCTTTACCGGGATGAAATGAGCTACTTTCGTCAACCGATCAACTACAACCCAAATCGAGTCATAGCCTGAATGACTCCTAGGTAATCTCGTGATAAAATCCATGCCTAACTTATCGCACTTCCATTTGGGTATCGGCAATGGTTGTAGCAATCCAGCTGGCTTCTGATGCTCTTCTTTTACTCTTTGACATACATCACAAACTGCTACATACTCCGCAATATCTTTCTTCATTCCAGTCCACCAGAAAATATCCTTCAAATCCAAATACATCTTGGTGTTTCCTGGGTGAATCGAATATGGTGAATCGTGGGACTCTTGTAAAATTAACTTCCTGATCTCCGAGTCATTAGGCACATAAACACGGTCTTCAAACCATAAGGTATCGTGCTCATCCTCACGAAATCCCTTAGCTTTTCCTTTGCTCAGTTTCTCCTTAATAGAGGCAATCTCCTAGTCAGTCTTCTAAGCTTCTCTGATTCTATCCATCAAAGTTGACTGAATCTCCAATGCTGCTACATAGCCTCTCGGAACTATTTCCAAACATTGTTCACGAAGATTTTCGGCTAACTCCCTTGGTATTTCTCCCGTCATTAGTGTATTGACATGGCTTCTGCGACTTAGTGCGTCAGCTACTACATTAGCCTTTCCGGGATGGTAATGCAATCACATATCATAATCCTTGATGAGCTCCAACCATCTCCTTTGTCTGAGGTTCAACTCCTTCTGCGTGAAAATGTACTTCAAACTCTTGTTATCCGTGTACACCTCACAATGATTTCCAATTCGGAAATGTCTCCATGTCTTCAGGGCATGCACTACGGCTGCTAACTCCAAATCATGCGTAGCATAATTCAACACGTGAGGCTTAAGCTGTTTTGAGGCATATGAAACAACTCTCCCTTCTTGCATAAGCACAGCTCCAAGTCCTCGACGTGAAGCATCGCAGTACACCTCATAATCCTTGGTCTGGTCTGGCAAAATCAACACTGGTGAAGTAACCAAGCGTTTCTTCAATTCCTGGAAACTAGCCTGACACTCCTCAGTCCATATGAACTTGGTATCCTTCTTTAATAACTCAGTCATAGGCTTCGCAATCTTTGAGAAATTCTCAACAAATCTCCGGTAGTATCCTGCGAGTCCAAGGAAACTCCGGATCTCTCCAACTGTTGTTGGTGCCTCCCACTTGGTCACGGTATCAACTTTAGTGGGATCTACTGCTATACCTTCTCCGAATATAACGTGTCCGAGGAATCCTACTTCCTTCAACCAAAACTCACATTTGCTGAACTTGGCATACAACTGATGTTCTCTGAGCTTCTCAAGTACCAATCACAAATGTTCCTTATGCTCCTCTTCATTCTTCGAGTAAACCAGGATATCATCAATGAACACAACGATGAACTTATCCAAGAACTCCATAAACACTTTTTTCATCATGTTCATAAAATAGGCAGGTGTGTTAGTCAAACCAAATGACATAACGGTATACTCGTACAGCCCATACCTGGTGGTAAAAGCTGTCTTAGGTATATCCTGTTCTCGAATCTTCAGCTGGTGGTATCCTAATCGCAGATCGATCTTGGAAAATACCTTAGCTCCTTGCAATCGATCAAACAGATCATTGATCATTGGTAGTGGGTACTTGTTCTTGATGGTTACTTCATTCAATCCTCGATAATCAACAACCATCCTTAATGATCCATCCTTTTTCTCCACTAGAAGTATTGGTGATCCCCAAGGCGACGAACTTGGGCGAATGTAACCTTTATCTAGTAACTCCTTAATCTGCTTCTTAATCTCCACCAAATCCTTTGCAGGCATCCTGTATGGTCTCTTTGATATTGGCCCTGTGCCTAGAAATAGCTCAATCAAAAACTCAATATCTCTATCCGGTGGCATGGCTGGCAACTCTTCTGCAAATACTTCAGGGAAATCCCTTACCACTGGTACCTCCTCCTACACAACTCCTATTAAACAATTTACTTGAGTCCCTTTTGGCACATGTCGGGATACATACTTGATCCTTCTCCCTTCTGGGGTAGTAAGCAAAATTGTCTTACTGGCGCAATCAATGTTTCCTCCGTACATCGACAGCCAATCCATACCCAGAATTACATCCAATCCTGGTGATTCCAAAATGATTAAATCCGAGAGAAACACATGCCTACCTATACTCAATGGCACTTGAAAACATCCTTTACTAGCCATATACTCCGCTCTTGGTGAGCTTACTAGCATAGGTGTTCTAAGAACCTTAGTGGGCAGGTTATACTTATCCACAAATCCCCATTAATATGTATGAATGCGATGCACCAGTATCAAAAAGAACGAGTGCAGTAAATGACTTAACCAAAAACTTACCAATTACGGCATCCGGCTGCTCTTCAACCTCCTCCACGTTAATGTGGTTCACCTGTCCCCTGTTGAAAGGGTTCGGCTTCTTCCCAGAGCTTCCATTGCCATTTTGGCCTTCAGGACATTCATTGGCATAATGTCCGGTCTTCTGGCACTTAAAGCAAGTAACTTGGCTCAGGTCCTTCTTGGCTGGGGTTGATGGGTTGGTACGGTTCTGGCCGTTGCTTCCTCCATTACCATTCTTGGTGCCGTTGTGATTGTGCGAGCTACCTCCTCCATGGGTATGCTGAAAATGTCCTCCCGATCTAGGGGTAAAATGTGGCTTCTGCTGAGCTCGAGAATTGTACTTCCTTATCCATACTTCCTCCTGTGGTTCTCAATTTGCTGCTGCTTGCCTTCAATCATAAGAGCACGGTCTACCAACTCCTGGTAGTTATTGAAGGTTGCTACCATCGACTGCATGCTCGACTCATCATTCAGTCCTTCCAGAAACTTCTCCTACTTAGCTGCATCCGTAGCAACGTCATCTGGGGCATAACGTGCTAATTTACTAAAGTCCTCCACATACTGGCCAACTGTTTGTCCTCCTTGGCGCAAGTTGCGAAACTCATGCTTCTTCATGGCCATAGCTCCTGCTGAAACATGGGCAGTTCGAAAAGCCTGCTGAAACTGGTCCCAAGTGACAGTGTCGACAGGGAAAGTGGCTGTGAAATTCTCCCACCATGATGCTGCGGGTCCTTCAAGCTGATGTGCGGAGAACTTCACCTTCTCCGCATCTGTGCATCCTGCTGTGGTGAACTCTCTAGCTGTCTTGCCGAGCCAATCATCTGCTACTATCGGCTCGGTGCTACTGGAAAACACCGGCGGATTCAGCCTAAGAAAATGGGCTAAGTGATCAACAGGTGGTGGTGGTGGTGGTGGGTTGTTGTTGTTGTTCCCCTGATTCTGATTCTGGACAAGCAACTGCATCAATGTGTTCTACTGCTGGATCAACTGGGTGAGCTCCGGTGGAAAGGTAAATCCGGGGTCACGTCTCGGAGGCATCTGAGGGTTCAGAAAAGATGAGATTTAAGAATAAAGGGGGTCTAAAGAGAAAACACTACCCGTATGCACATGAGGCAAAAGCAAACAATTCACTTCATTCATTCAAACAAGGGCATACAATCGATCTAACTATCGCAAAAGTGCTCGGACTACTGTATTTACATGGTGGACTACTACTACTGATGAGGTGGTCTACTAGAAATATTCTTTGGTTGCAGACTCCATGATATCTGCTCCGGCTTCATCAACATAGTCATCATCGCTGTCATCTGGGTCCGAGTCGGTGTCGTCGATGATGATGTAGTCTTACGGGCGAATATCCTTGGGTTCTTCGTCTTCATCTACTGGTGTAGGGCCTCCCATAAATATCCCGATCTTCTTGATCATATTGTCATTCTTCTCCACCAATACTTCAATTTCTTCTTCATAATCTTCACGTGTAGCCTTCAGTTCTTCCTCCAGCTCCTTGATTCTTGTCATTGCCTTCTTCAGATCTATCATGTCGGCGCACATCTGGTTCTCCTGTCGTCGAATGTGCTGGTTTAATTCCTGGATAAAAGCTGCAATTGATCTATCCTTTCTGGTGCTGATCATCTCCCGGTGTTCATCTCGGCGCCCACAAATCTGGTAGATAGTATCCTTGAGATCATTGCGGTAGACTTCTCCAATGCGTCACATGGCGATGTGAGCTGCCATGCTCTTTCCTAGACTCCAAGTTGGTGCATCAAGAGAAAACTCTATGGGGTCAGTGACTGGCATGAACGTCCTTCCTGGAACTTGAACTTGAATCATCCAGTGCTCTTCTTCAGGTAAAGTGGCGTTGTAGGTTCCGGTGAAGCTTGGTACTCCTATGTTCAGGTATCTAGTGACTTCCTTCAAGTGACGTCCAAAGGGTGTATCGTCATCCGGTTGCGTGAACTTGTTCCTTGCATCCGCCATCCTAAAGAGTAGAAAAGATGAGAGGTCAGAAGAGAAGAGAGTGAATAGTGATCTAGGTCTTTAGCTTAGTGGTCGTGTCCTACAGTTAGCGTGTGCTCTGATACCATCTCTTTAGGGACCAGACCTCAAACAGTCTGATCTCTGTGCTCAGGTGTCATCCCTGGATCAGTAATGCTGACACCACACAGTACTTGAAGGATTTATAACAGAGTAGCAATCACACACTTATTACATCGAGTGTCTCAATAGAGAACTTATTACAATAAATATGGCTTAAGGCCATCTAATAACTATAACAGCGGAAGGCTTGGAAGATAAGTGAGTCCATCAACTCCAATGGCATCACTGAGTATAGAACCACGACCTAAAACTCCTTAATCGTCGTCTGAAAAGTCTGCAACATTAACTTTGCAGCCCGAAACGGGTCAGCACATGGAATATGCTGGCAAAGTAACACATAAAGAGTAATGGAATGAAACAGCTATACTATACGCATATTTGCCTGGTGGAAAGCTCTACGGTTACAGTTTTGTGTAAAGCCAATTTTTCCCTACAACAAAGGAATAAATTTTATTTAACTATCATGGTGGTTGTTAAACATTGAGAATGGTTGACAGCATCCTCAATCCCAATTAAGCATCATCATTAAACAAAACCCAACAAAACTAATTTAGAGTAACATGTTGAGATTCACATGATAATCCAAGTACTAGATACTCAAGCTGTCCATAACCGGGGACACGGCTAATCATGATTAGTTTATACACTTTGCAGAGGTTTGCGCACTTTTCCCCATAAGACTCGATCGCCTCCATTTGGTTTCTCGCACTACATGGTGTTTGAGAAGACGGATGACCGAGACACAGTCTTTTAGAAGCGCTAGCACCTTACGATGGATAGACCGTTACACCTACTTTCCCCTACATCTGCTAGTCTACCCTGTAAGAGTTCGCACGACTTAATCAACTATGCTAGAGCCCATAATAGCTTGTGGCTACACACGGAAGTTTCTAGTATGAAAAATCTCATGATCCCTTTGGGCCTGGGTGGCTGTCCATAAAGAAAAACAGGCAATCCTAGAATACCCAGGTACCTCAATCCACCCAGATGTGTGTTTAAGTTGCCACCTTAGATAAACCATTAATTATCAAACCCACATCTGTCATGGATATCACTCACCCAATTCCACGTCTACTAGCATAGCATGGCAATAGTAAGCAAACGTAGAAGTAACTCCCAAAGGTTTGATAATATAACAAGTAATAGGTACTACCTCAACTACTTCCCATCCCACAATTTAATTAGATCCTAATCATGCAATGTTTGAGGATTGATCTAATGCAATAAAACTGGGTAGTAGGAGGTATGGTCAAAGTGTTACTTGTCTTGCTGATGATCCGCGAAACCTAGAGATTCGAAGTAACAGGCGGCGCACTCCGGGTATTCTATCACAGAAAAAAAACAAGCATACAATTAGTTTTCATCTAATGCACGGGTAAAACTCAAATAAGAGATCTAAACAGAAGGTTCAACTTAAGAACTCCAGTTCGCAAAAAGAATCAAATCAAACGAAGCAACGAAAGTCAAACGGTAAAAGAAACAGGCTTCGTTTACTATTCTGGATCTAGGGAAATTTTTATAGTGGCAAAAACTTGTTTAAGTTGGTTAAACGGATAGAGGGTTTCGAGACGAAACTCCAGGCGCTTGAATCGCCTGATTCCGATAAACGAGCGAAAAGTTATACTAAAACGAAAATCGGATCAGGAATCGCGATCAGAAAAATCGCGGATTTAATCCGAGAAAAAGAAAAACGACGAACGTTCGCTAGAATGAACGAACGGAAAAATGCTCGCTAAATAAATAAATCGGAAAAACCGATCTATTAAAAAAAACCGAAACTAAAAAAAACCGCGACTTTTTTTCTCTCCTTTTTTTAAAAAAAACGGGCGGCGAAAACGAGGTTGACCTCGGGCGGCGGGTCCGGCGGCGGCAGCTGATTATGGTTTCGGGCGCGGTGGGCTGGCGGCTCGGGTCGGGCGGCTTATAAAGGCTGCCCCCGGGCAGAGTCCCGCTCGGGTACGGCCCAAAGTCGGTTCGCGTTTTTTTAATTATTCCGCGCAGAAAGACAAATAAAAGAAATACTAAACGGACTCCAAAAATCCCGAAATAAATTTTCCCGGCTTCTAAAATCAAGCCGCACAAGGTGAACATTTATTTGGGGCCTAAATGCAATTTTGAAAAACACACATTTTTCCTAAATTCAAATAAAATACTGAAAAACTCCGAAATAAAATCTTATTTGATTTTATTATTAAATCCTCAATATTTCTTTATTTTGGGAAAGTCATTTTATTCCCTCTCTCATATTTTTGTAATAGAAATAATTGATGATAAAATAATTAAAATCAAATGATCCTATTCGCAAAATTTGAGAAAAATCAAATATGAAAATAACGAAATCCCCAACTCTCTCCGTGGGTCCTTGAGTTGGGTGGAATTTCTAGGATCAAAACCAAAAGCAAATAAATTATGATATGTAATGATGGTCTAATGTATAACATTTTAAATTGAAAATTTGGGATGTTACAGAATTCCTCGGTCGAGCTCACACGACGCTGACTCCGAGAGTTCAGAGCCAGTATCCGGGGAAGAGTCCGTCTTTGCGATGATTGTCGGTGACACTACTTCCTCCGGAATTCCAGTACTGGGCCTAGTGGCCACAGATAGTCCGGTGGGTTTAGAAATCCCGTCTTCGGTCCTAGCGAGGCCCTCCGACTCTAAGGCCAGAGTGGAGGTTGGGGTCATGAATCCTTGGAAGATCAAGTCTCCTCGGATATCAGTGACATAATCCAAGTTTCCAAAACTAATATCGTGACCTGGGGCGTAGCTCTCGATCTGCTTCAGATGGCCAAGCGAGTGGGCCCGTAGTGCGGAGCCGCCGAATACGAAGATCTGGCTGGGGAGAAAAACCTCCTTAGGACAGTATCATTGCAGATGATGGATGGGGCCATCGAACCTTTTGGCGGCGACACAGTGGAACTCTCAGTGAAAGCACGAATGTCGGTGTCAAAACTGGCGGATCTCGGGTAGGGGGTCCCAAACTGTGCGTCTATGGTTGATGGTAACAGGAAACAGGGGACAAGAATTTTTACCCAAGTTTGGGCCCTCTTGATGGAGGTTATACCCTACGTCCTGATTGATTGATATTGATGAGTATGGGTGTTACAAGAGTTGATCTACCACGAGATCGTAATGGCTAAAACCCTAGAAGTCTAGCATGTCAGATTATGACTGCCTCTACGGACTAAACCCTCCAGTTTATATAGACACTGGAGGGGACTAGGGTTGTACAAAGTTGGTTACAGAGAAAGGAATCCTCATATCCGAATGCCAGGCTTGCCATCCACGCCAAGGAGAGTCCCATCCGGACACGGGAGAGAGTCTTCTGTCTTGTATCTTCATAGCCCATTAGTCCGGCCCACATCACACAGGCCGGACTCCCGAGGACCCCTTAATCCTGGACTCCCTTAGCCCCCCTTGACAGTTCACGTTGACTAAAACTCCTCCAGCAAGGCCCAACCTTGGTTTTACATTTGCCAACCTAAGCCTTTTCCCTTGGGTTCTGTAGACCCAAGGGTCATCTTTATTTAACCCCCGGGCCATTGCTCCTCTAAGTGTTGGTCCAACGTGGGCAATGTCTGGCGCCCCCTGGGCAACTAGGGCCTATGCCAACCTGACGTCTTGCCCATCCAGTGTGCCCTGAGAACAAGATATGTGCACCTCCTACCTTGATTTGTCCGCACATTTGGGTGGCTTTGCTGGTGTTGTTTTACCATTGTCGAAATGTCTTGTAACTGGGATTCCAAGACTGATCAGCTCTTTCCGGGAGAAGGAATATCCTTCGTTGATTGTGAGAGCTTGTGATGGGCTAAGTTGGGACACCCCTGCAGGGTATAAACTTTCGAGAGCCGTATTCGCGGTTATGTGGAAAATGGGAATTTGTTAATATCTGGTTGTTGAGAACTTGACACTTGACTTAATTAAAATGAATCAACCACGTGTGTAGCCGTGATGGTCTCTTTTCGGCGGAGTCCGGGAAGTGAACACGGTCTTGGGTTATGTTTGAACATAAGTAGTCTCAGGATCACTTCTTGATCACTTCTAGCTTCAAGACCGTTGCGTAGCTTCTCACCTTACTCATATTTGCGTATGTTAGCCACCACATTTGCTTAGCGCTTGTTGCAGCTCCACCTCATTACCTTATCCTACCCATAAGCTTAAATAGTCTTGATCTCGCGGGTGTGAGATTGCTGAGTCCTCGTGACTCAAGGATAGTTCCAAAACAGTTGCAGGTGTCGATGATACCAATGCAGGTGATGCTACCGAACTCAAGTAGGAGTTTGACGAGGACCTTGGTCGTTACTATGTGTCGTTTCCTGATGATCAGGAGTGGAGCCTAGTTGGGACGATCGGGGATCTAGCATTTCGGGTCATCTTCTTTTATTTGGATTTGACCGTAGTCGGTCTATGAGTGTATTTGGATGATGTACGAATTATTTATGCATTGTGTGATGTGGCGAGTGTAAGCCAACTCTATTTATCCCTGTCTTATTAATTACAAGGGATGTTTGTGAAGATGACCATTCTTGCGACAAAACCACCATGCGATTATGTCTCTAAGTCATGCCTCGACACGTGGGGCTAGAGCCGCATCGTGGGCGTTACAGTCACGACGGGAGCCGCACGCCGGCTGTTTTTCTTCAGGACCTTCGCATGAGAAGACTGGGCATGGTGTCTATGCTCGGGTCTGTCCCTGCAGCGTCGACAAACCCACTGACTAAGCTCTGTCTGTCGGGCTGGTCCTATTCATGTCACCTCCTGGGGTTGTTGGTATTTGGCCTTCTCATGCGATAACCTAAGGAGATTCACTCGGTGCAGGTTGCCAAACCACCTTGCAGGTTTATCACAAGTCAAATCCAGGTGCAACCCACCTTGAGGTAGGGCCTCGTTAGTCCCGCGTTGGCTCACGAGTGCCCGTACACACCTCCTCTAGCCCTGCCGTGCAAGCCACGTGTCAGGGCAGGGTTGTACACGCCCTAGGGGCTCCACTCAGAGGGAGCCCCCTCCCATGCACCAGTTGAAGCACCATGCTCCGTGCTGGTAGTCGACACGGTCGAGGAGCGGCTGTGCCCATGCTAGTGCGGAAGCGCCATGCTCGGTGTTGGTGTAAATAACTGAGGGTGGCCCCAGGGCTGCAATAACCGCAGGGAGCCACCGGGCTCAATGTTCAGCCTCACCGCAATGCTTTCCCTTCGGAAGAGTCGCCCAAGGGGGCTAGGCACGGGGGCTACGCTCAGGTCACGCCTGGCGTACACCACCCTTCCAGGTCCCTCGGACCTGGTCTTCACGCGGCCCTCCCGAGCAGGACCTCACTTAGGAAAGGTATGAAGGTTTGTTCGTACGTCAAGGGGGATTCCTGACCATCGCGACTCAGGAGCCTAACTAGTCACGTAGCCTTCACCCCTTGGTCTCGTACTGGCGACCCGGACGACCCAACGGCGGCTGAGGTACACGCAGGGTCGGGCCCTACCAACGCAGAACTCTAAGCCTACTCTTGCATCTCCTCCCCAAGGGTTGTTCGTACGTCAAGGGGCACTCCTGAGTATTGCGATTCAGAAGCCTAACTGGTCACGTAGCCCCTCACCCCTTGGTCTCGTCCTAGCGATCCGGACGACCCAACGGCGGCTGAGTCACGCGCGGGGCCGGGCCTTGCCGACGCAGAACATTAAAGCAACCGGGGAAGAAATCGCGAAATCCTAGCAAATTATTACAACACATATTGTCTCTTAAAGGTGCCAAGCATATAAGTGTTTACACCTCCACGAGGCATGGTGTATGTTGTAGGAAATAAAATGGAGGGGAGCGCCACCGTCGAGCCCATTCTTTAGCCTTGGGTGCCGCCATCGCCCGCAAGGAGTGCCCCATTGTCAACAACGTTATCGTTGCCCGTGCCGTTAGCCGTCGCCGTAGGGTCGACGGCACCACCAGCCATGGTCGTGGGGTCGATGGTGAGGAACTTCCACAACAGGCCCTCCACCTAGTCCTTCACGGCTTCGGCAGCGGTGGTCCCGTGCTCTAGGTCCACGGCCTCAAGCAAGACTCCAATATCGAAGCTGGGTCGCGAAGATGGAGGTGGCTGAACACGTGCGTCACAATCAAGCAGGAAAGAGCACGGGCCTCTCGTGCCACCATAGGCCGACCCCATCAACAACACCCTCGAGCATCGTGACAAGCTACGGGAGCATCTCGGCAGGGCCTTCCTCCGCAGTCACCAGCGGCTTCTTCAACCCCCTCCCATAGAGACCCCGTAGGGCCTTGCGGGACCTCTGCTCAAGGGAATCGAAGGCGGCAAGCCTCTTGGCAAGAAGTTTTGCCTTGACCTCCAGCTGGCCTTCTCCACCTCCATCCCCTCCTTTAGCATCTCCGGGCGGCCGCGCTCCGCAGCCTGCTCCCAGCCCGCTTGCTCCAGCTCGGCGTCGCGATCAGCAACTGTAGCCTCATGAGCCTTCAGCTCATCCTCCTGCACCTCGAACTGGCAGGCCGAGGTGGCCTGCCCATCATGGAGGGCCTTCATCTTGGCCTCCGCTGCTCGAAAGCGTTCCTCGGCGGCCTTGGCATCCTTCACTGCCACATAGCGAGCTGCCACGGCCAGGCCACCCTAATGGACGTGTCGGCCCGGAGCCATCTGGAGATCAGCTCCAGGCGCCCACGACGACCTGCGCCGGTCAGGCCCCTGAAGATCACCCTGGAGCTGATCCAGCGCGGAGAGGGCGTCATCCAGAACGATGGGTGCGGTGGAAGAATCACAGCCCAGCGTCGTGATGGACGGGGGAGGAGGCGGCGTTAGCGCCAGGACCGGCGAGGCAGCGGTGGCAGAGAGGGTCGGGGGCTCCGAAGCCTTCGAGACCTCAGCAGGCGAGCCGAGGGCGGGTGCCTCTGGAGCCGGCTTGTCCGCCGAGATCGCATCCTCCTCCGGGCCTCCGAGGCTCGGGAGGACGACCCAGCCGCAGGAGTGCACACGACAGCCCCGTCCTTCCATGCCAGAGTTGGCACGGCCGTGGCAGGCTGCTGGCCTCGGCGGTCCTAGCCGACTCCTTATTATTCTTCATCACTCGTGTTGGTCTAGCCGTACAATAGGGAAGCATCAAGACACTACGAAAAGAAAAGGGAACAAAGACCAAGACGACACGCTTACTGGTCCACGATAGCATAATCCCTCGCCATCTTCTGAAGCACCATGCCCGCAGGCTTTATAGACTGGGGCACAGGCGCGCGAGCCCCAAGGGCGGGCAAGGGCGCGACACATGAGTCTGCAGTAGTGCCGGCCGGTGACAAGGCAGAGGCATCGCCTCGGGGGATCAGCGCCTACCTGCTCTTCTTCGGGACCCCCGGCTTCAGCTTCTTTGGAGGGGTGCCCCTGGATCTCGTGGTGACCCTGACAAAGTGCGGGGACACACAGACCGGGTGCTCGCCGGCGTCGTTTTCGTCATCGGAAAGGACGAGGAGGAGGTCGGTCTGGCGCGGGGGGAGGTCTCCCTGCACCTTCCAAGGTCTCCTACGAGTCCTCCCTCTCCTCCTTGTCGGACTCGCCGGAGGACACCGCCACCGGGGAGCGCAGGGGCCGGAAGGCCGCAGAGGCACAAGCCCGTGCTCGTTGAAGACAAGCATTGCATCAAAGATCTTTTCCCCGTTGGGACGTTGATATAGCGGAAGATGGGTATCCGGGGGCAACCCTGATCGTTCCCGAGCAAGGTGCGCACGGCCTTGTTCAGCTCCTCGTCGGGCAAGTTGTCCTGGCGCAGCCGGAGGTCCCCTCCCGCGCCCTTGAGCTTCCACAAGGGGCGAGAGTGTGCCTGGAGCAGGCAGGCGCTGCATCAGGAACTCCTTGATGATCATGGCCCCCGTCTGCTTCTCCACCTTCGGATTGTCCGGCTTCAAATCGGCCACCATCTTCTCCATTAGCTGCCCCACCCGATGATCTGTGAGCTTCTGGTGACTCCATCCGTCGTGGGGCGCACGCATCCCAGTCGGCAGCTTCAGCCGAGGGTAGGAGCGCTTGGCATCCATGAAGATCCATTGGTTCCGGAAGTCCTCCACCTTCTTCCTGACTCGTGAGATCGTGTTGCCGCCATTGGCCACGACGAAGTCGGTGCACCCTGTGCACTGGACGTCCTTGACCCGAAGATGGAAGAAGTGGCGAACCAGCACCATGGAGGCCATCCCCCCAGAAACACCTCACAGTAAAGAGCCAAGATCGACAGGAGAAGGACGGAGTTGGGATGGAGATGGAGGGTGTAGTGGTGAAGAACGACATAGAAGAAGTCAGAGAGAGGGGGAATCAGCCCCGCAAAGACGTTGTGAAGGAAGAAGGGATAGATGGTGCCGCCTAAGGCTTCCGGCTCGGTAGAGCCAGCTCGGAGCACCGTCTCTCCCCCCTCGTTGCTGCTACCCACCTCCAGCTGGAGCGCAGCGGCAATGTGCTTCTCGTCGGCGATGGTGGACGCGCTCAAGGCAGGCTCGAACCAGGAGGGTGACTGCGCGGCTGCAGCCGAGGGCTTCTCCTTGTCAGTGGCTATTGGTCGAGGGCTAGGGGCGGAAGTCGGCGAATCTGGAGTTTTTCCGAGCAGAAGTAGAAGGCAATCTAGAGCACGAGAAAGGGAAGGCAATGAAAGCGCTGCAGCATGCGCTAGCCTTTATACCAGGCAAGGACAGTTGCTGAGGCAGTGTGGTGAAGCGTAGGCGCCCACGTCCCACCAATCGCCACATGTCAACCAAGGCCGCAGGCGGTTAGGGCCCACGGTGCTCCGCACTTGCACTTTGAGTTCGCCTTGAAGCCATGTTCGAGCGTGCCTTGTGCCCGAGGGCTATTATAGGCGTCCTTAGACCGGGGGTACCCAGACTTGCTGCCTGCGGCCCATGACATGGCTCCATCAACGGCCTGGTACGGCCCTGCTTCAATAACAACAACTCAAAACCCTCGTGAGGCCCATGACTAGGCTAGCTCCCAAGGAGTGGAGATATCAATGCAAGGTGTACCTTGCGAGGTTCATATTACGCGAGCCATGACGACCAAGGCCAGGCGGGCGCCAGTGGGTGTAGTATACCAGTTTCCTCTTTGGTGCTAAGGAGGCAAGCGTAGGCGTGGAGTCCCGAGGAATCAAGCAAAGGTTTTCGTTTTGGTGCAACAAGACCAAGACCGCTAGGGCAGCAGGATGGAGGTCATCATGGACCCCACCATGGCGTCACGACCAGGAGCTTTTACAGGCAAAGACTACTTTTGTCAGGATAGCATGTACTAGTTGTCTCCCTTCAAATTTGGCCATTGTGGGATCCTTTCCTGCCTTACATTTGGGAAGAGGACCAAGGCCACTATAAATAGGACCTAGCCACCACCATAGAAAGGGATCGGATCCATTCCACCCTCACCACCTCACCACCTCATCGAGCCCAAGAACACCTCACCTCCTTAGGATGTTCATCCATTGTACTAGTTCATCCAAACCCCTCGAGGCCAATCCACCACAAAGCAGGAGTAGGGTTTTACACCGCATGGTGGCCGAACCTGGGTAAACTGATGTGTCTCTTGTACGTTGGGTTCGTCGAGCTAGGCCATGGGATCAGCAAGCAGGCAGGTTGGGAGGACGAGTTCTCTGCATGAAACCCAATGTTTGAACCTCTCAAGGGTCTGCAGAACCCTGAATCCGACAGATTCGGATGATCCCACGGTGGCTAAGAGATGCGTGGGGCCGGGCCCTACCGACGCAGAACGCTAAAGCAAGCGGAAAGGAGATCGCAGAACCCTAGCAAATTATTCAAAACATACTATTTCTTAAGAGTGCCAAGCACAAGTTCTTATGCCTCCATGAGGCACGGTACATGTTGCAGGAGTTGAACAGAGGGAAGCACAGCCATCAAGCTTCTTCTTCAGCCTTGGACGCCGCCATCACCCGCTAGGGAGCCCTATTGTCGACGACGTCACCGACATCCTTGCCGCTAGCCGTCGTCACGGGGTCGACGGCGAGGAACTTTCGTAGCAGGGCCTCCACCTGAACCTTCATGGCCTCAGCAGTGGTGGTGTAGGACTCGGGGTCCACTGGCTGGCGCAAGGCACCGAGGTCGAAGCTGGTGTCCTGGAGATAGTTGTGGCTGAAGATGCGCGTCATGGCCGAGGTAGAAAGCATGCGGGCCTCCCCCTCCTCCATTGGGTCCACTCCGACGACGATGCCCTTGAGCGCAGCTCATTGGGGCCTTCCTCCAGAGTCACCGACGGCTCCTTGTACCCGCTCCCCTAGAGATCCTGTAATGCCTTGTGGGACCTCAAGTCAAGGGAGTCGAAGGCGGCGTGCCCCACGGCGGTCGTCTTCTCAGTAGTGGCAAGGAGCTTCTCCCTGGTCTCCAGCCGAGCTTTGTTCGCGGAGACAAGCTTGGCGTGGGATGCTTCCACCTCCTCCTTCAACTTATCCAGGTGACCGCGCTCCGTGGGCTACCTACTCCAACTCACCATCATAGTCGGCGACCGCAGCTTCCAGGGTCTTCAGCTTCTCCTCCTGCTCCTCGAGCTGGCGGGCGCGGGTGGCCTGCTCGTCGTGAAGGGTTTTTAGCTTGGCCTCCGCCGCATGACAGCGCTCTTCAGCGGCCTTGGCGTCCTTCACCGCCATGTCGCGGGCGGCTGCGGCTAGGCCATCCACCTTTTGGACCTCCTCTGAGGCCTCCACGGCCTAGGCCCAGGCCGCCCTGATGGACGCATCAGCCTGGAGCCACCCCGAGATCAGCTCCAGGCGCCCCGCCACTCGGCACCGGTCGAGGCCCTAAAGATCGCCCTGAAGCAAGTCCGATGTGAAGAAGGCCTCCTTCAGGGCACCAGGCGCGGCAGAAGAACCATAGCCCATCGGCGTGATGGCTAGGGGAGGAGGCGGCGCCGGCGTCAAGCCTGGCAAGGCGGAAGCAGCGGAAGGAGCCGGGGGCTCTGGAGCCTTTGGGTCCTCAGCATGCGTGCTAAGGGCGAGCACCTCCGGAGTCGCCTCGGCTGTAGGGACCATCTTCTCCTGAGGTTGGGCTCTAGAGCCTCTGGAGGGGAACCTCGCAACACGGGCACGGGAGGTAGCCTCGTTCTTTTGCATCGGAGTTGTTGCAACCGCGGCAAGTCATTGGGCCTCGGCAGCTCTAGCGTCCTCCTTCTTCCTCTTCGACGCTGATGTCAGCCTGGCATCCAGATGGAGACATTGGGTACTGTGTCAAGATCCAAGAGCAAGGGCAAGGAGATACACTTACTGATCCTCGGCGACATACTCCCTCTTCCTGCACAGGAGCGCAAGATTCTCGGGCACGGGCGTTGTCGCGCTCTCAGGGACGGACGAGCGCACGGCTGGCTCTATGATGGTGGCGGACGACGACGAGGTGGAGCCGCTGCCATGAGGAAGCAGTGCCGACCTATCGTTCTTCTGGAACCCCTACCTCAACCTCTTCCGAGGGTCCCCCCAGACCTCGTGGTGACCCCGGTGGAGAGCGGCGACTCCTTGACTGGGTGTTCACCGGCGTCATCGTTATCAGAGAAGGCCCGGAGGAGCTCTCTCTGCCACAGGGGAGAGGTCTGTTCCACCTCCTCGAAAATCGCCTCTAAGACCGACCTCTTCTCCCCCTCGAACTCGCCGGAGGACACCGGCACCGGGGAGCCGGGGGGCAGGGAAGGCTTCAGCGGCACGAGCCCATGCTCGTAGAAGCTAGGCATGGCAGCAGTCACCTTCTCTCCGTCGGTGCGGTGGTAAAGCGAGAGATGGGACTCCGGGGGGCAACCCTGGTCCTTCCCGAGCAAGGTGCGCACGACCTTGCTCAGCTCCTCGTTGGACAAGTTGTCCAGGCGCAACTGGAGGTCATCTTCCGTGCCCTTGAATCTCCACAGGGGGTGTGAGTGCACCTAGAGTGGAGCCAGGCGCTGCATCAAGAACTCCTTGACGATCATGGCCACAGTCACCTCCTACGCCTTCAAGTCAGCAGTCATCCTCTCCAGCAACAGCTCCGCCCGGGGGTCGGTGAGCTTCTCATGAGCCCATCTTTCCAGGGGCCTTGGCGGCGCGATCGGCAGCTCCAGATGGGCATGGGTGGGCTAGGCATCTATGAAGATCCACTTGTTCTGGAAGATCTCCACTTTGTTCCTGCTCCGAGAGGTCGCATTGCTACCGTCGGCCGCGATGAAGCTAGCGCACCCCGAGCACCGGCCGCCGCTTATCCGGAGGTAGAAGAAGTGGCGGAACAGCGGAACGGAGGGCATCACCCACATGAATGCCTTGCAGTAGAAGGTGAATATCGACAGGAGGAGGATGGAGTTGGGATGAAGATGGAGGGCGTGGAGCCCGTAATGGCGGAGGATCGCGTAGAAGAAACTAGAAAAAGGGGGAACCAACCCAGCAAGGATGTTGTGCAGGAAGAAGGGGTAAAACGTGTCACCTAAGGCTTCTGGCTTGGCGGAGCCGATCTGGAGTGACGTCTCTCCCCCCTCATTGCTGTCACCTGCCGTCAGCGGGAGCACGACGGTGAGGTGCTTCTCTTCTAGGATGGTGGACGCGCTCAGGGCCGGCTCGAACCAAGAAGCCGGGCGCGTAGCCGGAGCCGAGGATTTTGCCTTGTCGGTGGCCATCAGCTGCAAAGTTCAGGGGAAGGATATAACAGATCTGGAGGTGCTTTGTGCAGAAGAAGAAAGGGATCTGGACCAAGATGAATGAAAGGCAATGAAGGCTCCACACCAAGCACCAGTCTTTTTGTCAGGCTGGAACAGTTGTCGAGGCTGCATAGGGGAGGGGAGACGCCCACGTCCTATCAATCGCCACACGTCAACCAAGGCCGTAGGAGGTTAGGGCCCGCGATGCTCCGCACTTGCACCTTGGCTTCGTCTCGAAGCCAAGTTCGAGCACGCCTTGGGCCTGAGGGCTGCCGTCGTCGTTCTGGGAACGGGTGTACCCAGACTTGCCTACCCGCGTCCCACGGCGTGGCTCGCCAAAGGCCTGGTACGGCCCAACTTCGGCATCAACAACCTAAGAACCTTGCAAGGGGCCAATCCTCGTGAGGCGGACAACACCAAGACCTCCACGAGGAGCGGTCTCCTCAGGTCGGCTCCCGAGGAGCGGAGATTTCTATGCAGGCTTCACCTCGTGAGGTTTGAATGACATGAGCCATGATGAACAAGGCTAGGCGGGGACCAATGGGCACATCGTACTAGTATCCTCTTTGGTGCTAAGGAGGCAAGCGCAGGTGCGGAGTTCGAGGAATCAGCCAAATGTTTCCATTCCGATGCAACAAGACCAAGACCGCCCGGACGGTAGGATGGAGGTCATCGCCGAGCCCACCACGGCGTCACGACTAGAGGTTTTTCCTGGTGAAGACTGATTTTGTGAGGATAGTATGTACTTGTTGTCTCCCTTTGAATTCGGATGGTGTGGGAACCCTTCCTGCCTTCATTTTGGGAAGAGGACCAAGGCCACTATAAATAGGACTAAGCCACCACCATGGACCGGACATGATCCATTCCACCCTCACACATACCAGCTCACTCGAGCCCAAGACGCTCCTCCTAAGGTTGTTCTCCAACTATACTAGTTCATCCTCAGCCCCTCGAGGCCAATCCACCACAAAATAGGAGTAGGGTTTTACACCGCAAGGTGGCCCGAACCTGGGTAAACTATTGTGTCTTGTTTCCTTCCTGTTGATCGAGCTAGGCCAAGGGATTGGCGAGTAGGCAGATTGGGGAGGTTGAGTTCTTCGCACGCAGCCTAGAGTTCGAACCTCTCAAGGGTCTACGGAACCCGAAATCCGACAGTAGTCCCTAATAGTCTAATGCATGCGTTCATGGCAACATATCTTTGTACTCACATAGACTCATATTTTGTACTGCCATGGTAGCAATTAAACCAGTGGCCTCCATATCATCACCACTAAATTGGAATGTTTTTGGCGCATTAATATCCTTGACATTTAATTCTTTGACACACGATAATGTACGAATAGCAAAAACACCAGCCTTAGTCGTGTTTGTATCATCCTTCCCCTATTCAAGCAAAACTGTCCTCGGTTTCGAGTCCATCTCTATGGCAACAATGTCATCTGCATATTGGATGTGTACCGAATAAATTTCAGTGACTTTGTCTTCCTTCTATGCATTTTGTTGCTCTTTTATCTTTTGCAGTCGCTCTTTTCTCCATGTTTTGAACAACTTCTTCTCCATGGCCATGAGGACATATTTTGTACCCCGTTAGATTGTGTACATTTTGGCGCGATAGTCAAGCGTAGCATAGTTTTTGTTGTACCATGGCTCTCCCAGTAGCATATGACACGAAACCATGGGCACCGAAATTACATTGCAGAAAACCTCACAAGAAAATTCTGCAACTAAAAACAGTACCATAGTTTGGTGCGTGATATCGAGCTTGTCGTGGCACCTCCTCAGCATGTACGGTCGTGGATGTGGTGTCATTGATAGCTCCAACTTCTCTAGCATGTCGATGTCGACCGTGTTGACCGAACTATCATAGTCAATCATCATGGCACATACTTTCTCTCCCACATTACATTAGGTGTGAAAAAGTTTAGCAGCATAACCTTTCTCTCTTGCAAAAAATTGACGGAGAGCCTCCAGTAGCTCCTTGGTGACGGCACGCCAACTGTCTCCTCTGCAGTGTCAGGATAAATGCCAATCTCTGACACCAATTGATGAGGAGCGAACCTTGAGACCAGGGTCGATCCATTGTTGGCCTGATCTTTGACGGCATAAAATCCATCGCTGCAAGAACTCGTTGCGGGTTTAAAAATAAATTCAAAAATTCCGCAGAAACAACATGCCAACCCCTCGATCTTAAGGAATGACGTGGACGAACCATATAGGCTCAGCTTGTGATCTCCTACATGTCGCGTTGTAGGAACTCACACGCTAGTAGATATTTTGGACAAGAATTCTCTAAACTCGATAATGGCCAACGACCAGAACACAGGCGGTGTCTAATTCATCACAAAATAACCTGCCCTTACAAAAACTAATACTATGGCTATTTATACTAGTATATAGCCGACCCAACATAGTTTGACCAAAAAGTAAGAAAACAATACCGTACATATTATTAACAGGACTTCTATGTATATAAGGTGCCTTTTACATCTTGGCAGACAATGATGTACTAAATCAAATAATGTTAGAGGTGGACCCCATCCCGTATCCTTTAATGACAGAAAGTCACGTACATGAGGAGCCCTCCTAGCTGCTTCAAGTATCTTCTCTTTCCGTGGCAGAAACAGAAACATAGATCCTTCCCTAACTCTTTGTTTAATTATTTCCATGACTCCTAATTAATCTTTGGTCATGCCTAGTTGCATTTATGTGTAGTCCCAGATGATCTAATGCATGCGTTCATGGCAACGCATCTCTATAGTCAAATAGACTCATCTTTTGTACTGCCATGGCAGCAATTAAACCAGTGACCTCCATATCATCTCCATTGAATTGGAATGTTTTGGCACGTTAATATCTTGGACAATTAATTCGTTGGCACACGATAATGTACAAATAGAAAAAACACTAGCGTTAGTCGTGTCTGTATCATCTCCCCCTCTTCAAGCAAAACTGTCCTCGGTTTCGAGTCCGTCTCTGTGGCAACAATGTCAACTGAAGATTGGATGTGCACCGAATAAATTTCAGTGACTTTGGCTTCTTTCTGTGCATTTTCTTGCTCTTTTATCTTCTGGAGTCCTTCTTTTCTCCAAGTTTTGAATAACTACTTCTCCATGGCCACGATGACACATTTTGTACCCCGTTCGACAGTGTACATTTTGGCGCGATAGTCATGTGTAGCATAGTTTTTCTTGTACCATGGCTCTCCCAGTAGCATATGACACGAAACCATGGGCACCGGAATTATGTCGCACAATACCTCATAAGAAAATTCAACGACTGAAAATAGTACCATTGTTTGGTGCGTGATCTCGAGCTTGTCGTGGCAGCTACTCATCATGTACGGTCGTGGGTGTGGTGTCATTGATAGCTCCAGCTTCTCTACCATGTCGATGCTGACCGCGTTGACTGAACTGTCATGCTCAATCGTCATGGCGCAAACTTCCTTTCCCACTTTACATTACGTGTGAAAAAAGTTCAGCACCATAACCTTTCTCATCGAGAAAAAAATCGCCGGAGAGCCTCCAGTAGCTCTTTTGTGATGACGCGCAGGCCATCTCCTCTGAAGTGCCATGAGAAATGCCGGCCTCTGATACCAATTGATGAGGAGAAAACCTCGAGACAAGGGTCGATCCGTTGTTGGCCCAATCTTTCACGGCAAAAAAATTCATCACTGCAAGAACTCATTGTGTGTTTACAAAGAAATTCACAAATTCAGAAACAACATGCCAACCCCTGATCTGAAGGAATGAGGTGGATGAACCATATAGGTTCAGCTTGTAATCTCCTACGCATCGCGTCGTAGTAACTCACATGCCAGTAGAGATTTTGGACAAGAATTATCTAAACTCAATAATGGCCAGCGGCCAGAACACACGAGGTGTCTCATACATCAAAAAATAACCTGCCCTTATAAAAACTAATACTATGGCTATTTATACTAGTATATAGCCGACCCAACATAGTTTGACCAACAAGTAAGAAAAAACTACCGTACATATTATAAACAAGACTTCTGTGTATCTAAGGTGCCTTTTTCATCTCCGCGGATAACGATGTACTAAATCAAATAATGTTAGAGGTGGACCCCATCCCGTATCCTTTATTGACAGAAAGTCACATACATCAGGAGTCCTCCTAGCGGCTTCACATATCTTCTCTTTCCGTGGCAGAAACAGAAACATAAATCCTTCCTTAACTCGTTCTTTAATTTCTACCATATCTCTAATTAAATAGCCATGAGTCCCAACTAATCTTTGGTCAGAACTACTTGCATGTATACGTAGTCCCTGATAGTCTAATGCATGCATTCATGGCAACACGTCTCTGTAGTCAAATAGACACATCTTTTGTACTCCCATGGTAGCAATTAAACCAGTGACCTCCATATCATCTCCACTTAATTGGAATTTTAATGCAGGTTAATATCCTGGACATTTAATTCTTCGACACACGATACTCTACAAATAGTAAAAACACTAGCATTATTCGTGTCTGTATCATCCTCCCCCTCTTCAAGCAAAACCGTCCTCGGTTTCGAGTCCGTCTCTGTGGCAACAATGTCATCTGCAGATTGGATGTGCACCGAATAAATTTCAGTGACTTTGGCTTCTTTCTGTGCATTTTCTTGCTCTTTTATCTTCTGGAGTCCTTCTTTTCTCCAAGTTTTGAATAACTACTTCTCCATGGCCACGATGACACATTTTGTACCCCGTTCGACAGTGTACATTTTGGCGCGATAGTCATGTGTAGCATAGTTTTTCTTGTACCATGGCTCTCCCAGTAGCATATGACACGAAACCATGGGCACCGGAATTATGTCGCACAATACCTCATAAGAAAATTCAACGACTGAAAATAGTACCATTGTTTGGTGCGTGATCTCGAGCTTGTCGTGGCACCTACTCATCATGTACGGTCGTGGGTGTGGTGTCATTGATAGCTCCAGCTTCTCTACCATGTCGATGCTGACCGCGTTGACTGAACTGTCATGCTCAATCGTCATGGTGCAAACTTCCTCTCCCACTTTACATTACGTGTGAAAAAGTTCAGCACCATAACCTTTCTCGTCGAGAAAAAAATCGCCGGAGAGCCTCCAGTAGCTCTTTCGTGAGGACGCGCAGGCCGTCTCCTTCGAAGTGCCGTGAGAAATGCCTGTCTCTGATACCAATTGATGAGGAGCGAACCTCGAGACAAGGGTCGATCCATTGTTGGCCTGATCTTTCACGGCACAAAAATCCATCACTGCAAGACTCATTGTGTGTTTACAAAGAAATTCACAAATTCAGAAACAACATGCCAACCCCTGATCTGAAGGAATGACGTGGATGAACCATATAGGTTTAGCTTGTAATCTCCTACGCGTCGCATCGTTGTAACTCACATGTCAGTAGAGATTTTTTACAAGAATTATCTAAACTCGATAATGGCCAATGGCCAGAACACACGAGGTGTCTCATACATCACAAAATAACCTGCCCTTATAAAAACTAATACTATGGCTATTTATACTAGTATATAGCCGACCCAACATAGTTTGACCAACAAGTAAGAAAAAACTACCGTACATATTATAAACAAGACTTCTGTGTATCTAAGGTGCCTTTTTCATCTCCGCGGATAACGATGTACTAAATCAAATAATGTTAGAGGTGGACCCCATCCCGTATCCTTTATTGACAGAAAGTCACATACATCAGGAGTCCTCCTAGCGGCTTCACATATCTTCTCTTTCCATGGCAGAAACAGAAACATAAATCCTTCCTTAACTCTTTCTTTAATTTCTGCTATATCTCTAATTAAATAGCCATGACTCCCAACTAATCTTTCGTCAGAACTACTTGCATGTATACGTAGTCCCTGATAGTCTAATGCATGCGTTCATGGCAACACGTCTCTGTAGTCAAATAGACACATCTTTTGTACTGCCATGGTAGCAAGTAAACCAGTGACCTCCATATCATCTCCACTTAATTGGAATTTTAATGCAAGTTAATATCCTTTACATTTAATTCTTCGACACACGATACTCTATGAATAGTAAAAACACTAGCGTTAGTCGTGTTCATATCATCCTCCGCCTCTTCAAGCAAAACCGTCCTCGGTTTCGAGTCCGTCTCTGTGGCAACAATGTCATCTGCAGATTGGATGTGCACCAAATAAATTTCAGTGACTTTGGCTTCCTTTTGTGCTTTTTCTTGCTCTTTTATCTTTTGCAGTCATTCTTGTCTCCAAGCTTTGGACAACTTCTTTTCCATGGCCATGAGGACATATTTTGTACCCCATTCGATCGTGTACATTTTGGCATGATAGAAATGTGTAGCATAGTTTTTCTTGTACCATGACATGAAACCATGGGCACCGGAATTACGTCGCACAAAACCTCACAAGAAAATTCCCCGTCTGAAAACAGTACCATAGTTTTGTGAGTGATGTCGAGCTTGCTGTGGCTCCTCCTCAGGATGTACAGTCGTGGATGTGGTTTCATTGATAGCTCCTGCTTCTCTACCGTGTGGATGCCGACCGCGTTGCCCAAACTGTCATGGTCAATAGTCATGGCACAAACTTTCTCTTGCACTTTACATTATGTGAAAAAGTTCAGCGCCATAACCTTTCTCCTCTAGCAAAAAATCGCCGGAGAGCCTCCAATAGCTCCTTGTTGACGGCATGCCGGCCGTCTCCTCCGAAGTGCCATGAGAAACGCTGGTCTTTGATAAAAATTGATGAGAAGAAAACCTCGAGACGAGGGTCGATCCATTGTTGGCCTGATCTTTCATGGCACAAAAATACATCGCAGCAACAACTCGTTGCAAGTTTACAAATAAATTCACAAATTCCGTAGAAACAACATGCCAACCCCGTGGTCTGAAGGAATGACGTGGATAAACCGTATAGGCTCAACATCTAATCTCCTACGCGTCGCGTCATAGGAACTCAGACACCAGTAGATATTTTGGACAAATATTCTATAAACTTGATAATGGCCAATGACCAGAACACACATGGCGTCTAATTCATCACAAAATTACATGCCCTTACAAAGCCTAATGCTATGGCTAATTATACTAGTATATAAACAACCCAACATAGTTTCACCGACAAGTACGAAAAAACTACCTACATATTATAAACATGACTTATGTGTATCTAAGGTGCCTTTTACATCTCGGCAGATAATGAAGTACTAAATCAAATAATGTTAGAGGTGGACCCCATCCCGTATCCTTTAATTACAGAAAGTGACGTACATCAGGAGTCCTCCTAGAGGCTTCACGTATCTTCTCTTTCCGTGGCAGAAACAGAAACATAAATCCTTAATTCTTTCTTTAATTTCTTCCATATCTCTAATTAAATAGCCATGACTCCTAATTAATCTTTTCTCAGGCCTACTTGCATGTATACGTAGTGCCTGATAGTCTAATGCATGCGTTCATGGAAACACATCTCGGTAGTCGAATAGACTCATCTTTTGTACTGCCATGGTAGCAATTAAACCAGTGACCTCCATATCATCTCCACTTAATTGGAATGTCTTTGGCACGTTAATATCCTGGACATTTAATTCTTCGACACACGATAATGTATGAATAGCAAAAACACTAGCGTTATTCGTGTCCGTATCATCCTCCCCCTCGTCAAGCAAAATCATCCTCGGTTTCGAGTTCGTCTCTGTGGCAACAATTTCAACTGCAGATTGGATGTGCACCGAATAAATTTTAGTGACTTTGGATTCCTTCTGTGCTTTTTGTTGCTCTTTTATCTTTTGCAGTCGTTCTTTTCTCCAAGTTTTGAACAACTTCTTCTCCATGGCCACGAGGACACATTTCATACCCCGTTCGACAGTGTACATTTTGGCGCGATAGTCATGTGTAGCATAGCTTTTCTTGTACCATGGCCCTGCCAGTAGCATATGACAAGAAACCATGGGCACCGGAATTACGTCGCACAATACCTCATAAGAAAATTCCCTGACTTAAAATAGTACCGTAGTTTGGTGCGTGATGTCGAGCTTGTCGTGGCACCTCCTTAGCATGTACGGTTGTGGATGTGGTGTCACTGATAGCTCTAGCTTCTCTACCATGTCGATGCGGAACGTGTTGACCAAACTGTCATGGTTGATACGTCCATTTTGCTTCCTGCTTTTATATTTATATTTAATGAACTATGGGATGTTATTACACATTATATCACAATACTTATGCCTAGTCTCTCTTATTTTACAAGGTTGCCACGAAGAGGGAGAACGCTGGCAGCTGGAATTCTGGTCTAGAAAATGAGCAAATATTAGAGACCTATTCTGCACAACTCCAAAAGTCTTGAAACTTCACGGAGCATGTTTTGAATAAATAAAAAATATTGGGCGAAGAAAGTACCAGAGGAGGGCCACCAGCCAACCACAAGGGTGGAGGGCGCGCCCCCACCCTCTAGGCGCACCCCCGACCTTGTGGGCCCCCTGGCAGGCCTCATGTGCCCATCTTTAGCTATATAGTGTCTTTTACCCTGGAAAAGAATCAAGAAGCATTCGGGACAAAGTGTCGCCGTCTCAAGGCAGAACCTGGGCAGAACCAATCTAGGGCTCCGACGGAGCTGTTCTGCCGGGGAAACATCCCTCCGAGAGGGGGAAATCATCGCCATCGTCATCACCATCGATCCTCTCATCGAGAGGGGTCAATCTCCATCAACATCTTCACCAGCACCATCTCCTCTCAAACCCTAGTTCATCTCTTGTATCCGATCTTTGTCCCAAAACCTCATATTGGTACCTGTGGGTGGCTAGTAGTGTTGATTACTCCTTGTAGTTGATGCTAGTTGGTTTATCGAGTGGAAGATTATATGTTCAGATCCTTAATGGTAATTAATACTCCTCTGATTATGATTATGAATAAGCTTTCTGAGTAGTTACATTCGTTCCTTAGGACATGGGAGAATTCTTGCTATAAGTAATCATGTGAATTTGGTATTCGTTCGATATTTTGATGAGATGTATGTTATCTCTCCCCTGGTGGTGTTATGTCAACATCGACTACATGACACATCACCATTATTTGGGCCTGGGGGAGGGAAATGGGAAATAATAAGAATATGATAGGTTGCTAGAGTGCCAGAAGCTTAAACTCATGTTTATGCGTTGCTTCGTAAGGGGCTGATTTGGATCCACATGTTTCATGCTATGGTTAGGTTTTCCTTAATTCTTCTTTCGTAGTTGTGGATGCTTGCAAGATGGGTTAATCATAAGTGGGAGGCTTGTCCAAGGAAGGGCAGCACCCAAGCACCGGTCCACCCACATATCAAATTATCAAAGTAACGAACGTGCATCATATGAGCATGATGAAAACTAGCTTAACAACAATTACCATGTGTCCTCGGGAGGGCTTTGCTTTATATAAGAGTTTGTCTAGGATTTTCCTTTTCTACAAAATGGATTGGGCCACCTTGCTGCACCCATTTACTTTTATTACTTGTTACAATTTATCTATCACAAAACTATCTGTTACCGATAATTTCAGTGCTTGCAGAGAACACCTTGCTGAAAACCGCTTGTCATTTCCTGCGACCACAAGTCTTTGAGAAGGAATGATAAACACCAAAGCCAAAGCATTACAATTTCTTTACATGCCCCCATGGGGTTCGTCTCGATTCCTCCTAGGGAACAAAACAAGGAAAAACTTCAAGGGTCCTAGCTACGTGCGTCACCGCCGATGCCATCATCAACAGTGGGCCACGAGGGCCCGACACCGACCCTATCCAGATCATCAACGATGATGACCTGACGCCGCTGCCACGCTCCGGGCACGAGGGAGCTCGGTGGCACGTAGCTGTCGTCGCTCATCTCTGGAGACTCGTCAAGATCGGGAGATTCACTGCACTCCCATGAGTCATCGCTGTTGCTGGAGGAACTGCCAGCAGGTCCGGGGATGGGCTCGATGCTCGCTACCGCTCCATCCTAGTGGCCCCCTCCAGGGCAGCACTCTAAGCGGCGGCCTTCCTCGTCGAAGACCTTGAAGAACATTGTGGAGGCGTCGTCGTACTGAAAGTGGATGGCGAGGGCCCCCTCCGTGTGGCAAACGCGAGCGACTTCGCTCCATCCGCTGGTCATGAAGATCCTGCCCGAGAAGACGCCCTCGATCTCAGCCCCCGTCGCCGAGGTGCTACAGTCGGCATGCTGCAACCACAGCTTGAGCGGCCCTCTCGGCGGCACCTCTTCAGCGAAGAACTGTGGGAATCTGATCCATGTGCATGGTTGCATCACCGCCCACACCACGAGCTCGCGCGAGGAGCCCTCGGCATGAGTTCGTGGGCCAGCGGCACGTGCCACCATAGCTTGGCCACCACGGCCGTGATGCGAGCGGCGCGGGACACTGCCTCCTCCTCTAGAGCCTTGCGCATGGCTATACAAGGGAAGTGGGTAGCAAGGAGGAGGCCGCTCGTACCAAGGCCTCGTCACCTCCTGCCTCACGACGGCGTTGCAGGAGCGGATGAACCTCTTCTTCGGCGGAAGTGGCCCCTGCTCTTCGCGGGGGGTTTTCCCTTTCTCAGCGGCGGAGAATCTCCTTATCGGCGCCATGAGTGCCGCGGCAAGACGGAGAGACGAGGAGGAAGAAGAAGGAGCAGTCGGTGAGGAAGCAGAGATGAGCGAGGGGGCTCTACCCCTCCCCTCATTTATAGCCAGAAGGAGGCCAACCGCCAGCCTCCACGATCGCATGTAATGATGGTTTTCTTTTGCATACAGTAGGGTCTCGTCAAGTCGAACGATTGCCGAGGCGGCGTGGGGAAGCGGAGATGCCCACGTCACATCGATCGCCATGCATTAGTCAAGGCCGCAGGCGGTTAGGGCCCGTGGTGCTCCTTACTTGCCCTTTGGCTTCACTTCGAAGTCAAGCTCGAGCGCGCCTTGGGCCCGGGGGCTACTATCGGCATTCTGGGATTGGGGGTGCCCAGAGTTGTCTGCCTGCGGCCCGAGGCATGGCTCCACCAACGGCCTGGTACGGCCCATCTACAGCAGCAACCGCCCAAGAACCTCGCGAGGGGCCGAGCCTCACGAGGCGGACGACACCAAGACCTCCCTGGGGGTGGCCTCACTAGGCCGGCTCTTGAGGAGCGGAGATACCTATGCAAGGGGCACCTCGCAATGTTCACGTGACGTAAGCCATGACGACCGAAGCCAGGCGGGTGCCAGCGGGCGTAGTATACCAGCTTCCTCTTTGGTGCTAAGGAGGCAAGCGCAGGCGCGGGGTCCCGAGGAATCAGGCAAAGGTTTCCATATTGGTGCAACAAGACCAAGACCAGCAGGATGGCATTATGGAGGTCATCGCGGAACCCACCGCAGCATCACCACCAGAGCCTTTGGCAGGCGAAGACCACCTTTTGTTAGGATAGCTTGTACTAGTTGCCCCCCTTCAAACTTGGCTATTGTGGGTGTCGGTGTCAAAACCGGCGGATCTCAGGTAGGGGGTCCCGAACTGTGCGTCTGAGGTTGATGGTAATAGGAGACAAGGGACACGAAGTTTTACCCAGGTTTGGGCCCTCTTGATGGAGGTAATACCCTAAGTCCTTCTTGATTAATATTGATGAGTATGGGGGTTACAGGTGTTGATCTACCACGAGATCATAATGGCTATAACCCTAGAAGTCTAGCCTATATGATAATGATTTCCTCGAAGGACTAAACCCTCCGGTTTATATAGACACCGGAGGGGCCTAGGGTTGTAGAAAGTCGGTTACATAGAAAGGAAATAGTACATCCAACCGCCTAGCCTGCCTTCCCCATGCAAAGGAGAGTCCTATCCGGACACGGGAGCAAGTGTTCTATCTTGTATCTTCATGGCCCAATAGTCCGGCCCATGTCACACAGGCCGGACGCCCAAGGACCCCTTTATCCAGGACTCCCTCGATATCCCCTGAACCAGGTTTCAATGATGAGGTGTCCGGCGGGCAGATTGTCTTCGGCATTGCAAGGTGGGTTCCTCCTCCGAATACTCCAAAATAGCTCTCGAACAGAGAACGCGTCCGACTCTGTAAAACAAACACCACATATACCCGTAGAGAGTATAATATTTCATTAGTCCAATCCACTGACAACTGTTTGTGGCGTGACATCATGCCATAGCCCGGTCAGTATTTCGAACCGTTTTCAGCCTCCTGCTTCACATTTTGAGATGTGGTTTTATTGGCATGTCTTCTCGAAGCAGAGATCGTGTCCCCTTATTATGGGATTCTCATCAATATGGGCGTGGATAATCCAGCCTTTCTGTTGGCATAATCCCTTGGGAATAGGCAGGCTTTAAGGCCTATGAGGAGGCATTCGATATTCATTGCCTTTGTAAAGGGGCACAGACCCGTCTTTCTCCTCCGCGCCTACTTCTTCCTCAACCTTTCCAACCTTGAGTTCAAGCACCCAAGTTTCAAATTAACTATTCCGAGCCTCCCAATCATGTCTGGTCCCATCCCTGAAGGCCGGTGGATGGCCTCCCCTGTCATAGAGGAGGATATCGCGAAGCTCCAGGCGACAAGATACCTGACCACGGAAATCCACCATAGGCTTCCTGCTAAAGGACAGGTTATTCCTACTCCGAGATCCAGGAAGGGTGTCGTATTCATCTCCCACTTTTTCGGGGGCTAGGGTTCGCCCTCCACCCGTTCGTTCGCGGTCTCTTGTTCTATTACGGGCTAGATTTTCACGATCTAGCTCCGGACTCCTTCCTTCACATGTCGGCGTTTATTATCATGTGCGAGGCCTTTCTCCGCATTACCCCTCATTTCGGTTTATGGCTCAAGACCTTTATCTTGAAGCCGAAGGTAATCGAGGGGAAGCAAATAGAGTGTGGAGGTGCTACGGTGAACAAGCTCACCAATGCTTTTTTGCCCAAAGGCTCTTTCACGGAAGCTTCCAACCTATGACAGCAGGTGTGGTTTTACATCATCGAACCTCATGCTACCAAGTGGGTAGCTACAGCTGCGTTCCAACCTGGCCCTCCATTACAACTCGCAGCATGATTAATAAGGGGCTGGACTGGGGATCCATTGACGAAGTGCAGATGCTACAAAGCCGCATCCGGAGCCTCCTTGAAAAGGACACCGGCCTCATCAATGTAATCCAGGTAATGCTAGTCCACCGGGTCCTTCCGTGCCAGCAACGGCCCCTCCACATGTGGGAGTTCAATCCGGAAGGACCACGAACCCTTTAGCACTTCTTTGGCATGACACACAAAGGAATGTGGAAGTTGTTCTTTAGGACATGAAGCTAGTGGCCGGATACCACCAAAGACATCAGCCTCGACTGCAACCATCCGGATACCTTGGTAAGCACTCTATTCCCGCACACAGCTTAGTTAAACATCCCATAGTACTGTGAAACCATCTTCACACAGGGTTGGGTAAAGAAGGTGGAACAAATTAGGTGTCGGCGCCTCTTCCCGAAGACTCGGCCAATCCTATGTTAACAAGGATGCTGGCTCCGGCACCATACCAAGTGCCGGCGAAGGAGGACAAGGAGGAGAACAAGAAGGCCAAAGGTGACCTCCATTCTAAAGGTACACCAGACGCTATGTACGGGGAGATTGGGACTCCCTCTTCCAAAGACAAAAGAGAAGGGGAAGCCGACATCCCTTCCTCGCATGGGAAGAAGAGGACCGCCTCTGAAGATATGGAGGAAGTTGCTCCTAAGCGAGGGAAGATGTCCTTGCCATGCGGTTCGGGTGCGGAAGACGACGTTGACGCGTAGTTACTCTATAAGGACAAGCCTTTAGCCGAATCGTAAGTGAACAAAGGTGTCCTAAACACATCCCGTTCCTTTCTGCCTACAAGGGCAACATCTAAAATATATGTTTGCAGTCCAGCACACAGTCTTCCTCAATACTCCTCCTCCTCGGGGGATCTTCTTCCGGAGATGATGGAAAGCGAGATGCCTCCCAGACCCTCTCTCCCAATAGGGCAGACGACTTTGAGGTGTCATTCCGGAGGATTTCTCCTAATCAACAAGTGGTGTGAGGGACAATGATGACCGCGGCCGAAGGTGATACTTCGGCGGCCCAGGGTTCGGGGCATGCAGCCCCTTCGGGGACAAACAATAAAGGCCCTGAACTATCTGGTTTATAGCTAGAGACGATTCTAGAGTCGAGAGAACACATCCCTTCGAAGGGAGTTCGTACTCGCATCGCCGCTTCCAGGAATCAGGAGGCGCTGGATACCTTGATGGACGTGTTGCAACATGCGTCCATCTCAGAGGAACATAGTACCTTGATGGGTACGATAGATGAGAGGATTCTGTCTGTGAGAAGCGGATTGAATGAACCTTTATGGGCCTGCTAAGAGGCTTCGAGGTATGTAATGTAATATCTTCAATTGCACTTTACATGCAAAAAATGCACCCGTGTATAGATAGTAGCCCCTAAGACTCTGGTTGGCGTCCGAAAGGAGTCAATCAGACGATCAAAAAAGATATGCTGAGGAAATAATCTAACTAAGTGGAACACGAGCTGTTTCATCCATAGCGACTGCCCGTGCTACAGAGGTTGCAGATTTGAAGCGGAAACCTGATGTGGCGGATGATGACATCACGCTTATTAACAGGCGGCTTGACGAGGCGCAAGGTATGTTTTGGGGCAGCCAGTATATGTATGTATAATAATATGAGCATGAAGCTGAGAATTATATACTGAAGTATGCATAACTGCAGATGGTGCTACCGCGGTTGAGACCTTGCGGGCTGAGGTCATCTGGGCCAAGGAGCATGTCAGGATAAGTGATGCGATTGCCTGGAAGGCAGCCACTGAGTTAAAAGCCGAACAGGCTGGTCGGCGCCAATGCGAGGAGAGAATATCTACCATGGTGTGCGAGCCAAAGGATGCCACTGTCCAATGTGAATTCCTCGAAAAGGATAGTAAAGTCAAAACAGCTGATCTCGACAAGGCCTTACAAGAGGCGAGAGAAGCAAGTCTGACTCTAGAGCGGCTCGGGAGGAGATCCGGCAAACTGGGTAAATAGCAGCCGGTAATCCCTTCTTATTACAGACTAAATTCGGTGATCCAAAGTATGCCCAGCTTAACCAAATGTGGAGTTCTCCAGACGCACTCTTGGACTTTCCGAAGAGTGTCTCCGATGCGGTGCAGTTTTACCAGGTGCAAGAAGGACATGCAACGGAGAAGCTTTTCTGTTAGCAATTCAGCATGCTAAAGTGCCCAGTGTTGCTGAATGAACAGATGGCCCAGTGGGCCGAGCTCCACAGAATATCCGGATCTTCCATGAAGGACGTCGTGGTCCGGCTGTGGCCAACGAAGCCAATTCCGAATAATTATTTCGGCTTGGTGTAGTGATCTTTTGATGCGGTGCCGCGTATCGGCGCCGTTAAGCAGTCAACGTGCATTGAAGGCGCACAGATGGCCCTTGCCCGCATCAAGAAGTACTAGCCAAAGATGCATGCCATCGATATTGTAGCGAAGAGTCCACCCAGGGGCAAGGAGCATCACACGCCGGAGCATTATTTTGAGGATGTCCTTGAGGGCACCCGCTTAATAGAGGGTTAGTGCTCGAAGGATATGATATTCGAGTGGTTTGTACCAAAATTGTACAAACAATATTATGATATATTATAAGCTATGCTTTTGCGTGAAGGTTTTCATTCCTCCTGTGCGGCCGTTTTTTGTATAATCTGAAAGTTTTCCAGTCATCGGCTTCTACCCCCTTACATATAATGCAGGGGTGTTCGTAAAAGCACTTGATCACTCTTGACCCAACGTCTTGGTACATGAAGGAGGTGCCAATGCAGCGAACTAGGAAATCGGACTATAGGGCTTTAACACTTTCACTTGGCCATAGGAGTTTGACGGTGGGTCTACGATATAGGCCCTGGTATGTACGCGTTTATCCGAATATGGTGTGTTACATAGGTGACCAGAAGAATGGTCCTTTGTGCAATACAGAAGGAATCACGAAAGATTTTGATAGGCCATCGAGTGGTTGACCAGCTCTCGTCGCATCATCATAGTCAGTTTTCGGCTTTCTATACTGAGGTGCTTGACCAGATGAACCGGAAACACAATCATAGTAGTTCTCCCTTTACTACCTTAGCCGATAGGGCGGAACGTAAGGTAGTAAGCACAGGAGCCGGGTAACCCAACTATTTACCAACGACATGATTTGGAGCTAATGCATATAAGGCAAAAACTCGTGACGCCGAAGTATGCTTATAAAGCTGTTCGGACTTGTCGGCAACTTGAGCCGAGGTGCATGCATTAAACAGCCGAAGAAGTAAAATTCAGTTTTTAGGAAAAGCAAATACTGAATATGGACTATGTTCACTGGAATCTGATTGATACGTCAAACGCAATCTCTCAGATTATAACGCCACTACCTGGACTATTTAACACGCTGGGGGTCGAAGGCTGAGGAAAAAAAAGGCACTGTACAGGTTTGAAATAAAGAGTGTTGCCTAGAAAAAATTATTTGGACCTCCCGTCGCACGTCTGCGTTGCCTTACCTCAGTGAAAGAACTCCTCGACAGGAATAGCCTTTGGTTACCTGCATGAAGCCGAACTCGGAAAGAGTCCGTAAGATGACCAGGCTTTGAGTCACCTGTGATAAAAGATAGATGATAGTTAGAAAAAAAGAAAAAGGGCCTGGGAGTGCGGGCCGCATTGTAGGCCTATCCGAATTGTGCCTCCGCTGATGACCAGGTATTTTAAGTGCATAATTATGTACGCGGTGCAAACTTCGCAGCTATGTGAGGCGAACGACGGAGGCCGGACTGCTAATCCAATTCTGAGATTAATCGGTCCTGTTGAATAGTGGTCGACGGCTTGATGGCCGATGAGATGCGCGGCTTGATGGGGCCGCTTTGTACTTCGACTATAGTAGCCGTAGGTTGCTCCTCTATACGGAGGGGGCGTTCTGTGTTTCCATTTATCATGATGACACCGCGTGGACTGGGCATCTTAAGCTTTAGATAAGCATTGTGTGGGACCGCGTTAAAATGAGCAAAAGCGGGACACCCGAGTAGTGCATGGTAGCTACTGTGGAACGGGACAATATCGAAGGTGAAGCCTTCTCTTCGAAAGTTGTTCGGCGAGCCAAAAATGATTTCCAATGTAATTGAGCCCGTGTAGTGAGCTTCTATGCCAGGTACTGCCCCCTTGAAGTTAGTTGTGGTGGGATTGATTCTTGAAGGATCAATGCCCATTTTGCGGATAGTGTCCTGGTAGACTAGATTAAGGCTATTGCCGCCGTCCATAAGGACTTTCGTGAGATGGAGCCCGTCGATAATTGGGTCAAGGACAAGACATGCCGCACCTTCATGACGGATACTGGCTTGGTGGTCTTTGTGATCAAAAGTGAACGGCCAGGCCACCCATTGGCTAGATTTTGAGGCGACCGGCTCTCTGGCGTAGGCGTCCCGTAGTGCGCCTCTATGCTTCCCCGTAGGAATGTGTGTCATGTGTACCATGATACAGTTTTTACTTTGGGGGGAAATTGCTTCCGGCCCCCGGTGTTTGGTTGGCGAGTCTCTTCATCATCACTCTCACTGGGCGGACCCTTCCCTTTATGTTCGGCATTAAGCCTGTCGGCTTGTTTGAAGACCCAACAGCTTCTATTGGTATGATTGGCTGGTTTATCGGTGGTGCCATGAATTTGGCAGGGTCAATCCAGTATCTTGTCTAGATTGGATGGTCTGTCTCTGTTTGCCTTGAATGGCTTCTTCCGTTGACCGGGTTTGGAGCTGTTGAATCTGGCGTTGACTGACATGTCATGCGTTCCTTCATTATTATTTCGATGCTTGTGTTTATTGCGTCGTGGCTTGCCGTTGCCATCTCGAACTTCGGAAGTTCCCGGATCACTGGTTCTCTTGCTTCTACGAGCGAGCCAGCTGTCCTCTCCCACGTAGGATCGGATCGTCAGAGCGGTAAGGACTACCATGGATTTTGGTTTTTCTTGTCCGAGGTGGCGGGCGAGCCATTCGTCTCGGACATTATGTTTAAAGGCCGCAAGAGCTCTCGCTTCCGGACAATCGACAATTTGGTTCTTTTTAATTAAGAACCTAGTCCAGAGCTTCCTGGCTGACTCCCCGGGCTGCTGGATAATGTGGCTTAGGTCATCGGCATCCGGAGGCCAGACATATGTACCTTGGAAGTTATCGCAGAAGGCATCTTCCAAGTCTTCCCAGCTGCTAATGGAATTCTCGGGCAGACTGTTCAGCTAGTGCCGAGCTGAACCCTTGAGTTTTAGTGGGAGGTATTTGATGGCATGAAGATTGTCGCCGCGGGCCATATGAATATGGAGAATAAAGTCTTCAATCCATACCGCGGGATCTGTGGTTCCATCCTATGATTTGATATTCATGGGTTTGAACCCTTCTGGGAATTCATGTTCCATTACTTCATCAGTGAAGCAGAGGGGGGGGGGTGTGGCGCCTCTATATTGGGCTAGATCATGATGTAGTTCGAATGGAGTCGGCTGCGGCTTTCGTCCCGGACGTGATTGTGCTTGCCATGTTCGGCTTGATAGCCGTCGTTGCACGTCGGGGCGCGCCCCCGTGATCTGTAGATCGATCTGGCCGGACCTGCTTTATTCTTCAGGTCCTTCCATAGGTCATACGTGTATCACTGAGTTATTTTATCTCTGCCTTTACGGTGGGGTAGGACGGGCTGGTGTTCAGCTTGAGTTGTCGTTTTGTCTTGGCCATGTAGTGGTCGATCGGTGGCATTATGCGCTAATGGTATGGGCTCAAGTGCCTCGTCATTGAATTGAGGTAGTAATTTATGCTTCGGGTAGCTTTTGGTTGGGCGCTCAAGGCCGTATTTCTCTGCTGCCAGGACATTAGTCCATCTGTCATTGAGTAGATCCTGATCAGCTTGAAGCTGCTGCTGCTTCTTTCTCAGGCTCCTTGCAGTGGCTATTAGTCATTGCTTAAAGTGCTCCTGCTCGAGAGGTTCCTCAGGCATGACAAAGTCTTCGTCGTTGAGGCTTACCTCATCCTCGGAGGGTGGAAGATAATTATTGTCCTCCGAGTCTTTGTTTGGAGCCTGTTCGTCAGGGCTAACTTTCCCATCATCCCGATCGCCTTGTTCAGAGTTTTGCTCGACAGGGTTTTCTTGGTCTTCGGCATCATCCGGAGTGTTGTTGTGTCTCATGCCGGTATTGCTCTCTTTGCTGCGGTGTGATTTTTAGAGGCACCATCGGCGTTTTTGTAGTATCTCGAGAGGTTTATCCTCTACTAGATTTTTCTCTTTATTGCTGTCACCCTCCTTGGGTGCATCCACTATGTACCCGTCATACGAAGAGGTGGCCGTCCAGCGTCCGCTAAGCGAGGGGATTTCGGCTTGCTCCTCTCCGGCATCGTCGTCCATACCGTCGATGTCTTCGGAGCCGTAATCGAGCATGTCAGTTAAGTCCTCTACTGTGGCGATGAAGTGGGTGGTGGGTGGGACGTAAAATTCCCCGCTCTCAGCCCCTAGTCCGGGATGGACGTAGTGCGGACGTTGCTCCTCCGTAATCATGAGGGATCGCATCAAGTCCAGAGCATCGCCTAAAGCCGAGGTTTGTTGAGGGAGAAAAGAATCCGTGGAGCATGGTAAGAAGGGAATTCCTCGGCCGAGCTCGCATGATGCTGACTCCGAGAGTTCGGAGCCGGCGTCTGATACGTCTCCAACGTATCTATAATTTTTGATTGTTACATGCTATTATATTATCTGTTTTGGGTGCTTATGGGCTTTATTATACACTTTTATATTATTTTTGGGACTAACCTATTAACCCAGAGCCCAGTGCTAGTTTATGTTTTTTCCTTGTTTTAGAGTATCGCAGAAAAGGAAAATCAAACAGAGTCCAATTGACCTGAAACTTCACGGAACTTATTTTTGGACCAGAAGAAGCCCACGGAGTACTGGAGTTGGAACAGGAGAGTCCCGGGCTTCCCACGAGGGTGGAGGGCGCGCCCACCCCCCTGGGCGCGCCCCCTGCCTCGTGGATAGCCCATAGGTCCACCGACATACTTCTTCCTCCCATATATACCCATGTACCCTAAAAACTTCGGGGAGCACAATAGATCGGGAGTTCCGCCGCCAGAAGCCTCCGTAGCCACCGAAAAGCAATCTAGACCCGTTACGGTACCCCGCCGGAAGGGGGAAATCCCACTCCGGTGGCCATCTTCATCATCCCGGTGCTCTCCATGATGAGGAGGGAGTAGTTCTCCCTCGGGGCTGAGGGTATGTACCAGTAGCTATGTGTTTGATCTCTCTCTCTCTCGTGTTCTTGAGGTGGTATGATCTTGATGTATCGCGAGCTTTTCTATTATAGTTGGATCTTATGATGTTTCTCCCCCTCCACTCTCTTGTAATGGATTGAGTCTTTAAGGATTTGAGAACACTTGATGTATGTCTTGCATGGGATAACCGTGGTAACAATGGGGTATTCTATTGATCCACTTGATGTATGTTTTGGTGATCAACTTGCGGGTTCCGCCCATGAACCTATGCATAGGGGTTGGCACACATTTTCGTCTTGACTCTCCGGTAGAAACTTTGGGGCACTCTTTGAGGTTCTATGTGTTGGTTGAATAGATGAATATGAGATTGTGTGATGCATATCGTATAATCATACCCACGGATACTTGATGTGACATTGGAGTATCTAGGTGACATTAGGGTTTTGGTTGATTTGTGTCTTAAGGTGTTATTCTAGTACGAACTCTAGGGATGTTTGTGACACTTATAGGAATAGCCCAATGGATTGATTGGAAAGAATAACTTTGAGGTGGTTTCGTACCCTACCATAATCTCTTCATTTCATCTCCGCTATTAGTGACTTTGGAGTGACTCTTTGTTGCATGTTGATGGATAGTTATGTGATCCAATTATGTTATTATTGTTGAGAGAACTTGCACTAGTGAAAGTATGAACCCTAGTCCTTGTTTCAACGCATTGCAATACCGTTTACGCTCACATTTACCACTTGTTACCTTGCTGTTTTTATATTTTCAGATTACAAAATCGTTTATCTACCATCCATATACCACTTGTATCACCATCTCTTCGCCGAACTAGTGCACCTATACAATTTACCATTGTTTGGGTGTGTTGGGGACACAAGAGACTCTTTGTTATTTGGTTGCAGGGTTGCTTGAGAGAGACCATCTTCATCCTACGCCTCCTACGGATTGATAAACCTTAGGTCATCCACTTGAGGGAAATTTGCTAATGTCCTACAAACCTCTGCACTTGGAGGCCAAACAACGTCTAAAGGAAGAAGGTTGTGTAGTAGACATCAGCCTCCGGGGAAGAGTCCGGCTTGGGGATGGTTGCCGGAGACATTGCTTCCTCCGGCTCTCCCGCACTGGGCCAAGGGACCACAGATAGTCCAGCGGGTTTAGAAATCCCGTTTTCGATACTGGCGAGGTGCTCCGGATCTAAGGCCAGAGCAGAGGTTGGGGTCGTGAATCCTTGGAAGACCAACTCTCCTCGGATGTCAAGGACATAATCCAGGCTTCAAAAACTAATCTGGTGGCCTAGGGTGTAGTTGTCGATCTGCTCCAGATGGCCAAGCGAGTTGGCCCATAGTGCGAAGCCGTCGAATACGAAGATCTGGCCGAGGAGAAAAACCTCCCCTAGGGCAGCATCGTTGCAGATGATGCATGGAGCCATCGAACCTTCTGACGGCGACACAGTGGATCTCTCAATGAAAGCACCAATGTCGGTGTCAAAACAGGCATATCTTAGGTAGGGGTCCCGAACTATGTGTCTAAGGTTGATGGTAACAGGAGACAAGTGACACGAAGTTTTACCCAGGTTCAGGCCCTCTTGATGGAGGTAATACCCTACATCCTGCTTGATTAATATTGATGAGTATGGGGGTTACAAGAGTTCATCTACCAAGAGATCGTAATGGCTAAAACCCTAGAAGTCTAGCCTATACGATTATGATTGCCTCTACGGACTAAACCCTCTGGTTTATATAGACACGGGAGGGGCCTAGGGTTGTACAAAGTCGGTTACATAGAAAGGAAATAGTACATCCGACCTCCTAGCCTGCCTTCCACGCAAAGGCGAGTCCTATCCAGACACGGGAGGAATTCTTCTATGTTGTATCTTCATGGCCCAATAGTCCGGCCCATGTCACACAGGTCGGACGCCCGAGGACCCCTTAATCCAAGACTCCCTTAGTGGGATCCCTTCCCGCCTAACATTTGGGAAGAGGACCAAGGCCACTATAAATAGGACTTAGCCACCACCATAGTCGGGGGGATGAATCTAATCCATTCCACCCGAATAAGCTCACCAGTTCATCCAGCTCAAGAACACCTCTCCTCCGAAGGCGGTTCATCCATTGTACTAGTTCATCCTCAGCCCCTCGAGGCAATCCACCCACAAACTGTAGTAGGGTATTACACCGCAAGGTGGCCCGAACCAGTATAAACCCTCGTCTCTCTTGTTCTTCCGTTTCGTCGAGCTAGGCCGTGGAATCATTGAGCTAGCGGGTCGGGGAGAGAGAGTTCTTCATGCGCACCCGAAAGTTCGAACCTGACAAGGGTTTGCCGGAACCCGTAATCCGACAACCCAGGGTTTCTTGCACCGACACCATGGCCACGATGACATAATTTGTACCACGTTCGACAGTGTACATTTTGGCACGATAGTCATGCGTAGCATAGTTTTTCTTGTACCATGGCTCTCCCAATATCATATGACACGAAACAATGGGCGCCAGAATTACGTCGCACAAAACCTCACAAGAAAATTCCCTAACTAAAAACAGTACCATAGTTTGGTGCGTGATGTCGAGCTTGTCGTGGCACCTCCTCAGTATGTACGGTCGATGTGGTGTCTTCTCTACCATGTCTATGTTGACCGCGTTGACCGAACTGTCATGGTCAATTGACATGGCGCAAACTTTCTCTCCCACTTTACATTACGTGTGAAAAAGTTCAGCACCATAACCTTTCTCCTTTAGCAAAAAATCACCGGAGAGCCTCCAGTAGCTACTTGGTGATGGCACACTGGCCATCTCCTTCGAAGTGTTGTGAGAAACACCGGTCTCTGATAGCAATTGATGAGGAGCGAACCTCGAGACGAGGGTCGATCCGTTGTTGGCCCGATCTTTCATGGCACAAAAATCCATCGCAAAAAGAACTCATTGTTGGTTTACAAAGAAATTCACAAACTCCCCAGAAACAACATGCCAACCACTCGATCTGAAGGAATGACGTGGACGAACTGTATAAGCTCTGCTTGCAATCTCCTACGCGTCGCCTCATAGGAACTCACACACCAGTAGAGATTTTCGACAAGAATTCTGTAAACTCGATAATGGCCAACGGCCAGAACACATGTAGTGTATAATTCATCACAAAATAACCTGCCCTTACAAAAACGAATACTATTGCTATATATACTAGTATATAGCTGACCCAATATAGTTTGACCAACAAGTAAGAAAAAACTGCCGTACATATAATAAATAGGACTTCTGTGTATCTAAGGTGCCTTTTACATATCGGCAGACAATGAGGTACTAAGTCAAAAAATGTGAGAGGTGGACCCCATCCCGTATCCTTTAATGATAGAAAGTCACGTACATCAGGAGTCCTCCTAGTGGCTTCACGTATCTTCTCTTTCCGTGGCAGAAATAGAAACATAAATCCTTCCTTAACTCTTTCTTCAGTTTCTTCCATATCTCTAATTAAATAGCCATGAGTCCTAATTAATCTTTGGTCAGGCCCACTTGCATGTATATGTAGACCCTGATAGTCTAATGCATGCGTTCATGGCTACACATCTTTGTACTCAAATAGACTCATGTTTTGCACTGCCATGGTAGCAATTGAACTAGTGACCTCCATATCATCTCCACTAAATTGGAATGTTTTTGGCACGTTAATATACTTAACATTTAATTCTATGACACACGATAATGTACGAATAGCAAAAACACTAGCATTAGTCGTGTCCGTATCATCCTCCCCCTCTTCAAGAAAAACCGTCCTCGGTTTCGAGTCTGTCTCTGTGGCAACAATGTCATCTGCAGATTGGATGTGCACCGAAAAAATTTCAGTGACTTTGGCATCCTTCTGTGCATTTTGTTGCTCTTTTATCTTCTGCAGTCGTTCTTTTCTCCAGGTGTTGAACAACTTCTTCTCCAAAGCCACGAGGACATATTTTGTACCTCGTTCGATAGTGTACATTTTGGCGCGATAGTCATGCATAGCATAGTTAGTCTTGTACCATGGCTCTCCCAGTAGCATATGACACGAAACCATGCACACCGGAATTATGTCACACAAAACCTCACAAGAAAATTCCCCAACTGAAAACAGTACCATAGTATCGTGCATGATGTAGAGCTTGTCGGGGCACCTCCTCAACATGTACGGTCGTGGATGTGGTGTCATTGATAGCTCCATCTTCTCTACCATGTCGACGCCGACCGTGTTGACTGGACTGTTAGGGTCAATCATCATGGAGCAAAATTTCTCTTCCACTTTACATTACGTGTGAAAAAGTTCAGCATCATAACCTTTCTCCTCTAGCGAAAAATTGCCAGAGAGCCTCTAGTAGCTCCTTGGCGATAGCACGCAAGCCGTCTCCTACGAAGTGCCATGAGAAACGCCAGTCTCTGATACCAAGTGATGAAGAGTGAACCTCGAGACGAGGGTCTATCCGTTGTTGGCCCGATCTTTCACGACACAAAAATCCATCACAACAAGAACTCGTTGCGGGTTTACAAAGAATTTCACAAACTCCACAGAAACAACATGCCAACCCCTCGATCTGAAGGAATGACGTGGACGAACTGTGTAGGCTCAGCTTGTAGTCTCCTACGCGTCGCGTTGTAGGAACTCACACGTCAGTAGAGATTTTGGACAAGAATTCTCTAAATTCGATAATGGCCACCGGCCAGAATACATGCGGTGTCTAATTCATCACAAAATAACCTGCCCTTACAAAAACTAGTACTATGGCTATTTATACTAGTATATAGCCGACCCAATATAGTTTGACCAACAAGTAAGAAAAAACTACCGTACAGAAAACAAACAGGACTTCTGTGTATCTAAGCTGCCTTTTACATCTCGGCAGATAATGACGTACTAAATCAAATAATGTTAGAGGTGGACCCCATCCCGTATCCTTTAATGACAGAAAGTCACGTACATCAGGAGTCCTCCTAGCGGCTTCACGTATCTTCTCTTTCCGTGGAGGAAACAGAAACATAAATCCTTCCTTAACTCTTTATTTAATTTCTTCCATATCTCTAATTAAATATTCATGACTCCTAAGTAATCTTTGGTCAGGCCTACTTGCATGTATATGTAGTCCCTGATAGTGTAATGCACGCGTGCACGGCAACACATCTCTATACTCAAATAGACTCATCTTTTGTACTGCCATGGTAGAAATTAAACGAGTGACCTCCATATCATCTCCACTAAATTGGAATGTTTTTGGCATGTTAATATCCTTGACATTTAATTCTTCGACACACGAAATGTGTGAAGAGCAAAAACACCAGCGTTGGTCGTGTATGTATCAGACATCAACCCACGAAGGGTTACACCTGCGCAAGTCCACGGAGGGCTCCACCCACGGAGGGTCCACGAATAAACAACCTTGTCTATCCCACCATGGCCATCGCCCACGAAGGACTTGCCTCACTTGGGTAGATCTTCATGATGTAGGTGATCTCCTTGCCCTTACAAACTTCTTGGTTCAACTCCACAATCTTGTCGGAGGCTCCCAAGCGACACCTAACCAATCTAGGAGACACCACTCTCCAAAAGGTAATATATTGTGTGTTGATGATGAACTCCTTGCTCTTGTGCTTCAAATCATAGTATCCACAACACTCAACTCTCTCTCACAGATTTGGCTATGGTGGAAATACGATTTGAGTGTAAAGAAACATGGGGAAGGCTAGAGATCAAGATTCTTGTGGTTGGATTGGAATATCTTGGTCTCAACAAATGAGTAGGTGGTTCCCTATCAGAAAATGAGTAGTGGAAGTGTAGGCATGTTCTGATGGCTCTCTGACAAATGGAGAAGCGGGTGGAGGGGTATATATAGCCTCCACAAAAAATCCTTCCATTACACACATTTGACCCAACTCGGGTAGACCGAATAGAAGAACTCGGTGAGACCGATTTAGTTCATAATGTGAACGTTAGGAATCTCGGTGGGACCAACAGGATCAACTCGGTGGGACCGATGTGCTAGGTCTTAGGGCAAACATCAACTCGGTAGCACCGATTGCATCAACTCGAAGACCGAAGTGAAGCAATAAAGCAACAGAGAGAATGCCAAGAAAACTCGATTGGACCAATTTCACATTTTGGTGAGATCGAAATAATTACAATAGGAACAGAGAGTTTGCAAGGCCATCTTGGTGAGACCGAGATCTGTATCGGTGTGTCTGAATTGTATAGGGTTTCTGGTGGTAGCTAAGTCAAATGAACTTGGTGGTCTCGTAGAGGTCGTTTCGGTGGGGCCATGTTTGACTCAGAGTTTCGGCCATATTTGAAAATGAGAAAGTGTCTGAGGGTTTTGGAGAAATATCACTAAGCACTTTGAGCAAGTAGACCATTAGGCAACACCTCATACCCTTTTAATAGTATTGGCTTTCCTATGGACTCAATGTGATCTTGGATCACTAAAACAGAAATGAAGAGTCTTGACCTTTTGCCAATCTTTGTCCTTAGCATTTTTAAGGGGTTCCACATCCTCTTGTCTTTGCCATGCCATAGTTGAACTCATCTGAAATGCACTATGTAAAGGTATTAGTCTAACAAGAGACATGTTGACATTAATTACCAAAATCACCCTGGGAACACTTGTGCTTTCACCACGCATCTCCTCCTTCTCCTTCCTTGCTCCCTTACCATGCCGGGAGGGAGGGACCAGGGCCAGGCCCCGGCCTCAGCTCGGTAGTGGTGATTCTGAAGGCTAGTGTTGGTATTTGGGGAGTGAGTCTGGTCCTGCGCCGCGGGAGGCATGGCGATTGCGGTCGGGGCAGTCGCGGCTGGTGGTGGCGCATCCATGGTCGCCATCCTGACTCCAGCACGGAAGGCAACATGTCCCCTCTCAAATATAGGGCGTCGCCCCCTTTGCATTAGCCATTTGCCTGGGGTAGGGGGTCATTTTGGCCGTAAGCTGCTCGAGTTCGAAGACCTGTTGGTGGAGTCTTCGGGGCTTCTGGTGCCTGTTTCAGGCACCACGCTTGGGATCTCTAATGGTTCCAAAGTTTCCCTTATCGACGAGGCCGGAGATGATGCTGAAAATGGTGGCGCCCTCCTGCCCACCAAGGTGGGGGCATCGTCCTCAACGTGCCCCGTGGGCCGCCACTGCCACCAGCAGCCCCTCCCGGGAAAGTGACGAGCCAAGGGCCCGGTGCTTTCTCAGAGCGACAATGACGAGGAGTGTCATGGGAAACCATGTCCACCTATGGGGCCATGAGCCCCTTTTCATTCAATGGGGGGATGGTCATGTTGCACAAAGAGCGGAGAAGCATAGCACAGCACGACAGAGATCACACGACAGTTTTTACCCAGGTTCGGGCCGCCGTGAGGCGTAAAACCAGATCACAGGGAAGTTCTTACTCAGGTTCGGGTCGCCGTGAGGCATAAAACCCTACTCCTTCTTTGGTGGATTGATGGTTGATAATGGTGAAGAACGCGGCGCTCTTGCCAGGCAGGGTTGCCTCTGGGCGAGAGTGGTTACACGCGTATGAATATGCGAGGGTCCGGATCCTCTCTACGGTTCCCATGGGCCTCCTTTTATATATAAAGGGGTCACCACAATGGCAAATCAGCCTTTTACATACTAATTAGATAGCAAACATTGCTATCATACATAACTCTGTAGGGGGACAAAGCGCATTAAATGCGCAGCTCAGTGTCACATCACAGCGTGCCCGGTAGGCCTTGTTGGGCTGTTTTGCCAGCTTCGCGCCTGCTTGCTTGACACATCTTAGGATAGGTGTCGTTTGGAGGTGTTTTCTATAGGAAGTGGCCGCCATGTGGCAGGAAGGAGCCACTTAGTCACTTAAGGGCTTGACACTACACCGATCGATGACGTGCGTCGCTGTGACGTGGCACGGTGGAGTAGGTCGCCTCCGCAAACCCCGGCAGGCCTACCGAGATGGTCTGGAGGCTTGCTTCCGGGGTAACCCTGACCTCGCCAGGCTTGCCTGCCTGGAAAGGGAGGTTTCCTTTCCCTTAGTGATATGATGCTTCTCTATCTCGACTTAGTCTTCTTGATCTGCACTTTGATTCTTCAAAGGGTCGATCCTTAGTGCTTGGTCTGATCTTGGGTGCTACAAACTTGTCCTTAGGCTTGTGCACAGTCTGGGCAATGGACCCAGAGTTTATTGCAGCGACAGGAGCCCCCGGGCCTGGCCAGAACTCGCTGCCAGGCGTCGTCGGGGTAGGCCCTAACCAGTGCACAGGCGGGGGTGTAGTGGTGGCTTGCCCCTTTTGAGATCTTCTTTGCTTCTTCATTAACCTAAGCCCAGGTCAGTTTCTGGTTCTTCCGCGCATCGTGCAACGCCAATTGTAGTGGGGCCAATCTTGGAATGGCCCGTGAATGACTTTAACGCATGGGCGAGTAACTGCCAATTCACTCTTCCCACCACGTATGCTGCATGCATTGAGTGGGGTAGGTAGTGGAGGCGCGTGCTCCGGGAGAGCATAAACGCAGGGGCCTAGTCTTCTTGGATTGGTGGAGGAGGATGGCGGTTACCCGCCGGGGGATCAGCCTCCAGCCCTGACCCTCCTATAAAAAGGAGGGGTGCGGGAGGAGTGGGAGTACACATCCACGCACTTCTCACCACCCATCCTCCCCTTTCTTCTGGGTATGCTGAAAGGGAGAGCCCGGGGCCAGGCCCTGGGCCCTAGCATGGGGTTGGTGATGTTGAATGCTTGTGATGATGCTTGGGGAGTGAGTCTGGTCCAGGCGCAGAGGAGGTGCGGCGGACAAGCCGTTCGTGGTGCAGGAGGTACCAAGCTTTCCCATTGTGGTGAAATGCTTGTTTCCTTTCCCTGGTCGGCCGTCTGGTGGGGAGCGTTGGATCTTGCCACAGGCCACTTTAGCTTGTTGGCTGGGCGACCAGGTTCTTGGAGCCTATGATGCTCGTCCGGGATGGAAGGCTCGGGGTCGTTGGTAATCCCAGCACTGGTCCTTCTAGTGGAACCGAGGCTGATGCTGAAGAAAGTGGCGCTTTCCTACCCGCCAGGGTGGGGAGTGGTGCTCTGCGGGCATCTTGACCATCTTAACTGTCGGTCGTTTCTCCGGGGAAGGTGACGCGCCTGGGGTCTAGCGTCTCCATGTTGTGGTGGTGATGGAGAGAAATCGAGGGAAGACGGAGAAGGCGGGTGGTAGGGCGTCAGGTCGGAGTACGATGGCACTGACGCCTTTGTCTCCTATTGGCGACCTGCCGCCTCGTCTTTCTGCTCTTCCCCTCCCTCCCCGACACAATCATCACCAATCTCTTCAAGTGATAGCCGGGGAGGGATGTTCCCTAGGTGCCTTCGCCCCCCCAGTAGTCTTCCAGCGAAGCCTCGGTGGTTCCTCCCACCGATGGTTGTGCTGGGGCTTCTTGCTAGTCTTGGAGGTGGTGACCAGGGCACCGCTGAGCTGCTCCCCGTGCCCCTCCTTCACAGCCTCGCCACTCTCGATCTTGTCAGGCTTCCTGGAAGGCCACGACGGGATCGGGATGGGATCCTACTTGGGAATCCCTTTACCCCTCTCCTCTTCCCACTTCAATACCTGGTGGATAAAGACCGAAAAGAGGAGATGAACATATTGCATGAAGGCGCGACTCGTGAATTGGGTGCCGTTGTCAGTGATGATCCGGGCGGGGCCCCCGAAGTGGCACACCAATCCTTTCAAGAACTTGATACCTGACTGAGCAGTCACCTTCCTCACGGCTTCTACTTCCGGCCACTTTGTAAACTTGTTGATTACAATGAACAAGAATTCAAAGCCCCCGGCAGCTCGGGGGAAAGGGTCGAGGATATCGAGCCCCCAGACTGAAAATGGCCATGACAAAGGGATTGTATGAAGAGCTTGGGCAGGCAGATGGATGTTCTTGGAATGGAACTAGCAGGCTTCACATTTGGTGACTAGCTCGACCGCATCTTGGAGGGCTGTGGGCCAATAAAATCCTTGCTAAAATGCTTTCCCAACCAAAGCCCTTGATCCAATGTGGGAGCCGCACAAGCCTTTGTGTATTTCTACCAGCAATTCCTTTCCTTCTTCCAGGCAAATGCACTTCAATTTCACACCATTAGGACTTCATATGTATAGTGTGTCATCGACAAACTGACACATACTGGCCCTCTGGGCTACTCTTTCAGCTTCTTCTTGCTATTCAGTAAGTTCTCTGGTTTGGAGGAAATTAACTATGTGCCTTGCCCAAGTTGGAGACTGGGGCTCGACAACAAGGACTAGCGCCACCTCCTCCTTCATGGGAGCGCACACCTCGACCATGAGGACTGGTGGTCTGGTTGGAGGGGGAGGCTCAGCACCTGAAGGGGAGTTGTTCCCGTCAAGCTCCCTGCTGGGAGCCCCGGGGGCCTCTACCGGGAGAGGCTTGCCGGAGTCCAGTTTCCTCCTCTTCCGGGCCATTGTTGCCGGGGATACATAGGGTTGAGTAAGGTGGAGAACAAAAGTTCCTGGTTCCACAGGAAGCTTCTACGCATCACACTTTGACAGATGATTAGCAATGCTGTTTTCCGCACGGGGTACATGCTCTGCTTGCAATCCATCAAAGCGCTCCTCCAGTCTTCTCACTTCCTCAACGTATGCCTGCACCAATGGACTTTGTTAATCCTTGTTGACTTGTCTCACCACAAGTTGTGAATGTCCCGGACGATCAACTTCTTGATCCCTAGTTCAGTTGCAATCCTGATTCCAGCAAGGAGCCCCTCATACTCTATAGTATTGTTGGTCCCCTCTTCCTAGGGAAACTGCATCTAGACAACATACTTTAGATGCTCTCCAATGGGAGAAACGAGAAGCATGCCGGCCCCCGCACTTTGTAGGGAGAAGGCACCATCAAAATACATGATCCATTCTTGGGGTGCTTCCTTGCCAGGAATAACTGTCTCCAGTACCTCTTCATCAGGGGTTGGCATCCATTCTGCAATAAACTCTGCCAATGCCCTGCTCTTAATTGTTGATGTGCTTTCAAACTTCAAGCCAAAGCTGGATAACTCAAATGCCCACTCCACTATTCTGCCGGTAGCCTCAGGGTTTCAGAGTATCTTTTACAAAGGGAAGCGAGTGAGAACCGTGATCTCGTGGGTTTGGAAGTAGTGTCGCAGTTTCCTTGAGGCCATGACAAGTCCAAAAATCAACTTTTGCACGCCAAAGTACCTGGATCTATCCCCCTGCAATAGGGAGCTGACAAAGTACACAGGGCGCAGCACAACTTTCTTCCTTGCCGCATCCTTGGGGTTGCCTCCGCTGTTGTGCTCTCCTTTGTCTTTGTCCAAGTCTGGCCTTGCCAGGCTGTGCCCATTCTTTTCCCCAGAAGGGACACTGGCTGAGGCATCTTCCTCTTCCACTTCCCGCTGTGCCACTAGCGCTGCACTAAACACTTGATTAGTTGCTGCCGGATATAGCAGCAATGGCTCTTGTGGTTTGGGAGCAACCAAAGTGGGCACAAAAGACAAGTAGGTCCTCAAATCCTGCAATGCTGCGTCTGCTTTTGGAGTCCACTTCATGGGCCCTGCCTTCTTCAATATTTTGAAGAATGGCAAGGCGCGCTCGGCAGACTTGGAGATGAATCTGCTGAGCGTGGTAACGCATCTTGTTAAATGCCTCACATCCTTGACAGTCTTATGTGCCTGAATCTTCTCGGTTGCCTTGATCTTATCGGGGTTGGCTTATCCCATGATGGGACACAAATAAACCAAGTAGCTTGCCGGAGGGAATGCCAAACACACACTTCTCTGGATTCAGCTTCAAGTTGATCTTGCGGATATTAGCAAATGTCTCTTCCAAGTCCTGGATGAGGGTCGATATGTCCTTGGTCTTGACCATAATATCATCCATATAAGCTTCAGTGTTCATCTGCAACTGTGATTCAAAACCAATCTGGACTACTCTTGCAAAGGTGGATCCGGCGCTCTTCAACCTGAAAGGCATTCATACGAAGCAGTATGTGCAACATGGGGTGATGAATGAGGTCTTCTCTTCGTCTTCCTTTGACATAAAGATTTGATGATATCTAGAGTATGCATCCAGAAAGGAGAGAAAATCACACCCGAAAGTGGAATCCACGATCTGATTAATGCGCGACAAGGGAAATGGGTCCTTCGGGCATGCCTTGTTCAGATCCATGAAATCTATGCAAAGCCTCAATTTCCCAATAGCTTTGCGCACGACCACTGGGTTTGCTAACCACGTTGGATGTAGTACTCCTCTGACCAAACCATCTACCTCAAGTTTCTTGATTTCCTCGGAAATAAACTGCTACCACTCCAAGGCTTGCTTTCAGACCTTTTGCTTGGCAGGTCGAGCATGTGGGCAGACAGCAAGGTGGTGCTCGATTACATCCCTGGAAACACCATGGATCTAGGATGGTTGCCAAGCAAACACATCGATATTCGCCCCGCAGGAAGGCAATGAGCGCGCTTTCCCATTTGTCATCAAGGATGGCACTAATCATGAAAGTACCATCGGTGCCAACCAGCCCTGCCGAAACCTTATTCACATGAGGTGCATTCGCCTTGGATCTCTTACTATTGGAACTCTCCGGCAAGTCATCAACAGGCGCAACACACCCTGAAAGAGGTACGCTTCCCATATTCCCTGCTAGCCTTCTTCTTCCCATTGCTTTCCTTGGAGAGAACTGTGGTTTTAGCGGCCTCTGTCGTGACTGCATCCTGATACATATTGTCCACGCATATTATTGCGTCCGTCTCGTCTGACGGAACGGAAATCATGCCCACCGGCCCTGGAATCTTCAAGGTGTTGTAGGAATAGTGGGATGCTACCATGAACTTGGCTAGAGCTGGTCGTCCAAGGATTTCGTTGTACGGCTGGGGGAGGTCGACCACATCAAACACAACCTTCTCGGTCTGGTAATTCAACTCCCCCCAAATGTCACCGGTAATGTGTTCTTTCCCTTAGGACGACTCCTGCCGGGGTTGATTCCTTGAAATGTTCCTGTGACCATGAGCTCTTCCTCCGCTATCTGGAGTTTGCTGATGACCTTTGGGGAAATCAGATTCAACACGGCCCTGCCGTCTACCAACATCTTTGTGACCTTGAGGTTGCGGATTGTTGGTGAGACCAACAATGGCAACCACCCTACCACAGTTGTGTGGTCACGGTGGTCCTCTTCATCAAAGATGATGGGCATGCGTGACCACTTGAGCGGCTCCCGAGAGTTTGCCGCTGGCTCCACGGCATTAACTTCACGCGCCCAACATTTATGCTGGCGGTGAGAGGAGCGCAGAGATGCACCCCTGTCAATGCAAAGGGCGTTAGTGGATTTTTGGAATTCCTGCTCGTTGGTTTCCTCTTCATGCCCTCCATCACTTTCATCATTGCAATCTCCCCTCTCATGACCTCTGGCGAGTTTTCCTTGATTTCGAGGAGCCTTGTCGAGGCAACATGCTTTGCCACCTCAGCCCTTCCAGCTAACGACATTCTGACGTTTCTCCTTGTAACGCTTCTCATACTCAGCCCTTTGCTTCTTGATGAGCTGTTCAACTTGATGACACTCTTGGAGATCGTGGCCCTTTGTCCGATGAATCTTGTAGTACGGCCCGTCACCTTCCCTATCCTTCTTGGCAGCCATAGCCTCCCGGCAGTCAGTGCACGCGGCAACTTCCTTGCCGGGGGTTTCGACTTTAGCCTTCTTGTCGGTACTCGGTGTCCCCGATCCCTCAACGGTCATTGCTGCCTTATCCTTCCGCGTCTTTTTACGCTTCTTATTCTTCTTCTTCTTCTTCTGACTGGTGGCCTCGTCATCATCCTCTGAGTCAATGTCGATGCCATCCTCTTCTCCAGGGAGTTTCCTCCGCTCCTCCACTCGAGCACACTTGTCCACCAAGGTGTAAATCTCCTTCACAGTCTTGCGCAACCGATCGTTCATCTTGGAACGTAACCGACGGTTGTGCATGTTGGATTAGAACACGGCTATCACAGCTGCCGGGTGGATATTTGGAATATTTCTATGGACTCGGCTAAACCTCTGCATGTAGTTCCACAGAGTCTCTCCTTCCTTCTATGGGAGAAGCTGCAAATCGCTGGGCCGCCTTGGTTCTTGATGGCTGCCTGTGAAGGCGCCAACGAACTCCTGGCACAGGTAAGCGCAGGTCAAGATGGAGCTCCCTGGCAGATGCATCAGCCAAGGCAAAAACCTTCTCATTCTTCCCCTGGCAGCTTGAACAGCGATGGTGTGGATGCTCAAGAACTCCTCCGGGTTCAGTCTCCCATCATACTTCTCTAGTATCTCTGGCTTGAACGTGGGAGCGGACGGCCAATGGACTTGCCGCAACGCAGGGCACCCAGCCTCGATAGGCAAGTACCCGCCTCCGCCGAGCACAGGCTCGTAGACGTTGGGGCCATTGGGCCCATTGGCCTGGTGGTGGTTGTCACGGCGTCGCTCTACTGTGACACGTGCGCCCTCCATCTGCCTATCCTCCGGGGCTCACCGTTGGCCTTGATGTGCTCGAGGATCGGATGAAGCCATCGAGACATCATCAAGCTCTTGGCCGCGTGGCCCTCATGCTGGTTGCCGCGGTGGGGATTGCACCATAGGGGCGGCCCCTTCCCCACGGCCAGCAGCATGGGCCACCGTCATCTGGGGAGGCCATGGCGGGCCAGCTTGCTATGAGCATCTAGCCTCGGTAAAGTCAACTAGGCTCTCAATGGTGGCTCTCCACTCATCCATCTAATCAGCTGCCGGCAGAAATCTCAGCAACAATTGGGCCAGCGCCATGGCCTCTGAAGCAGTACTTGGCATAGGTGAGGATGATGTAGACCGCAACATTGCCCTACTCCTCGCGTGGCAGCAGTGGTGGCGCCGGGCTCCCGCCATCGGGAGCCAGTCGCTTGGATGGCATGGTGACGAAGTGGTGGCGTGTGTGGACCAATGACTCCGTTCAGAGCACTGGTGGGGCCAGTTTGCTCCAGGGGGGGGCGTGCATGTCCTGCGACCGCGCCCATGGTAGGGGTGGCCGAAGGATTGCGATTCACCTCAAGGCGAACGTCACCGCCATGGCTATGCCCCTCGTCTAGGCAGGGAGGGACAGAACGAATAATCTCTATACTCATACCTCACGGAGCATGGTCGCCGGGATATTGTTGGTTCTGTCCTTCTCGGATGCCTCCCGCTCATGCCCCGGTGGCAGGGGAGGCGGTGACAATGCTGCCCGTCTCGACCACGTCCCCCGCAGTGTACGCGCCTGTATGCTTCCCTGTGATGTTGGCGGTCATGGGCGGTGGGTCCTTCAAGGTGGACGGGTGAGCTGCAGCACCGTGCTTTTTCTTGGGCGCCATAGTCGATGGAGCCATTGATGACGAAAATGGCAAGGAAGGTGACGCGCTGCCTGCGCTCTCAGGTTCACGCAAGTGAATTCCCCTATCTAGCACGCAAAAGATGTCGTGGGAAACCACAACCACCTATGGGGCCATGAGCCCCTTTTGGTTTGGCGGGGGGTGGTCATGTTGCTCAAAGAGCGGGCAAGCGTAGCATGATACGTCTCCAACATATCTACAATTTTTGATTGTTCCATGCTATTATATTATCAATCTTGGATGTTTTATAATCATTTTATAGTCATTTTATATCATTTCTTGGTACTAACCTATTGACATAGTGCCAAGTGCCAGTTGCTGGTTTTTTGCATGTTTTTTACATCGGAGAAAATCAATACCAAACGGAGTCCAAATGACACGAAACTATACAGAGATTTTTTATTCACCAGAAGACACCTAATGGGCCAAGGTTGCGCCTGGGGGTGCTCCGAGGAGACCACAATCCACCAGGCTACGCCAAGATGCCCTGTCACGCCATGGTGGGTTGTGCCCCCGGACTGCCTCTTTGCTCTATAAATACCCCAATATTCCAGAAGCCCTAGGGGAGTCGATGAAAATCAATTCCAGTCGCCGCAGAGTCCAGAACCACCAGATCCAATCTAGACACCATCACGGATGGGGTTCACCACCTCCATTGGTGCCTCTCCGATGATGTGTGAGCATTTCTTTGTAGACCTTCGGGTCCATAGTTAGTAGCTAGATGGCTTCCTCTCTCTCGTTTGATTCTCAATACAACGGTCTCGAGTAATTTGCAGTAACGATATGGTTAGGGTTATGGTGTCTCCCACCCCCCACCCACCACCTAAACCCTAGACCATACACCGCTGGTGATCTCCACTTCCCTTTGTGGGTTTTGCCATCTGATCCGGCCATCATCTCCTGCGTCTCCTCCACTTTCTTGTGGTTGTCATCCCCATGGTTGTCCAGGCGGCCATCACCCTGGGTTTGGATTTTTTCTGCTGGGATTGATCTGTCATTCCTTCCATCGTACGGTGCACCCCTCGGATCGATCTGGGTATTTCATCATGGTGGTGTCTTTTGCACGCCACGACTTTCGCCTGGATGAGAAAATGTGGCTCTGGCACTGGAATCTGCGATTGGTGGATATTGTTCTTTTCTCGAGGTATCTTGTCTACATGATCAAGTTTTTGAATTTCATGTTTCATGCAAGGAAGTGCGGTTTTCATCTTGCATCAGCGCTCATTTGTTTGCTCCCAATTCAAATGTTTTTTCATCTTTGGGGCCATGGTAGTCCTGATTGGGAAAAGGAGTTTCATGCATGGCGAGTTGAATGTCAAGAAGAATGGACTCTCGTTAGTCCATCTAAGCGTCGTGCACGCCTTGGCCTTGAGGCTATGAAACATGCACCGACTAAATCTTCCTTGCGTTCATCCACCCATGTTGCTACGATGAAATCCCTGCGTTTTGCTACCTTTTTGAATTATGATGCTTGCAAGGGTTTTCATTATCCGGTGATCCTCAGGAACGTGGTGGTCTTAGTCAACTTGATTTAATCTCATCGCCGGCATCATCTCTGCCGACCTCGCCGTTGAGGGTATTGCAATCTCCAGATATCATGCTCGGATCAGTATCTCCCTGTGATATCCTCCTAGAGTCATCAGGATTGGGTATGCGAGACGGTTTGATTTTCCCCATGCAACTCATGCTAGGCCTGGGCTTCCTGACTCTCAGCCCATCCTATTGGGTTTGGCTCAAAACCCTTTTGAATTATCGGATGATGATTCAGATCAGGCAAGCGATCTTAACTTGCCAAATATGACAAAGTTGCCTAAACTTTCTGCTAGAGGATATTCCATCTCCTAAGTCACCTAAAGAGATAGTTCGTGACTTGCAAGGTCTTGATCGTGTTGTGGAGGAAATTGCAGCCAATTATTGGGATTGTTCAAAGTGCCCTGGCATGGGTCATAGTTTGGTGCGTTGCACCAATAAGATAAGACGTCGTAAATGTTTCAGGTCCGGTCACGTTAAAAAGGACTATACAAGGTCTCCTCCTAATATTAAACTCTGGGTTCCCAAAACCGGTGCACCTCGCCTTGAGCCTCACGCCATCAACAGGGAACTTGACTCTTCGAGCTCCACTGCCTCCTCTGCCAACTCTGACAAATCCCCATCAAAATCTCCAGCCTCCTCTGCTTCTCCACCAAAACCACAAGCACCATCGCGTACGAGCATGATCCCCGTCGCTTCCTACCGGCGGGCCATGATATTGTCGACGGTGGGCCTTTTCGCGTCCCGAGGACTTTCTACACGCCGGCACATGCCCCTCCCCGACGCCATGAATCCTTCATGGTTGGCATTGTGGAACCTCCCCCGCCACCTGAAGATGTCGTCGTTCGTCGACAGCAGGTCCATGCCTTCATCACCAATCAGCTTGAGCTGCCGGTACGATCTGCACAGACTTGGTTTCAAGGAGTAGGTCTTTATGATATGCAAGATCCTGTTATCCGTGTGGCTTTTGTTTCTCATCCACCATGAGCTGTTTGTTAGATTTATTAATCATGATGATGGTGAGGGTTCCCGCGCTCTGCAAGGGCACAGAACTGTCTGGCTGATGTTTGTTGGGGTTCCTTTGGATTATCCCAATGAGGTTAATTTGGCTGAGGTTGTGGGTACTTTTGGTCAGTTCCATTATTGGAATCATCAGGATGATAGACTTGTGCACTCCTTGGTTTATGCATCTTTTCCTGATAATCAACTTGTTCCAAGGGATGTAGTTTTCTGTCAGTATGCAAATGTTGGAGGAGAAATTGTTTCTTGGACTGCCTCTGTCTCGATTTGGACTACTGACTTTGCTGAGAAACATCCACCTGATGAAGATGTCATGCCGTTCGACGGCAACCCTCATGCAATGCCAAGTGAGCTTCAACCGCTCAAAAACTTTTGGGCACTGCCACCGTACCCTGCTCTTGGCTGGAATGATGTCCCACAACCCGCTGCTCCAGAAGAGCCAATCCAACCCAACCCACAAGATCTTCATGGCTGGGGACATGATGATAACCTGAATGACATCCCACAGGTGCAGCCACAAGTTCCAAAAGCGAACTCGATGGTTTTAAATCCATCTATGGGCTCCAATGATTCTGGTGATGCTATTGGCCCAGTTGAGCTTGTTGTTCAGTCTGATGGGCCTAACAATGTTGTGGTTGAAGGCCCAATTTTGGTTGATGAGCAAATTCAGGCTGGTGGCCCACATGAGCATGACCCAGAGCAGCTTGTGGACCAACCAGAGCAGCTGATGGTCATGGAAGAACCACAACAAGATCATGACATGGTTATGCCTACAGATGAGCAAGATCAGGTTCGGAATGACCTTGCAATTATTCCATACAACCCAATTGTGATACAACCTCCTCCTCTGCAAGTTGGGCTTGTGAGAATTATTATGGGGCTAGCTTTACCACCTGATTTTATATGGAGAAGACCTTTTGAGTCTCTCATGCCTACCTTTCTAACTGCACAGATCCCTAGGGCCATGCCTCCACCTGCCAAATTTAGCATGCACAAGAGAACTTGGTCTGTTGCTTTTGATCCACCAGTCTCTTTCAGCTTTCCAGCTTCTCAAAGTGTTGAGTTCCCTCAGAACACTGCAAGAAGGTTGTTTTTGGAGGAAAACAGTAGCCAAAGCTCATTGTCAGGGCCAGATGCTAGTGCCTCTTTCTCTGAAGATTTTTTTAGGCTACTACCGAACCATCTGCCAGCATGAACTAAACCTTCTCTACCACAACTAAGCAGGCCAGGAAACCACATGCAAGAAAGCCCAAGTCTTCTATAGTTCAAGTAGCTCCAGACTTCTTGGATAGAAGGATGACTAGGAGTGCAGCAAAATCCCAAGGTATCAAGCCTACATCTCCTCTATTACCTAAGCCAAGGCCCTCAGGTAGCCTAGAGCTAAGAAGCTGAAGTCTGGCAATCAGGACACCAATGCAAGCACTCAGTCTCAACTAAAGGATGCAAGCACTCAGGAGCAAGTTCCACCTCCAACACCAATTGCTTTGTTACAGCCTCTTGGAGCAACTCTTGGAGTCCTTCTTGAGAAGATTAATGTGGAAAAACTTATGGCCTCTTCAGATGCTGCCCCCAAGCCTTCAGTTTCTCATGATGATTAAATCTTTTTATTGTTCTATAGGGAGGCACGTCCCTTGTCATGCCAGTTATCTAAAACTTGTTTCTCTGTTGCTTGCAACCTGCACATTGTCCTTGGATGTTGGTTTAAGATTTAGGCTTTTGTTTCACTATTATGCAGTGAACTATTATCTCTGCCTTTATATTATTGTTTCCTAATGAATTCACAACAAACAAGAGATTGGAAAGTGATCTGTTGGAATGTGAGAGGCCTAAATTCTGAGGACATGCAAAGAAGTGTTAGATCCAAAATTGAGGAAAGTCAGTGTTCTGTTATTTGTTTGCAAGCAACAAAATGTGACGTCTTTGATCAAAGATCAATTAGGAAGTTTTTCCCTAGAAGGTTTGATAATTTTGTCTACTCATCGTCTGTTGGGGCCTCTGGTGGCATACTTGTGTTGTGGTGCTCAAATATTTTCTCTGGCATTTTAGTGGATACTAAACCATATGGAATTATAGTATCTTTCACATCTATGCACAATTCAAATCAATGGACCTTAGTTAATGTTTATGGGCCCTGTCAAGGACCACCTCGAGATGATTTTGTTCAGTGGTTCTATAACTTGGAAATACCAGTGGATGATAATTGGCTTCTTGTGGGAGATTTTAATTTTATACGATCTCTTGAAAACAGGAACTTTCCTGGTGGGGACATAAATGATATTTTCCTATTCAATGAGATAATTGGCCATCTTGGCCTTCTTGAGCTGCCTCTAAAAGGAAGATCATATACCTGGTCTAACATGCAGGAAAATCCTCTACTTGAGAAACTTGATTGGTTTTTCACTTCCACCACTTGGATCAATGACTATCCCAACACAAAGGTTCATCCTCTAGCAAGAACTGCCTCTGAACATGTGCCCTATGTAGTTTCCATTGCTACATCTATACCCAAGTCAAAAATCTTTAGGTTTGAAAATTATTGGGTGGATTTGCCTGGTTTTTTAATTGTGTGGAATAGTCACGGATGCTCCCACAACAAAATCAAATTCTGCAGCTAGGCTAACTAAAAAGTTCAAAAGGCTCAGATATGCTCTCAAGCACTGGTACCTTAGTTTATCCAAGCTTAAGAAGTCCATTCAGGGTTGCAATGAGGTGGTGTTATTCTTTGACAACCTTGAGGAATTAAGGACTTTAACAAGACCTGAATTTAAAGAAATTCTCCACTTGCAGTTCATATATTGGAAACAGAGATGCACCATTAGATGGATCAAAGTTGGAGAGGAAAACTGAATGTTTTTCCATGCAATGGCCACTGAAAGATTTAGGAGGAATACTATTTCTTGACTACAAAATGAGGATGCAGATATTGTTTCTGTTCATCAGCAAATGGCTAGTATGTTGTGGGGCACTTTCAGAGATAGAATGGGTGTTACTGAGGGAATTGATATGAAGTTCAACATAGCTTCTTCGATTGATACTGTGGATGGGCTTGATAATTTGTCTGCTCCTTTCTCTGAGGATGAGATAAATGAAGTTCTTAAATACTTGCCTACTCATAGGGCCCCTAGCCTTGATGGTTTCACTAGCTTCTTTGTTAAAATGATGCTGGCATATTATCAAGTAGGATTTCTTGTAGCTCTTCCAGGATTTTTATGGTGGAAAGATAACAATTAGCAGCATCAATGGGTCTTTGATTACCTTAATACCAGAGAAGTTGTCTCCCGAGGGCCCTAATGATTTCAGGCCCATTTCTTTGACAAATACTTGCTTCAAGTTTCTAACAAAAAATTTAGCAAATAGATTACATAAGGTTATTTTAAAGTGCATTCACAAAAAATCAATATGGTTTATTGAAGTCCAAGTCTATTCAAGATTGAATTGCTTGGACACTTGAGTACATACACCAGCGCCACAAGTCCAAGAAGCCCATTTTGATTCTCAAGTTGGATTTTGCAAAGGCTTTTGAGTAAGTGGAACATGACATCATCCTCAAGCTTCTGTATCACAAAGGTTTTGATAGCGAATGGATTGGCTGGATTAGAGAGCTTTTATCCTCTGGCACTTCCTCTGTCATTCTGAATGGAGTGCCGGGAAAACAATTTATTTATAAAACGGGAGTAAGGCAGAGTGACCCACTCTCACCACTTCTGTTTGTTCTTGACCTACTACAGACTTTGGTTAATAATATGCTGACAAATGGAGAGATTACATTGCCTATTGAAACTCATGCAAATGATTTTCCTATAGTTCAATATGCTAATGATACTCTCCTCATTGTACCTGCTGTGGACTCCCAGCTTTTGGCTCTCAAGGAAATGCTGCAAGATTTTTATGCCTCCACTGGACTCAAAGTTAATTTCCATAAGTCATGTATATTGCCTATGAATGTGGATGAGGCAAAAACTACAAGATTGGCTACTGTTTTTGGTTGTCAGGTTGGAACTCTCCCTTTTACCTATCTTGGGCTTCCTGTTGGCACCACCAAGCCAAGGATTCAGGACTTAATCCTAGTGGGGGACAAAGTTGAAAGAAGGTTGTCTGCTAGTTCATGCCGTCTGAATCAAGGAGCTAGATTGCAAATGGTACAATCGGTTTTGTCTTCCTTGCCCATATATTTTCTATGCAGTTTATGCTTGCCAGCTAGTATTATCAAGAAAATTGAAATAATTATGAGGCAGTGCTTATGGAGAGGCAATTCTGACACTCCCAGACAATCATTAGTTGCATGGCCTCTAGTTTGCAGGCCTAAATACAAAGGAGGCATGGGAATTATTAACCTGCAAATCCAAAAAGAGCTCTCCTTACCAAGCACCTATATAAGTTCTACAACAAAGCAGACATCCCTTGGGTATCTCTCATTTGGAATACCTATTATGATGGAGTTGTACCCCATGGAACTGTGTTATGTGGTTGTTATTGGTGGAGGGATATCATCAAAATCAATGAAGCTTTCAGGCTGCATTCTGTGGTTACTATAAATATGGGAGATTTTTCTCTCTTCTGGATTGATGCTTGGTGTTTCTTGGGATCATCTGTTCCTCTCAGGGAGAGGTTTCCCATGCTTTTCTCTTTTGCCATTGATGATAAGGTATCTGTGAGAGATGTCATTAATACTCCGGATATGTCTAAAGTCTTCCATCTACCCTTGTCGCCAGAAGCAATGGAGGAGATGATCATTGTACAGGCTAGCCTCCTGGATCTAAATGCTGATGAGAGCATCAATGATTATTGGTCTTGGACACCTGGCAAAGGGAATTTTTCATCTAAGAGCTACTATACAATGATGCATGCTCATCTCCCTACTAATACGCCGGCTAAATGGATTTGGGAAAGTAGGTCAATAATGAAGATCAAGGTGTTTGCGTGGTTAATGCTCATTGACAGGCTCAACACCAGAGATTTGCTGGTTAGGAGGCACTGGAGATCGCGTTAGGAGGACAACACTTACCCATTATGTCATGCTCAAGCTCATGAGGATAGAGACCAACTATTCTTCACCTGCCAATTCAGCTCAAGGATATGGAATTATCTGCAAATTCAATGGCTAGCTAGTCTGTCTCCCACAGAGTGTTTGGTTGTCGCACGACAAAGTTTTGGCCAACCTTTCTTCAAAGAGGTTGTTTATCTGGCTGCATGAAACATCTGGTTGTTAAGGAATGGAAGAATCTTCAGGAATGAAAGCCACACCTTTGCAGCATGAAAGAGGAGCTTTATCCATGATATTACCTTGCTATCCCACAGATTCAAGCCTAGCCTAAACCCTTTGTTGTTACATTGGATTAATTCTTTGCCCTAGTTGGATCCCTGTAATTGTGTAATTTGCCTGTATATATGTACATAGGCCCATAGGTAAGTAATTTTATTCTAGATTTACTTACCAGAACCTTTTGTATTTTTGTTGGTTGAGTTTTAATAAAGTACTTTGGGGCTGTTGCCTCACAGTTTCCAGTAAAAAAATACAATGGTCTCTTGGAGATCAATATGATGTAACTCTTTTTATGGTGTGTTTGTTGGGATCGGATGAACTTAGAGTTTATGATCAGATCAATCTTTTTATATCCATGGAAGTATTTGAGTTTCTTAGATCTCTTTTATGCATGATTGCTTATAGCCTCATATTTCTTCTCTGATATTTTGGTTTTGTTTGGCCAACTTGATCTATTTATCTTGCAACGGGAAGAGGTGCTTTGTAGTGGATCCGATATTACGGTGCTTGATCCCAGTGACATAAGGGGAACTGACACGTATGTATAGTTGATACTAAGGATAAAACGATGGGGTCTATCTCTACATAGATAGATCTTGTCTACATCATGTCATCATTCTTAATGCATTACTCCGTTTCTGCATGAACTTAATACACTAGATGCATGCTGGAGAGTGGTCGATGTGTGGAGTAATAGTAGTAGATTCAGGCAGGAGTCGGTCTACTAATCTTGGACGTGATGACTATGTAATGATCATTGCCTAGATATTGTCATGAGTATTTGAAGTTCTATCAATTGCCCAACACTAATTTGTTTACCCAACATTTGCTATTTTTCTCAAGAGAAGCCACTAGTGAAACCTACGGCCCCCGGGTCTCTTTCCCATATTATTTTCCTTTGCAATCTATTTTATTTGCCTTTTATTTTTAGATCTATTAAATCCAAAAATAAAAAAATACCTTGATGCAATGTATCTTATTTGCCGATCGATCTATCAATATTTAAAACTCTCTCATGTCCGTTTGCCCATCTTGGGGCGCCGCTAGGCGAAAGGGATTGACAACCCCTTTTACACATCGGTTGCGAGTAGTTGTTATTTGTGTGCAGGTGTTGTTTACATTGTGTTGCTTGGTTCTCCTACTAGTTCGATAACTTGGGTTTCATATCTGAGCGAAATACCTACCGCCGTTGTGCTGCATCATCCCTTCCTCTTTGGGGAAATATCGACGTAGCTTCAAGGGACAGCATAGCACAGCGCGACAGAGATCACACAGGTAGTTTTTACCAAGGTTCGGGGCACCGTGAGGCATAAAAAGTCTACTCCTACTTTGGTGGATTGAGGCTGGATAATGGTGGAGGACGCGATGCTCTTCCCCGATAGGGTGGCCTCGAGGCGAGAGTGGCTACGCGCATATGAATATGCAAGTGTCCGAATCCTCTCTACAGTTTCCATGGGCCTCCTTCTATAGATAAAGGGGTCACCATAGTGGCAAATCAGTCTTTTACATAATGATTAGATAGCAAACAGTGCTATCATACCTAACTCTGCAGGCGGATAGAGCGAATTAAATGTGCCACTCAGTGTCACATCACTGCATGCCCGATAGGCCTTGTCGGGATGTTTTGCAGCTTCGCGCTTGCTTGCTTGACACATCTCAGGGCGGGTGTAGTTTGGAAGTGTTTTCTGTAGGAACTGGCCGCCATGTGGCAGGAAGCAGCCACTTAGTCACTTAAGGGCTTGACACCGCACTGATCGATGACGTGCGTCATTGTGAGGTGGTGCGATGGAGTATTTCGCCTCCAGAAGCCCCAGCAGGCCTGCCGGACGGTATGGAGGCTTGCTTTTGGGGTAACCCCGACCTCGCCTGGCTCGCCTACCCAGCAAGGGAGATTTTCTTTCCCTTAGTGATATCTTGCTTCTCTAGCTTGACTTGGTCTTCTTGATCTACACTCTGATTCTTCAAACGGCTGATCCTTAGTGCTTGGTCTAATCTTGGGTGCTGAAAACTTGTCCTTAGGCATGTGCATAGTCTGGGCAACGGACCCAGGGTTGGTTGCAGTGACAAGGAGAAAATTGGCAAAGACGAGGAAGGCGGGTGGAAGGCCGTCAGGTCGGAGTATGATGGCATCGACGCCTTCGTCTCATACCGCCTGTCCGTCGCACTATCCTCCGAATCTTCCCCCGTCCTGGCACCATCATCACCAGCCTCCTACGGGCGGTTGCTAGGGAGGGGATGCTCTCTTTGTGCCTTCTACCGGAAGCACCCTTCGGTTCTGGCGGTGGCGACTGGGGGGCCGCCTAGCCGCTTGCTTTGTCTGCCGCCTGCGCAGCCTCGCCACTCCCGATCTTGTCAGGCTTCTCCTCGTAGCCCTTAACGGGGTCAGGATGTGCTTCTGCCCAGGCACTCCTTTTTCCCGCTTCACCTCCCACTATAGTTCCTAGGAGCAGAGGAACAAGAGAGGTATTACGGGGCACTTATCTTTTTTCAGTCTAAAATATGTAAGCATTTGCCAAATTTTAGTCTTAAGTATGTAATTTATTTTATGCATGTTTGTGCTTTGTAAGATTTCTACTTGCTTATTCGCATATTAATGAAAAAGACAAGCCTTGTTGGGTACATGTGCATGTCTTCTATCCATGCAGAAGAGGAACGCCTCTATACTTCGGAGTAAACAAATTTCCTAGGCAAGCTATCTTGCCGGTGCCTTCCATTGTTGACCATCCCATTCTCAACCCTCATGTTTCAAATTCTACTACAACCTTCCTGACCGAAGCAACGTTCAGACACAGGATGGGAGCACAAATGTTTCGAAGCCGCAATCTTTGTCTATGCGTGTCGGGACCCCGATTCTAAGTCACACCGATCTAGCATGTAACACCTCATATCGCTTTGCGGCCTCACGCACAGTATTCCCACGGGTGTCGCCTTACCATGGCCCGGGCCCGTTTGCGCCTTTTGGCTCACGTATATGATACTATCGCCAGCATCCATATGACAGAGAACCCGGGCCGACATGACTAGTCGTGAACCCAAAGTGGCACTGACTTACAGGGACAGGCATACATGAAACAACATTGAGCATGTCGGTCATCAGCGTGTGAATCCGGGCTGTAGCAACTGGGCTAATAGGACTCCGGGAACCCGGGCTGTAGCAGGCTAGACATGACTCCGGATGTCACCGCGTGACATTTCCCCGAAGGGACAGACATAGGAACGAAGTGAATCACATGCCGGCCAGTCTAAGTGTTCCGGAGCAGTAGTGCTGGGCTAGCAGGACCCCGGGTAAACCGGGCTGTAGCGGACTACCATGGCTCGGTGGAAGCACTAGACTACATTTCCCCATAAGAGAGGCTATCAAGGATAGACAACTAGGTTGTCGAATCCCACACATAGCAATACACGTTACACGTACGCATAACATGCAAGTATGTGCTATACAACATGGCATCACAACATAACGCAAACTCATATAGATAAAGGCCCAGAAGAGCCACATAGCATTAAATACAAACAGGGGTCACATGACCCATCATTCAGAGCATACAAGCAACAGAAGCATTACATGTCTGAGTACAGACAACTACAAAAGGAAAAGGCTGAGAAGCCTGACTATCTACAAGTCCCTCCCAAGGGTACAAGATCGTAGCTGAGGTAACAAGCTACTCGTCGAAGTCCAAGAGGTACTACTAGTGAGACAAATGTCTCACTTGCAAAACATAAATAAAGCAAATGTGAGTACAAAGGTACTCAGCAGGACTTACATTAGATCCTATCATACATTCATTTGTATCAGGAAGGTAATGTGGGGTTTAGTTGCAGCAAGCCAGCTTTGACTCAGTGGCTATCCTATTCTACGACAATGAGAAACTTCTTTGAGGTGAGGCAGCGCACACGAGTCCACTAACCACAACATCAATACACTACTATGGATTCATCCCCGTCTCTCTACGAGAAGGCCATCCATAGCACTCACAATTGTCTTGAGCATTTTAGAGTATCCACTTTAAGTTGTCTATGTACCACGTAAGCATCCAAGAAGTCCATAACCGCGGACCCGGCTATTCGAATAGATCATGATAACCCTGCAGGGGTGTACTTCTTCACACACGCTTTCGCCACTTACCGCCATGTACACGTCATGTATCTCGGCAACCTTCAAGCGGAAGCCTGGCGAGGGAGTCGGCCACGACCTAACTAACCACACAAGACTCTAGTCCAGGTTTATCGCCTATTCGGGTTCCATCCGCAAGGAGATCCGGCCGGGGTGTCGCTCACGGCCCCAAACGATGTGTGCAGGGTTCCCAAGCCCACCTCGCTGGATGGATCTATGCTTGGTACACCGTGCCACTTGTGCCTAGTCTGTCCCAAGCCCACCTGGCCGGGTGCCACTTGGTAGACTACTAACACTACCTACAAACACCAGAAACTATTTGCAACTCCTAGACAGAGATCAAGTTGGCTAATAAGTCGAGAGGGGCACTTAAGCATTCCAATGTGTGCTAGTAGCTAGTCATTGGACAACATACACGGAACTCGGTGCTTAAGGATGGTTCCAGTGAGACAACCCACCATGTACTCCTACATGGCCTCTCACTGCTACCTTTACCAAATCGTGTTCACACGCTTAACTCTCAGCACCAGAACATATCGTAACACTCCAATTCATTCCCGATGAATCAGACCTGACATACTCTAAGCAATAGCAGGCAATGCATGGTAGGAACACAACATGGCTCAATCAACTCCTACACATGCTAGTGGGTTTTAACTATTTACTGTGGCAATGACAGGTCATGCAGAGGAATGGGTTCAACTACCGAAGCATAAAGTAGCAGTTTAATCGTTGTTGTCCTAATGCAATAAATGAGAGCAGGAGTGAGAGAGTAGGATTGTATCAAAATGAACAAGGGGGTTTGCTTGCCTGGTAGATCAACAGAGGGGGCACTTCTCCACTAACAGGTACTCTGGATCGGTCTCCGGAGCAGGACCTATCAAGAAGGAACAGTGTCGACAAATCAAAACACAATCATATGCAACAATATGATGCATGAACATGGCATGTAGATGTGATGTTGTTTGAGCTAATGCAGCTAGCATTCATTTCGATGAAGTCCATTTGAACCTAGAATTCAAATGTAACTCCAAGCTAAGTCTTTATAAATGGCATTTATATGTTTTCACCTATACAGCAAGTATAAGTTGGTTTAACATGCATGAAACTGGTACATATGGATAGATTGAATTTTTCTGATAATTTTTCATATATAACTTATTTCAATCTGAGCTACGGTTGAATTTCTATGAATTTTAGAAGTTTATACCATTTTCTGGATTTTCCTGATTTATTTATAAACCAAAAATGATATATTGCGTCAGCACTACGTCAGCATGATGTAAGCGAGTCAACGGGGCTGACCAGGTCAAACCTAATGTGTGGGGTCCACACGTCAGTGTCACAGTTAGTTAACAGGGTTAGTTAGTTATTAAACTAATACTAAACTAAAATTAACAGGGCCGGGCCCCACATGTTATTGACCCATACGGGTCAAATATGGTCAAACTGGGGGGGGGGGGCGGTCAAACCAGAGTCAACCCGCCGGCGTTTAGCCACCGGCGAGGCAGAACGCGGCGGAGGGGCACGGGATTCGCCTTCCGGTGACCAAACGCTTGGCGGAGACCAGCTACGCGATGCCCAGGCTCGCGCGCATCCAGTGGGACACGTGGGAGGTCGTGGGGTGGCCGGAGACGATGGCCACGGCAACCATGGCGGTGGCCGGAGCTACTGGTACGGCGGGTTCGGTGCTACGGAGCTCGGGAGGGCAAGGCGTTGGTGGCTACGGGCTCGTGGAGGGACGCTGAGCACGTTGATGTGTTCGCCCGCGGGCTACAGCATCTGAAACGACGGCGGCGACATGGCTGTGCGGCGGCGAGCTTCGGGCACGGTGACGCTAGCGCTTAGAGGACATGCGGGGCGACTGGGTTAGGGCGAAACGAAGAGGGGCTCACCCCGCATCGTTTGGAGGCGTCAGCGAGCTCGGGGGAGGCCGGACGACGACGTGGCGTTGTAGGCGATCTCGAGCGCTGGAGGTTGAAGACGACAGCGGTGGCGACGCTCCAGGGCTTCCCGCATTGTGTGGCTCGACGGAGAAGTAGCAGACAGTGGCGCGGAGCTTGCAGACACGGAGAGAGGGTGAGGGGGAGGCGGTGGCTACGACAATGGCGAGCGGCAGCGACGGCAGCGCTCGGGCGGGTGAGAGAGAGAGAGCGGCAGAGGAGGGGAGGCCATGGGAGAGAGTGAGAGAGGTGCGGGGCGGCGCGTGGCGTCGTCCAGGGCATCCAGGGCGACGGGGGAGTGAGGCAGGAAGGCAGGAGGTGGCCGGACGTGTGTGTGCGCGCCGCGGGCACACGCCCCTGTCCTCCTGGCGGGAGGTGGAGGATGACTGGCACTGGCCAGTCGGCTGGGACGGCCTGTTGGGCCACTGGGCTGCCAGGCTGCACAGGGAGGTAAGTGTAGGTAAGGTTTTTCCATTTTTGTTTTCTTTTCTATTTTCTGGCATTTGTTTCTGATTTAGTAAAATACTAAACAAATTTATTTCCTTATGCCAATTTTTGTAGGAGCTAATGGTATTATTCCACAGCTCCTCCATAACTAGCATAATTTTTGGACATATATTATATATATAACATATATATATCCAATGCAAATAATTATTGCATTAATTCCAAATGGCCAAAATAAATACTTATGAGCTCCTGAAAATGTTGGTTTGATTTTTATCTCTGTCCAATATTTTCAGAGAGAAACATGAGCATTTTCTTGGACCTTTTTGGAGCAATTTTTTTATTTGGTCATTTCCAGAATGATTCTGAGGGTTTCACAAATCACCATTTCAAATTTAAATGGAATTTAAACATGATGCAAACATGAAGGCTAGCCTAGGTCATACCAGAACTAGGGATGTGACAACTCGCCCCCACTCGGAAGAATCTCGTCCCGAGATTCAGGAGTCGGCAGAAAGAAAGCGGGGTACTCAAGTCGAAAACAATCTTCACGCTCCCAAGTAGCTTCTCTCTCAGAATGATGAGACCACTGAACCTTGAGAAACTTGATGTTGTGACATCGGGTGACACGCTCTACTTGATCAAGGATGCAAACAAGGTACTCTCGATATGTGAGGTTATCTTGGAGATCAAGCGTTTCGTGGTCCACTCCGCGGATGGGACCGTGGAAGACATCATGTACTCGGGAAAGATGTGGGGGTAGTTCCAACTGGTAGGCAACCTCTCCTCGTTTAGCGAGAATGCGAAAAGGACCAATGTAACGAGGAGCCAACTTGCCCTTGATACCGAAAGGATGGGTACCCTTCAAAGGGGTAACCCGAAGGTAAGCCTTGTCGCCAACTTCATAAGCCACTTCCTTATGACGACGGTGTTACTGGCTCTTTTGACAAGATTGGGCTGTTTTCAAATTCTCACGAATGATGCAAACTTGCTCTTCTGCCTCCTGAATCATGTCCGATCCAAAGAATTGTCTTTCACCGGTTCCTGACCAGTTCAGAGGTGTTCGACATCTTCGTCCATAGAGAACCTCAAAAGGAGCTTCCTTGAGGCTGGATTGGTAGCTATTGTTATAACCAAACTCAGCAAAGGGAAGACACTTATCCCAATCCATACCGAATGAGATAACACAAGCTCTAAGCATGTCTTCGAGAATTTGGTTGACCCTTTCCACCTAACCACTTGACTGAGGGTGGAAAGCGGTACTGAAACAAAGGTGGGTGCCCATGGCAGTTTGGAAACTCTCCCAGAAATGAGACCATGGTCTGAATTGATCTCTAGTGGGACACAATGAAGTGAAACTATTCGATAAATATATAAGTCAGCGAGTTGACTAGAGGTGATACTCTCTCGAACAGGTAGGAAGTGAGCCACTTTGGAAATACGATCAATGACTATGAAGATAGCATTATTCCCTCTCTTGGTCCTGGGAAAGCCGGTGATGAAGTCCATACCAACTTTATCCCATTTCCACTCAGGATTAGCTAAAGGCTGAAGGGTGCCAGCAGGCCTTTGATGCTCTGCCTTAACGCGACGACAAACGTCGCAGTTAGCAATAAACTGAGCAATTTCTCTCTTCATCCTAGTCCACCAAAACCTCTGGCGTAGGTCCTGATAAATCTTAGTACTACTAGGATGAATCGTGAGAGGAGATTCATGTGCCTCCTTAAGAATCAGTTGTCGCAGATGTTGATTCTTGGGAACCACCAAGCGATTCTCAAAGAAAACAAGACCTCGATCATCCATAGATAAACATCCACCAACTCCCTTCTTAATGTTTCTCTTGATGCGGATAACACCCCTATCAAACTTCTGATCAGTAATGATCTGATCCTCAAGGGTAGGTTTTGCCACCAAGGTAGAAAGGAATCCATGAGGAGCAATGTGAAGGTTAAGCTTACATAATTCCTCATGGAGAAGTGGTTGGCCCTGCTGCAACATGAGATTCTACAATAGGACTTACGACTTAGCGCATCAGCCATGACATTCCCATTGCCTGGGGTGTAGGTAATTCCTAAATCGTAATCTGAGATCAACTCCAACCAACGTCTTTGCCTAAGGTTCAAATCTGGTTGGGTGAAGATATACTTGAGACTCTGGTGATCGGTGTAAATCTCGCAACGCTTACCAAGAAGGTAATGTCGCCAGGTCTTAAGTGCATCGACTACGGTTGCAGGCTCTAGATCATGTGTAGGATAATTCCCCTCATGTGGATGCAACTGTCGAGATGCATAGGCAATCACATGACGATCCTGCATAAGAATGCAACCTAGTCCCTGTCGTGAGGCGTCGCAGTAGATAACAAAGTCCTTAGTGAAATCCGGTGGCACAAGTATGGGAGCAGAAGTCAGGCGTCTTTTCAGTTCCTGAGAACTGTGCTCACACTATGGGGACCTGTAACGCCCTGAGACCGATGTGCCAGGTGTCCTCCAGTTATTCTCTGTTGTTGCCTTGTCATTTGCTTGCGTGTCATGCATTGCATATCATGTCATCATGTGCATTTCATTTGCATACACGTTTGTCTCATGCATCCGAGCATTTTCCCCGTTGTCCGTTTTGTAATCCGGCGCTCCTATGTCACCCGGTGTCCCTTTGTACCTCTTTTTGTGTGCGGGTGTTAAACGTTCTCGGATTGGACCAAGACTTGTCATGCGGCCTTGGATTACTATCGGTAGACCGCCTGTCAAGTTTCGTGCCATTTGGACTTCGTTTGATATTCCAACGGTTACCCGAGGGACCGAAAAGGCCTCGTGAGTGTTGCAGCCCAACAGCCTTCCAAAGTGTCCCAAAACCGACCTAAACCTCTTCCATCATCTCGGTCGTTCGACCACGATCGCGTGGCCTAAAACCGCACCTCATTTGGAGCCTCCTAGCGCCTCTACCTATAAATATGTGTGCATCCCCGCATTTTTCGCGCAGTCCAAACCCTAGCAAACTCCTCCCCGCGTCGCCGGACACTTCCTCCCGCGTCGGCCGGACATGTCCACCCCGCTGCCACCTCACTCCGGCCATCCAGAGGCCGCCACGTCACCCCGCCGCCGCCGCTAGCCTACCAGCGCGCGCCACCTGTCCGCCCCATACCCCACTTCACCGCGCCGCCGCCCGGGCCCAGATCCAGCCCGTCCTAGGCCGAACCGGGCCGTACCCGAGCTGTCGTCCTCCCTCGAGCCCCCGAGACGATCCCCGCTTTGGATCGAGGGGAGGAGCCCTCGTCCCCGAGCTCGTCGCTCCTCCCGAGCCACCACCGCGCATGCCTCCCGCGCTGGAGCGTCGCCGCTGCCGTCGGACTCTAGCAGCAGGCCAGCCCCGTCCCTCACCAGCTCCCTTCACCTTCTCTAGTGCTTTCCCTCTCTGCTAAACGCTGCGCCGCCGCCATTTTCCTTGCAGGAGCCGCCGCCGAGTACATCGACGGCCTTCGCGCCCTCGTCCGCGGCCGGATCCGGGGTCCCATGCCCGGATCTGCCCGTTTTCGACCCATGACCTCGTCCCCGCCTCCGGTGGCCGCCCCGGCGACCGCCGCCGCCATGTCCCTGCTCCGGGACGAGCAGAGGAGCTGTTCGTCCCGCTTGCACCACCATGTGGGCCTCGCCACCGGCAGTCGGCCCCGTCCGGCCCAGCCACCCGAGGCCAACCGCTGGGCTGCCTCCTCTCTGCAACCTGGGATTGGCCCATGGTGAGGACCCGCCAAACCTCGCACATTGCACTGTGTATAATACGACACTCACTGTGTGTTTTTTTCATATCCCTGAATTTGACTAAGTCCCCAGATCTGCTACTTTTTTAGACATATTCATCGCATCATAACTTCGCACCCGTTGCTTCGATTCATGCGTGTAGCATATCAAAATGTTCGCCTCGACGAGTACATCATTTCATCTTATTGCATCATTTGCATTTGAGCTCATCTTGATGCCCGAAATTTCGTTGGAAGAGGGCTATGTGATGAATTTGTCAGATCTGATTCATCAAATGGCATTTTGTCATTTTTGCCATGATTAATGTGTGCATGCTATGATCGTGAGCTCTACATGTGTTTTGTAGAATGCCATGCCATCTTTACAGGGGTGTATGCCATGTATTTTTGTGATCTTTGTGGTGACTAGTAAAATCTTGCAAAGTAGCGCAATCAGTAATGCTGATTTCAGGGACTTAGAATTTCACTAAGTCCATGTCCTGATTTTGTTGTTATGCCATATGTTCATGTTGTTTCCTAGTGATCCGTGCCTCTTTTGAGGATGATAAGTAAGGATGTTTTGTTAACATTGTGGTTCTATATCCATCCATGTCTTTGTTTGCAATTATGGAGCACCCTAGCTTGAGTCAATCGAGCTCTACTTTTGCTATAAAGTGAATCCTGGCAGATTGTTGACATGTTTAGCGATTTTGCCGAGGATGTTGCTATCTATCCGTGCATGCTATGTTGTTGTTCTTGCCATTTCTAGCTTCTATGCCATGTATTCTTGATGGGTGTATGCTTAGTTTGTCATGCCATGCTCTGTAGTGAGTGCATAGAGCTCGTAAACATGCCTACTCGTTACCTGATTTGCATGCTCCAGTTTTTCACCAAGTCTGAGATCTGTTTATGTTTTTGCCATGTTCACATGCTTGCAATTGTATTTTCTGATCCCTTTTGGCTCAAGGTCCCTAAGGGAATTTTGTTAAGTGCTTTGAGTACCTTCATTCCATGCCTTTCTTTGCCATGTTAAGTTACAGTAGCATGTAGTTTTCACGCTCTAAAGTGTGCTTCCTGATGATAAATTCCAGACTTGTGTTAATTTCACTAAGTCTGAAACCTGTTATCATTTGCACTTTTGCCATGCTAGTTTGAACCTGTTAATGAGTGAATTAGTCATAGCTCAGTGTTCATCTTTTGTCAAGCATCTTGAGTGGATTCCTTCCATTTATTTTGTTGCCATGTTGGAGTGCTGTAGCTTATTTATCTTGATGCATTAAAAGGCTACTTGCTGATTATCGCAGACCAATGCCATATTTGTTTTGCTTGCCATTTCCAAACCGTGCATCTGATTCCGGTGATCTTTATATTGATTTCAACCGAAATCACCTCACCTTTCCAGTGGAACTATTAGATTTAAAAATTAAGGCTAGGTTCAATCATTCCTTTGCAAATCATGCATATGCATCACATACGGCATCCTGCATATCATATCATGTTCATGTGTTGGTCGTTTACTATGTTGTGTGCTTCTTTCCGGTGTTGCTTACTTCGGGTTGGTTCCCATAACGTCGCCTTTGTGAGGACCCGTTCGACGACGTCCGTTCGTCTTCTTCATGGACTCGTTCTTCTTCCTTGCGGGATTTCAGGCAAGATGACCCTACCCTTGAAATCACTTCTATCTTTGCTTGCTAGTTGTTCGCTCTTTTTCTGTGCCTATGATGCGATACCTACCACTTGCTTATCATGCCTCATATATTGTTAAACCAAGCCTCTAACCCACCTTATCCTAGCAAACCGTTGTTTGGCTATGTTACCGCTTTGCTCATCCCCTCTTACAACGTTGTTAGTTGCAGGTGAAGATTGAAGTTTGTTCCTTGTTGGAACATGTTTACTTGTTGGGATATCAAAATATCTCTTATCTAACTAATGCATCTATATACTTGGTCAAGGGTGGAAGGCTCGGCCTTATGCCTGGTGTTTTGTTCCACTCTTGCCGCCCTAGTTACCGTCATATCGGTGTTATGTTCCCGGATTTTGCGTTCCTTACGCCGTTGGGTTATAATGGGAACCCCTTGACAGTTTGCTTTGAATAAAACTCCTCCAGCAAGGCCCAACCTTGGTTTTACCATTCGCCACCTAGCCTTTTTCCCTTGGGTTAGGCCAGCCCAAGGGTCATCTTTATTTTAACCCCCCCGGGCCAGTGCTTGTCTAAGTGCTGGTCCAAAACAGAGCCACTTGCGGCGCCACCTCGGGGAAACTTGAGGGCTGGTTTTAGCTGTACGTAGGGTTAATCTGGTGTTGCCCTGAGAACGAGTACGTGCAGCTCCCATAAGGATGTCGGCGCATCGGGCGGTCTTTCTGGACTTGTTTTACCATTGTCGAGGCTGTCTTGTAACCGGAATTCCGAGTCTGATCAGGTCTTCCCGCTAGAAGGAATATCCTTCGTTGACCGTGAGAGCTTGTGATGGGCTAAGTTGGGACTCCCCTGCAGGGATTTGAACTTTCGAAAGCCGTGCCCGCGGCTGTAGACGGGAATTTGTTAATGTCCGGTTGTAGAAAACCTGAAGTTGACCTTAATTAAAACACATCAAACGCGGGTGTAACCGTGATGGTCTCTTCTCGGCGGAGTCCGGGAAGCGAACACGGTGTTGGAGTTATGCTGGACGTAGGTTGTTCTAGGATCACTTCTTGATCATATATTTCTCGAATGTGCTTTGCCTTCTCTTCTTGCTGTCATTTGCGTATGTTTAGCCACCATATAAGCTAGTCGCTTGCTGCAGCTCCACCTCATACCTTTTACCCTTTCCTATAAGCTTAAATAGTCTTGATCGCGAGGGTGTGAGATTGTTGAGTCCCCGTGACTCACAGATTACTTCCAAAACCAGATGCAGGGACCGATGATACCGCTCCAGATGATGCGCTTGAGCTCAAGTGGGAGTTCGATGAAGACTCTCGTCGTTACTCTGTGTCTTTCCCAGATGATCAGTAGTGGTGCCCAGTTGGGGCGATCGGGGACTTTGTCGCATGTGGGGGTTGATCTTTATTTTGGTACCGTAGTCGGACCATGAGTGTATTGGATGGTTGTAATGTTATTCATGCATTTGTGTGACGTGGTGAGTGTAAGCGAACTATGTACTTTTTCCCCTTTTATCTGCTACTTTTTCAGACATATTCATCGCATCGTAACTTTGCACCCGTTTCTCCGATTCGTGCGTGTAGCATATCAAAATGTTCGACACGGCGAGTACATCATTTGCATTTGAGCTCATATTGATGCCCGAAATGTCGTTGGAAGAGGGCTATGTGATGAATTTGTCAGATCTATTTCAGCAAATGGCATTTTGTCATTTTTGCCATGATTAATGTGTGCATGCTATGATCCTGAGCTCTACATGTGTTTTGTAGAATGACATGCCATCTTTACAGGGGTGTATGCCATGTATTTTTGTGATCTTTGTGGTGACTAGTACAAGCTTGCAAAGTAGCGCAATCGGTAATCCTGATTTCAGAGACTTAGAATTTCACTGATTCCATGTCCTGATTTTGTTGTTATGCCATATGTTCATGTTGTTTCCTAGTGATCCGTGCCTCTTTTGAGGATGATCAGTAAGGATGTTTTGTTAACATTGTGGTTCTCTATCCATCAATGTCTTTGTTTGCAATTATGGAGCACCCTATCTTGAGTCGATCGAGCTCTACTTTTGCTATAAAGTGAATCCTGGCAGATTGTTGACATGTTTATCTATTTTGCCGAGGATGTTGCTATCGATCCGTGCATGCTATGTTGTTGTTCTTGCCATGTCTAGTTTCTATGCCATGTATTATTAATGGGTGTATGCTTAGTTTGTCATGCCATGCTCTATAGTGAGTGCATCGAGCTCGTAAACATGCCTACTCGTTAACTGATTTGCATGCTCCAGTTTTTCACTAAGTCTGAGATCTGTTTATGTTTTTGCCATGTTCACATGCTTGCAATTGTATTTTATGATCCCTTTTGGCTCAAGGTCACTAAGGGACTTTTGTTAAGTGCTTTGAGTAGATTCTTGCCATGCCTTTCTTTGCCATGTTAAGATCCTGTAGCATGTAGTTTTCATGCTCTAAAGTGTGCTTCCTGATGATAAATTCCAGACTTGTGTTAATTTCACTAAGTCTGAAACCTGTTATCATTTGCACTTTTGCCATGCTTGTTTGAACCTGTTAATGAGTGAATTAGCCATAGATTGGTGTTCATCTTTTGTCAAGCATCTTGAGTGTATTCCTTCCATGTATTTTGTTGCCATGTTTGAGTGCTGTAGCATTTTTATCTTGATGCAGTTAGAAGGCTACTTGCTGATTATCGCAGACCGGTGCCATATTTGTTTTGCTTGCCATTTCCAAACCGTGCATCCGATTCCGGTGATCTTTATATCGATTTCAACCGAAATCACCTCACCTTTCCAATGGCACTCTTGGATTTCCAAGTTGAGGCCAGGTTCAATCATTCCTTTGCAAATCATGCATATGCATCACATACCGCATCCCACATATCATATAATGTTCATGTGTTGGTCGTTTACTATGTTGTGTACTTCTTTCCGGTGTTGCTTTCTTCGGGTTGGTTCCGATAACATCGTGTTTGTGAGGACCCGTTCCACTACGTCCATTTGTCTTCTTCATTGACTCGTTCTTCCTTGCCGTATTTAAGGCAAGATGACCATACCCTCGAAATCACTTCTATCTTTGCTTGCTAGTTGCTCGCTCTATTGCTATGCCTATGCTGCGATACCTACCACTTGCTTATCATGCCTTTCATATTGTTAAACCAAGCCTCTAACCCACCTTATCCTAGCAAACCGTTGTTTGGCTATGTTACCGCTTTGCTCAGCCCCTCTTATAGCGTTGTTAGTTGCAGGTGAAGATTGAAGTTTGTTCCTTGTTGGAACATGTTTACTTGTTCGGATATCACAATATATCTTATCTAATTAATGCATCTATATACTTGGTAAAGGATGGAAGGCTCGGCCTTATGCCTGGGGTTTTGTTCCACTCTTGCCGCCCTAGTTTTCGTCATATCGGTGTTATGTTCCCGGATTTTGCGTTCCTTACGCGGTTGGGTTATAATGGGAACCCCTTGAAAGTTAACTTTGAATAAAACTCCTCCAGCAAGGCCCAACCTTGGTTTTACCATTCGCCACCTAGCCTTTTTCCCTTGGGTTAGGCCAGCCCAAGGGTCATCTATATTTTAAACCCCCCGGGCCAGTGCTTGTCTAAGTGTTGGTCCGAAACAGAGCCACTTGCGCTGCCACCTCGGGGAAACTTGAGGGCTGGTTTTAGCTGTACGTAGTGTTCATCCAGTGTTGCCCTGAGAACGAGATATGTGCAGTTCCCATCAGGATGTCGGCGCATCGGGCGGTCTTGCTGGACTTGTTTTACCATTGTCGAGGATGTCTTGTAACCGAGATTCCGAGTCTGATCGGGTCTTCTCGCTAGAAGGAATATCCTTCGTTGACCGTGAGAGCTTGTGATGGGCTAAGTTGGGACTCCCCTACAGGGATTTGAACTTTCGAAAGCCGTGCCCATGGTTATGGGCAGATGGGAATTTGTTAATGTCCGGTTGTAGAAAACCTGAAGTTGACCTTAATTAAAATACATCAACCGCGTGTGTAACCGTGATGGTCTCTTGTCGTCGGAGTCCGGGAAGTGAACACGGTGTTGGAGGTATGCTTGACGTAGGTTGTTCTAGGATCACTTCTTGATCATACATTTCTTGAACGTGCTTTGCCTTCTCTTCTCGCTCTCATTTGCGTATGTTTAGCCACCATATAGGCTAGTCGCTTGCTGGAACTCCACCTCATACCTTTTACCCTTCCTCTAAGCTTAAATATTCTTGATCACGAGGGTGTGAGATTGCGGAGTCCCAGTGACTCACAGATTACTTCCAAAACCAGATGCAGGGACCGATGATACCGCTCCAGACGATGCGCTTGAGCTCAAGTGGGAGTTTGATGAAGAATCTCGTCGTTACTATGTGTCTTTCCCAGATGATCAGTAGTGGTGCCCAGTTGTGGCGATCGGGGACTTTGTCGCATGTGGGGGTTGATCTTTATTTTGGTACCGTAGTCGGACCATGAGTGTATTGGATGATTGTAATGTTATTCATGTATTTGTGTTACGTGGCGAGTGTAAGCCAACTATGTACTTTTTCCCCTTATATCTATTTACATGGGTTGTTGTGAAGATTACCTAACTTGCGACATTGCGTTCAATGCGGTTATGCCTCTAAGTCCTGCTTCGACACGTAGGAGATATAGCCGCATCGAGGGCGTTACAACACTCAAACTTTTTATCTTTCTTGAGAAGTTCCGTGAGAGGTTTGGCCACTTTGCGGAAGTTCACAACAAAGCGGCGACAATAACTGGCTAGACCAAGGAAACTCCTAACTTGTTTAACTGTTTCAGGTGGAGTCCAATCAAGAACAGCTTGAACTCTCTCGGGATTGATAGCAATGCCCTTACCAGATATCACGTGGCCCAGGTAGGTCACCTCTGGCAACCAAAATTCGCACTTGGAGAACTTGCCATAAAGGCGGTGATCTCTAAGTTTTTCTAACACAAGTCTAAGATGTTCGGCATGCTCTTCCTCGTTCTTCGAGTAAATAAGAATATCATCGAGGTAAACCACGATGAACTTATCTAAGTACTCCATGAAGATCGAGTTCATCAAGCGGGAGAATGTAGCTAGAGCATTGGTTAGACCAAATGACATGACGGTGTACTCGTACTGGCCATAACGAGTGACAAAAGCCGTCTTAGGAATGTCACCATTTCTGATCTTGATTTGGTGGTAGCCTAACCTCAAATCCATCTTGGAAAAGACTGAGGATCTAGCGAGCTGATCATATGGATCTTTGATCGTGGGGAGCGGATACTTGTTATTTATCGTGACCAAATTAACGGGACGATAATCTACAACCATCCAGTCCGTACCATCATTCTCCTTGACGAAGAGAACGGGGCAAGCCCAAGGGGAAGAACTAGGAAGGATGAAACCCTTTTGCAAGGACTCATCAAGTTGTTTCTTTAGCTCGGCTAGCTCTAACGGTGCCATCTTGTGAGGTCTCCTAGAAATTGGGGCGGTTCCGGGGATAAGATCTATGACAAACTCTACATCTCTGTCAGGTGAAATACCTGGCAGTTCCTTTGGAAAGACATCGGGAAAGTCACGGACTACCAGGATATGTTCAAGGTGAGGAAGAGGGCTGGCATTAAGAGACTAGAGTTGACACTTTGCAATTTTGGTGGAGACAATGACTATCTTGCCAGAGGGGTGTGTGAGCTGAACAGACCTGGTGTAACAGTCAATCTTGGCATAATGAGCTTTCATCCAGTCCATACCCAAGATGATGTTAATATATGAAGACTTAAGGGATATCAAGGAAGCTAGGAATACAAGTCTGTCAACATGTATTTCATTGCCATAACTTATCCTAGAAGTTTGCCACTTGGATCCAGGAGTTTGAATGAGTAGTGGGGAGGGCATATCACAAAATGACATGTCGTGCAAGTGGGCATAACTTTCGGAAATGAAGGAGTGAGATGCTCCAGTATCGAATAGAACCGAAGCTGGATGACAGTTGACAAGGAGTGTACCAAGAACGACATCTGGATCATCATGAGCGTCTTTAGCTGAGACGTGATGCACGCGTCCAAGTTTAGTGGGAGCTGACTTGGTACTGATCATCTGGTGTGATGGCTTACTACCACGGCCAACAGACTTCTCGGGTTGGGGTGGAGCAACACGGGTCTGAGTGCAAATATGGGCAATGTGGCCTGGCTCTCTGCACTTGTAACAAATCTTGGAGGTAGGACATGGACCCGCATTGACAAGTGGTCTACAAATAGGCATGGGTGTAGTATACGGTTGAACTGGGTGAGGTGCCACACAAGAAGGCCTCGGTGTATAACTGGGAGGAAGAGAGGAGTTCGGAACCCAAATCCGGCGCTTCTGAGAACTAGAACCGGAGGAAGACCCCAAATCATGGGTGTGCTTACGAGACTCCTCGTAAGTGAGTTGAGCTGTCTTTGCATTAATGGCCTTGTTCACAAGAGCCTGGAATGTATTGCAATGATGCAAGTGGAGATCACGACGCAACTTGGGGTTGAGACCCTTCCGGAACCTAGCCTGCTTCTTCGCGTCCGTGGACACCTCTTCTATAGCATAGCGGGCATTGTTCTCAAACTCTCTACTATAAGCATCAACGCCCATCTTATCCTGGGTGAAACTACATAACTCTTCTATCTTGGGATCAATGAGAGCCTGAGGAATGTGATGCTCGCGAAAAGCCTCAGTGAAATCTCTCCAGGTAGGAATCTGTCCAGCTGGAAGCATAGCCTCATAGTTTTGCCACCAAAGACTAGCAGGACCTTCCAGGTGATATGTAGCATAGGTGACCTTGTGATCTTCAGCTACGCTCGCGGAACGCAGCTTGTGTGTGATACTACGGAGCCAGTCATCTGCATCGAGTTGTTCAATGGAATGATGGAAGGTAGGTGGTTTCAAACCAATGAAATCACAGATGGCCGCTGACTCTTTGCACTGGGGTGCGGTGTTCTCCTCGATACGTGCTAACAAGCGGTTAGACTCTCGCTTGTTCTTTTCCATCTCTAACATGAACTCTGCCAACGAAGGCTAGTCGGGAGGATCCTCATCCCTACCATCTCCGTGGTTCCGACTACAAGCAACAGAACTTCGGTTAACCAGCAACATCCTGAAGAATGAAACCAAGGAAAACAAGGATGGATTCAGCACCAACTATAGGATGCAGAAGGTAGCACAAGAAATTAGTATCTCTCGAACCCCGGGGACAATTCCCGGCAGCAAAACGGCAGTAAAATGCTCAAAATGAGACATTCTGCAAAAAAACGGGGTAGCACCATACTCAACATCATCACTCAAGGTTCTGAAATAGTACTAATCAACTACACCGGAAGTACTCGAACTGGAATATGACTTTGATCAACCAATCCTAAGAGACTACGGAGTAATAACACGTGATCCTGATAGACAGAAGAGGAAGCCTACTTCCTTAATCCCGTAGGAAAGATAGGATGACTCAGATAAGAAGGCATGAGGTATAAGGAGTAAAAAGAGCCTTACGTTCCCTTCCACAATCAATTCCCCTACATAACTAAAGAATTTCTAGACTCAACTTCGACCAGGTTGGCTTGGAAATCCTACAGGCAGTCTGGCTCTGATACCAAAGCTGTCGGGACCCCTATTCTAAGTCACAACGATCTAGCATGTAACACCTCATATCACTTCGCGGCCTGACGCACGGTATTCCCACGGGTGTCGCCTTACCATGGACCGGGACCGTTTGTGCCTTTTGGCTCACGTATATGATAGTATCGCTAGCATCCATATGATAGAGAACCTGGGCCGACATGACTAGTCGTGAACCCAAAGTGGCACTGACTTACAGGGACAGGCATACATGAAACAACATCGAGCATGTCGGTCATCAGCGTGTGAATCCGGGCTGTAGCAACTGGGCTAACAGGACTCCGGGAACCCGGGCTGTAGCAAGCTAGACAGGACTCCGGATGTCACCTCGTGACATTTCCCTGAAGGGACAGACACATGAACGAAGTGAATCACATGCCGGCCAGTCTAAGTGTTCCGGAGAAGTAGTGCTGGGCTAGCAGGACTCTGGGTAAACCGGGCTGTAGCGGACTACCATGGCTCGGTGGAAGCACTAGACTACATTTCCCCATAAGAGAGGCTACCAAGGATAGACAACTAGGTTGTCGGATCCCACACATAGCAATACACATTACACGTACGCATAACATGCAAGTATGTGCTGTACCACATGGCATCACAACATAACGCAAACTCATATAGATAAAGGCCCAGAAGATCCACATAGCATTAAATACAAACAGGGGTCACATGACCCATCATTCAGAGCATACAAGCAACGGAAGCATTACATGTCTGAGTACAGACAACTACAAAAGGAAAAGGTTGAGAAGCCAGACTATCTACAAGTCCCTCCCAAGGGTACAAGATCGTAGCTGAGGTAACAAGCTACTCGTCGAAGTCCAAGCGGTACTACTAGTGAGAGAGATGTCTCACCTGCAAAACATAAATAAAGCAAACGTGAGTACAAAGGTACTCAGCAAGACTTACATTAGATCCTATCATACATGCATTTGTATCAGGAAGGTAATGTGGGGTTTAGTTGCAGCAAGCCAGCTTTGACTCAGTGGCTATCCTATTTTACGACAACGAGAAACTTCTTTGAGGTGAGGCAGCGCACACGAGTCCACTAACGACCACATCAATACACTACTATGGATTCATCCCCGTCTCTCTACGAGAAGGCCATCCATAGCACTCACACTTGTGTTGTGCATTTTAGAGTATCCACTTTAAGTTGTCTATGTACCACATAAGCATCCAAGAAGTCCATAACCGCGGACCCGGCTATTCGAATAGATCATGATAACCCTGCAGGGGTGCACTTCTTCACACACGTGGGGTGGCCGGAGACGATTGCCACGGCAACCATGGCGGTGGCCGGAGCTACGGGAACGGTGGGTTCGGTGCTATGGAGCTCGGGAGGGGAAGCCGTCGGTGGCTACGGGCTCATGGAGGGACGCTGAGCACGTTGATGTGCTCGCCGCGGGCTACAGCGTCTGAAACGACGGCGGCGACATGGCTGTGCGGCGGTGAGCTTCGTTCACGGCGGCGCTAGCGCTTAGAGGCCACACGGGGCAACGGGGTTTGGGGCGAAACGAAGAGGGTCTCACTCCGCGTCATTTGGAGGGGTCAGCGAGCTCGGGGGAGGGCGGACGAAGATGTGGCGTTGCAGGCGATCTCGGGCGCTGGAGGTTGAAGACGACGACAGTGGCGACGCTCCAGGGCTTCCTGTGTCGCGTGGCTCGACGGAGAAGTAGCAGATGGTGGCGCAGAGCTTGCAGACACGGAGAGAGGGCGAGGGGGAGGTGGTGGCTACGGCAACGGCGAGCAGCGGCGACGGTAGCCCTCGGGCGGGTGAGAGAGAGAGAGCGGCAGAGGAGGGGATGCCATGGGAGATAGTGAGAGAGGTGCGGGGCGGCGCGTGGTGTCGTCCAGGGCGACGGGGGAGTGAGGCAGGCAGGCAGGAGGTGGCCGGGCGCGTGCGTGCATGCCGCGGGCACACGCCCCTGTCCTCCTAGCGGGAGGTGGAGGACAACTGGCACTGGCCAGTCGGCTGGGCCGGCCTGTTGGGCCACTGGGCTGCCGGGCTACATAGGGAGGTAAGTGCAGGTAAGGTTTTTCCATTTCTGTTTTCTTTTCTATTTTCTGGCATTTGTTTCTGATTTAGTAAAATACTAAACAAATTTATTTCCTTATGCCAATTTTTGTAGGAGCTAATGGTATTATTCCAGAGCTCCTCCATAACTAGCATATTTTTGGACATATGTTATATATATAACATATATATATCCAATGCAAATAATTATTGCATTAATTCCAAATGGCCAAAATAAATACTTATGATCTCCTGAAAATGTTGGTTTGATTTTTATCTCTATCCAATATTTTCAGAGAGCAACATGAGCATTTTCTTGGACCTTTTTGAGGCAATTTTTTTATTTGGTCATTTCTAGAATGATTCTGAGGGTTTCACAAATCCCCATTTCAAATTTAAATGGAATTTAAACATGATGCAAACATGAAGGCTAGCCTAGGTCATACCAGAACTAGGGATGTGACAATGCGCAAGTTTTATTCTTAGAAAGTCATGTATGGATAAAAAGAAAACTTATATGTTTGGCTTGTCGAGGGTCGACACGTGCGCTTGTTTTACATTTCTTCTTCCCAGGATCAGGCACATGACAAGAACCCTACAGTTTGTGCAGAGGAAAATATAGCAGCATATGACCTCTTCTACATGATCATGGCATGTTCATGCTAAGCTAATCATGCATGCATGTTGTTTCTAGGGCACCAACACTTCGTTTATTTATCTGTTGCTCAGGGTCTACACCTGGCTTTGTACAAAGGGTTACATGCAACATCGTCAAGGCTTGTACAAAAGGGTGACTGCCGGGGCAGGGCTTGACAGATGTACCTTACAGGTAGAACTTTCGTCGATGCTCAATATTCCATGAGTTTTGCATTTGAATGCCATCTTCGGTCTCCATACAGACTGTGTCAGGTCTGGTGACCCGTACTACCCGGTAAGGGCCTTTCCTCTTTGGAGTCAACTTGTTGGTACCCTTGGCGGACCGAACACTCCTAAGGCCAAGGTCGTCTTACTCAAGGCTCTGGGCATGGACCCTGCGGCTGTGATAGCGGCGCAGGGCTTGCTGGTAGCGTGCTACATGTACATCAGCCCGGAGACGGTTTTCCTCAAGGAGCACGGCGCCGTCACACTGGTGCTACTCTTGCTCTAATTCATCGTAGGCAAATACTCGAGGTGACCCGTATATGAGCTCCATGGGGGGGACTGCTTCTGCCCCACAGACTAGGGAGAAGGGAGTGTGGCCGGTAGCTCGATTTGGTGTCGTACGGAGGGACTAAAGAACCACGAGCGGCTAGTCGATCTAGCGTCTGCCACACTTTTGTAGCTTATCAAATGTTCTTGTCTTGAGTCCTCGCAGCACTTCAGTGTTCGCCCTCTTAGCTTGTCCTTTGCTTTTGGGATGGGCAACGGAGGCAAATGAAACCTTGCTTCTAAGGGTTTCAACATATTGCATGAAGGCTCGGCTTGTGAATTGGGTGTCGTTGGCAATGATGACTCGGGAGGGTACTCTGAAATGGCACACCAGTCCTTTCAAGAACTTGGTAGCTGATGGTGCGGTCAACTTCCTCATAGGCTCCACTTCGGCCACTTTGTAAACTTGTCGATCGCGACGTACATGAATTCAAAGCCCCCAGTAGCACAGGGGAAGCGGCCCAAGATGTCGAGCCCCCGGATCGAAAATGGCCATGATAAAGGGATCATCTGGAGAGCTTGAGCAGGTTGGTGGATGTTCTTGGAGTGTTACTGGCAGGCTTCACATCTGGCGACTAGCTCAGGTGCATCTTGGAGAGCCGTGGGCCAGTAGAAACCTTGCCATAAAGCTTTTCCAACCAAGGCCTTTGATCCAATACGAGAGCCGCACATGCCTTTGTGTATCTCTGTCAATAGTTCCTTCCCCTTCCCGGCAAATGCACTTCAATTTCACACCGTTGGGCCTCCTTATGTATAGCGTGTCATTGACAAACTGATACATACTGGCCCTCCGGGCTACTCTTTCGGCTTCTTCTTGCTCTTCGGGAAGTTCTCCAGTTTGTAGGTCGCGGACCATGTGTTGTGCCCAAGTTGGAGCTTGTGGCTCGACAACCAGGATCAATGGCACCTCCTCACTCATGGGAGCGCCTACCTCAACCACAAGGACTCGTGATCCTATAGAAGAGTGCGGCTCGACAAGCAAAGTGGGGTTGTTCTCGGGAGCTCCTCTACCGGGGTCCTCTAAAGGTTCTACCGTTAAGGGCTTGCCGGAGTCCAGCTTCCTCCTTCTCCTAGTCATCGCCAACAAAGAGACTGACGGTTGAGTCAGATGAAGTATAAAGGTCCCTGGTTCCACATGGAGCTTTTGTGCAGGAGACTTTGATAGACAATCAGCAGTGTTGTTTTCCGTTTGCAATCCGTCAAAGTGTTCCTCCAAATTTCTCACTTCTTCAACGTATGCCTCCATTAACGGGCTGTGGTAATCCTTGTTGACTTTCCATATCAAAAGCTGTGAATCTCCATGGATGATCAGCTTCTTATTTCCTAACTCTATCACAACCCTAAGCTCGGCAAGGAGCCCTTCGTACTCAGCAGTGTTGTTGGTAGCCTTCTCTCGGGGAAAGTGCATCTAGACCACATACTTGAGGTGCTCTACAGTGGGTGCAACGAAGAGCACGCCGGCTCCCGCACCTTGCAACGAGAAGGCAGAATCAAAGTACATGATCCACTCTTGGGGCGCTTCTTTGCCGAGGATAACTATTTTTGGTGTCTCTTCGTCTAGAGTAGGTGTCCATTCTGCGATGAACTCCGCCAGTGCTTGTCGGTGCAACAAACCCTCGGTCCACTGCCCATACTGTGCACAGGCATGACAACGAGATTGAGGCAACAGCTTAAGTCAGAGATTGAAGGACCAAGAGATTTGAAGAACCAACATACAGTTCAGAGAGTCCAAGATCAGGCCTAGGGAGCAAGATATCGTCAAGAGAAGGGCCTCCCTTGTCGGGCAGGCGAGCCCGGCAAGGGGCGAGGCCGCCACCAGAAGTAGGCAACCCATGCACCCGAGTAAGGTCTGCTGGGGCTCGCGGGGGTAGAACCACCCCACCAACCACTCAAGCATGACCCACGTCGTCAATCAGTGCGGTGTCAAGCCGCGGGATGATTAAGAGGCAGCCATTCACCACATGGCAGCCATTTCCTATAGAAGAAACCCACAGATGACATCCGTCCTGCGACTTGTCGAGAGAATAGGTGCGGATCTGGCAAGATAGTCTGGCAAGCCTTGTCGGGCAACCTGCGATATGACACTAAGCGGTGCATTTAATGCACCCTGTCAGCCCGCAGAGTGAGGTATGATAGCACTGTTTGGTATGATGTCAGCGGATAATGACTACTTTGCCATTGTGGTGACCCCTTAATCTAGAAAAGGAGGCCCATGGCACCCGTAGGAGGTGTTAGAAGGTTGCAAAGTTGACGAACCAACACGACCATACGCGCGTAGTCACTATGGCCCTATGGCGACCACTGCCGGGAAAGTGTACTACGTTGCACCATCCTCATTCCACCATCAATCCACCAAAGCAGGAGTAGGGTCTTACGCCTTGCGGCGGCCCGAACCTGGGTAAATTGCTTGTGTGCTCTCTACCGTGCTACCGTGCGCTGGTCTACTCTTTGTGCAACACGACATCCCCCTGCCGAACCAGCAAGGGGCTTCCTGGTCACATAGGTGGTCGTGGATATCCCGTGACATCTTTGGCGCGCCAGGTAGGGGGCTCGCTTGCACGAACCTGAAAGCGTGCGCAGCGCATCATGTTCATCACCATCTTCGTCTTGGACGACACCATCGACCATGGTGCCTAAGAAGAAGAAGTCAGGCCCATCGACCCATCCGTCCACCTCCAAAGCTGCGCCGCCCGCGGCCAATAGTGCCTCGGAGGATGCAAGGGAGAGCGAGGACATGAACGATGCTGGGGGCGTGATTGGAGCAGGTGGCGCCACCGCCACTCCCCCCGCAGCCGACACAGGGGCTGGAGATGTCAAAGGAGAACACCATCAGTAAGGCCTTGGCGGTCACGCTCCACAAGGTGCGGGCGAGGGGGTCGCTCCGTTTGCACCCTCTACTCCCACTGACGGGCACAGCCGTAGCAACGTTGCTCGGTCCGGGGTGAACCATCACCCTCCGGCCACCCCCACCGCGGGAGCGACCACAGCCCATGCGCCTCCTCCCGGACGAGCCGACCAGACCGCTGCGCTCGACGGAGCCGTTGACCCTCGAGCACCAACGCCGCGCGACCCCGCTGCCCAGGTGGTCGTCCCACAGCTGCGTGGACGTGGCACCACCGTCGTCGCCGCCCTAGCACCGGCAAGAGCCAGGCGATGATGCGGTCGACGTCAGCATTATCTATGCCAAGCACAGCCACAGAGACTATAGCGCAAGCTCAGTTGCTACTGAGGTTTCCGCCAGCAGCCGAGCAGATGGATGAATGGTGTTCCACCATCCAGAGCCTGCTCGGTTTTGCCGAAGCTGGGGGCTCACGACGAGCTAGCCCGCCACGACCTCCCCAAGCGACAGCAACAGCCCGTACCGCTGGCTGAACAAAGGGGCCCGTCCCCATGGTGGAGTCCCCACCATGGCAGCCGACGCGGAAGCAACTGAATCAAGACCCCAACGATGTCTCAGTGGCCTCTTCTGACCCTTGAGCACGTCCAGGACAATGTCGAGCACCGGAGGATAGGAGGCGGGGAGACGCATGCGTAATCATAGATCGGCCCCGCGATGACCTCTGCCAGACTGACCGGTGTGGCGGCCTCAACGTCGACGAGCCTGCACTCGGTGTTGGCAAGTGCCTTCCTTTTGAGGTCGGCTGCCCTGCCTTTACACGAGAGCTGCGGCAAGTCCGTTGGCCATCCATTCGCACGTTCAAGCCAGAGATACCTGAGAAGTACGATGGAATACTGAACCCGGCAAAGTTCCTGAGCATCTACACCATCGATGTTCAACCTGCCGGGGAAGAGATGAGAAGGTGTTCGCCAACTACTTCCCTTTGGCTGTCAAGTCCAACATGAGGTCTTGGCTAATGCACCTGCCAGAGAACTCCATTTCGTCATGGGAAGACCTGTGCCACGAGTACATCGGTGCCTTCACCGGTGGCCACTAATAGCCCGGCAGGCCCAGCATCCTGCAACTTCTCCAGTAAAACGAAGGAGAAACTCTTTGTAAGTATTTACAGAGATTCAATAAAGTTCATAGGAATATTCCAAATATCCATCCTGTAGCCATTATAGCGGCCTTCCAGTCCAATGTGCACAACCGCCGCATTCGTTCTAAGATGAATGTGCAGCTGACCAAGACTTTGAAGGAGCTATACACGATGGTGGATAAGTGTGCTCCAATGGAGGAAGGAAGGAAGTTGCTCGGAGAGGAGGATTGCATCGATGTTGATTCAAAGGATGAAGATTAATCAACCAGTCAGAGGAAGGGCAAGAAGCACAGTAAGAAGCTAAGAGATAAGGCAATGATGATTGTAGAAGGTTCGGGCACACCTAGTGCCGATAAGAAGGCCAAGGATGAGGCCCCCATCAAGGAAGTTGCCGATTGCACAGCCTCCCGGGAAGCCGATGTTGCCGAGAAAGCTGGGACCAAGGGCCATGACCTTCAGGAGTGTTACCAGGTTGAGCCATGACCAAGGGCCATGACCTTCAGGAGTGTTACTAGGTTGAGCAGCTTGTCAAGAAGTAGAGGGCAGAATATGATATGCATGACAAGGAAAAAGCTCAGAATGCCACTAGCGGAAACGACCGAGCCAGTGAAGCAAATCGCCCCGGCAAACCCTTTTGGAACCAAGGAAAACTCGCCAGGAGTCAAAAGAAGGAAGTCTGTGATGATGTGAGTAATGAAGGGAGTGAAGAGGAAACAAGTGAGTGGGAATTTCAGAAGGCCACTGACGCCCTATGCATTGATGGGTTGCATCTTTGCATGCCTCCCACCGCCAGCTCAAGCGATGGGCACGAGAGATCATTGTCGTGGAGCCAGCACCAGATGCCCGGAAACCCCTCACATGGTCCCGCACGCCAATCATCTTTGATGAGGAGGATCATCCTGGCCGTACCACCACTGTAGGATGCTTGCCATTATTGGTCTCCCTGACAATTCGCAACCTCAATGTCACAAAGATGTTAGTGGATGGCGGGGCCGGGGTGAATCTGGTTTCCCCATCAGTCATCAACAAGCTTTAGATAGGGGAAGAAGAGCTAGAGGTTACCGGCACATTTCAAGGAGTTAACCCCGGCAAGAGCCATCCTAAATGGAAGATTACGTTGCCGGGACGTTTGGGGGAGAGATGAACTACCAGACAGAGAAGGTTGTGTTTGATGTGGTTGATCTCCCCTTGTCGTACAATGGGATTCTAGGGCGCCCGGCCCTGGCCAAGTTAATGGCAGCATCCCACTATACTTATAACACTCTGAAGATGCCAGCGCCACTGGGAGTCATCACTATCCCATCAGATGAGAAGGATGCAATTATCTGCGTGGACAAGATGTACGGATACGCAGTCGCAGCAGAGACTGCTGCAGCAATAGCCTCCGCCAAGGAAAGCAAAGGAAAGAAAAGGGATTGTAGGACCTCCCGCAAGGAGTCCGGGAAGCGTGCCCCCTTCGAGTGCATGGCACCCGTTGACAACGTGCCAGAGTGTTCCAATAGCAAGAGATCCAAGGTTGCTGCACCCCAAGTGAAGAAGGTCACAGCAGGGCTGGCTGGCGTTGACGGTACTTTCACCATCAGTGCCACTCTTGATAACAAATAGGAAAGCGTGCTCTTTGCCTTCCTACAGGCGAATATCGATGTGTTTGCCTGGCAATTGTAAAACCCATGGTGCGGCTATATCTCCCACGTGTTGGAGCACGACTTAGAGGCATAACCGCATAGTAGGCAAGTCGCAAGAGGGGTAATCTTTACACATCCTATGTACTGAATAAGAAAGGGATAAAGAGTTGGCTTACAATCGCCACTTCACACAATACATAAATATAGCATTACATCATCCAGAATACAGTCAAGGTCCGACTATGGAACCAAATAAAGAAAGACAACCCCAAATGCATAGATCCCCGATCGCCCCAACTGGGCTCCACTACTGATCATCCGAAAAGGAAACATTGTAACGTCCTGAATCCTCGTCGAACTCCCACTTGAGTTCGGTCGCGTCCACTGTCCTAGCATCATCGGCACCTGCATTTGGTTTTGGAAGTAATCTGTGAGTAACGGGAACTCAACAATCTCACACCCTCGCAATCAAGACTATTTAAGCTTATGGGTAGGAAAAGGTAGTGAAGTGGATCTGCAGCAAGCACTAGCATATATGGTGGCTAACTTACGCAAATGAGAGCGAGAAGAGAAACAAAGAATGGTCAAGAAGCTACAAAGATCAAGAAGTGATCCTAAAACTACTTACGTTCAAGCATAACACAGGACCATGTTCTCTACCCAGACTCCGCCGAAAAGAGACCATCACGGCTGCACACGCGATTGATTCATATTAATTAAGTTAAGCTTCAAGTTTTCTACAACCGGACATTAACAAATTCCCATCTGCCCATAACCTCGGGCACGGCTTTTGAAAGTTCAAAACCCTGCAGGGGTGTCCCAACTTAGCCCATCACAAGCTCTCACGGTTAACGAAGGATATTCCTTGTCCCAAGAAGACCCGATCAGACTCGGAATCCCGGTTACAAGAGATTTCGAAAATGGTAAAACAAGACCAGCAAAGCCGCCCGAATGTGCCGACAAATCCCGATAGACATATCTCGTCCTCGGGGCACACCGGATGTGCAAGATGTCAGGTTGGCATACACCCTGGTTGCCCAGAGGGCGCCGGACATCGCTCAGGTTGGACCAACACTTAGAGAAGCACTGGCCCGTGGGGTTAAAATAAAGATGACCGTTGAGTCCGCGAAACCCAAGGGAAAAAGGCTTAGGTGGCAAATGGTAAAAGCAAGGTTGGGCCTTGCTCGAGGAGTTTTATTCAAGCTGAACTATCAAGGGGTTCCCATTATAACCCAACCACGTAAGGAACGCAAAATCAAGGAACAAAACACCGGTATGACGAAAACTAGGGCGGCAAGAGTGGAACAAAATACTAGGCATAAGGCCGAGCCTTCCACCCTTTACCAAGTATATAGATGCATTAATGTAAACAATATATAATAATGATATCCCAACAATAATCATGTTCCAACAAGGAACAAACTCCATCTTCACCTGCAACTAGCAACACTATAAGAGGGGCTGAGCAAAGCGGTAACATAGCCAAACAATGGTTTGCTAGGAAAAGTGGGTTAGAGGCTTGACATGGCAATATGGGAGGCATGATATAGCAAATGGTAGGTATCATGGCATAGCAAAAGAGCGAGCAACTAGCAAGCAAAGATAGAAGTGATTTCGAGGGTATGGTCATCTTGCCTGCAAAGTTCTCCGAGCTGACGAAAGCTTGATCCTCGTAAGCGAACTCAACGGGTTCCTCGATCACGTAATCGTCTCCCGGATCTACCCAAAGCAAGAGCACAGGGAAAAGAAACCACAATCAACAATGATGCAATGCGCAAGCAACATGATTCAAAACATGACATGATATGCGGGATGTGATATGCAATGCATATGCGTGCTCCAGAAGGAAAATATTGAACCAGGCCTCAACTTGGCAAACCAAGTGTGCCTCTGGAAAGATGAGTTGATTTCGGTTGAAATCGATATAAAGATCAGCGGAATCGGATGCACGGTTTGCAAATGGCAAGCAAAACAATAAGGTCACAATTCTGCGATTAACAGCACAATGCCATCTAGAATGCAACAAGAAACTAAGCTACTGCACTCCAACTTAGTAACAAAGCACATGTCAGTGATCTACTCAAGATGCGTGACAAAAGATGAACACTGAGCTATGGCTAAATAACACAAGAGCAGGTTCAAACAAGCATGGCAAAAGTGCAAAAGATATCTGCTTCACAGACTACAGGAACATAACAGATCAAACAAAGGCATGGCATGAATCTACTCAAAGCATATAACAAAAGTCCCATACTGACCATAAGCCAAAAGGGCACAGAAAATATGATGGCACCCATGTAAACATAGAAAGTTCCGTTAACAGATTCAGACATGGAAGAAAACTGGGCATGGCATAAACAGAATTATGAAGGCATCTTTGCGAGCTCAATTCACTCACCACAAGGCATTGCATGACAAGCTAAGCATACTACCAGCAAGAAGACGTATTCATGAAGCTATCCAAAGCAAGAAAAAACTCATAGCATGCATGGATCAACTACAACAACCTTGGCAAAATTGATTAACACGTAAACAATCTTCGAGGAACATTTTGTAGCAAAAGTAGAGCAAGATTGAGTCACGCTAGGGCACTCCATAAATGCAAACAGGGGCATGGATGGATAGAGAACAACCATATGTCCAAATCATACTTACTGGACATACTCAAAAGAAGCATGGATCTCTCTATAGCAACATGAATACATGGCATAAAAAATAACAACAGGGAAATGACTTAGTGAAATTCTAAGTCCCTGGAAACAACAATATTACGAGAGCTACTTTGCATGCTTGTGCTAGTCACCACATTGATCACAAAAATACATGGCATACACCTCTGTAAAGATGGCATGGCATAGCCCAAAACACATGTAATTCTCAAGCCCATATGCAGCACCCAACAAATGTAGCAAAAATGGCAAATGCTCATATTCTGCTAAAAATCAGCACCTAACATTTTATAGCACTCTTGCATCAGTGATTTGGGAATCAAGATGGACTAAAACAAGAATGTCACAATGAAATGAAATGAAATGAAGAGCACATCACGATGAACATTTTGATATATTGCACGCCCAAAACGGAGTTGCGAGCAGGAAGTTATGCTAGGTCAAACAAGTGCACACGCGATGAAAAATACTGGGACTTGGTGGAAATTTCGAAGTCAACCTCAGCTTCAGATCAGATCTAGGGTTGGCACGGACAGCAGGGTTCGCCGGAGTTCCTGCTGGAGACGTACGCGAGGAGGAGGCTGGGGCTGGGGAAGAGGTCGGCGAGGAAGCGGTTCCGGCCAGATCTCGCTAGATCTAGCGCGGAGGAGGCCGGGCGACAAGGAACTTGCCAGGGCGACGCGGCGGACAGCGACTGGAGCTGGGCGGCGCGGCGACCGGCGTCCGATGGGAAGCGGCAGAGCGGCGGGGTCACCCTCAGGCGGCGGCGGTGGGGAGCGGGCCCGCGGGGGCCGGATCTGGGCCCTGCGGGCCTCGGCGGCGCATGGGTCGGCGGCGGACACGTGGCGTGATGCCACTGGCTGCGTGCGGTGGCGTGGGCGTGTCCGGCCTAGACGGACACATCCGGTGGCGGCGGGGAAGGATTTTTAGGGTTTGGAATGCGAATTTCGGAGGGGGAGGTGTTTATATAGGTAGATGGAGCTAGGAAAGTCCAAATGGAGTGTGGTTTTCGGCCACGCGATCGTGAGCGAACGGCCGAGAGGATGGAGGGGGTTTGGATGGGTTATTGGGCCACTTTGGCGGGGTGTTGGGCTACAACACACACGAGGCCTTTACGGTTCCTCGGTTACCCGTTGGAGTATCAAATGGACTCCAAATGGCACGAAACATGACAGGCGGTCTACCGGTGGTGTACCAAGGCCGCATGGCAAATCTCGGTCCATTCTGAGAAAGTTTAACACCCGCACACAAAAAGAGACAAAAGGGGGCGCCGGAGGACGTAGGAGTGTCGGATTGCAAAACGAACAACGGGGAAAATGCTCGAATGCATGAGACGAACACGTATGCAAATGAGATGCACATGATGCATGATATGAAATGCATGACATGGAACAAATGCAAAACGAAGACAAAACCCAACCACAGGGACAACTCATAACTTAGAGCCGAAAATGGCAAGAGTTGGAGTACAAATATGGTAATTGACATCTAGGGTGTTACAACACTCCACCACTACGAAAGGATCTGGTCCCGAGATCTAGGACTGAAAGAACTCCGGGTATTCAGAACGAAGGTGGTCCTCGCGTTCCCAGGTGTCTTCTCGGTCGGAATGGTGTGACCACTTCACTTTCAGGAATTTGATAGACTTGTTGCGAGTCTTGCGCTCAGTTTCTTCAAGAATAGCAACGGGATGCTCATGATAAGACAGGTCTTCTTGGAGATCAATCTCTTCGAAGTTGATGGTGCGGTCTGGAGTCTTGAAACACTTGTGAAGCTGTGACACGTGAAACACGTCGTGCACATTTGCAAAGTTTGATGGAAGCTCAAGTAGATAGGCGAGATCGCCTCTTTTTGCCAATGATTTAGAAAGGACCCACGTATCTAGGGGCAAGCTTCCCTTTGATACCGAAGCAATGAGTGCCTTTCATTGGAGAGACGCAGAGGTAGACATGGTCTCCTATCACGAAAGCCAAGTCACGATGGAATTTTCACGGATGAATTTACACATTTCTTCACCTTCTGTGATTAAGTCATTGCCAAGAAGTTGGCATTCACCAGTCTCTCACAAATTAAGAAGAGTATGACACTTTCTGCCATAGAGAATCTCGAATGGGGCCTTGCCCGAACTCGCTTGGAAGTTGTTGTTGTAGGAGAACTCGGTATATGGAAGACAATCTTCCCACTTCATACCGAAAGAAATGACACAAGCCCTTAGCATATCTTCAAGAATTTGATTTACTCGCTCGACTTTTCCACTAGTTTGAGGATGGAAGGCTGTGCTGAAGCGAATGTTGGTGCCCATGGCCTTCTGGAAGGAATCCCAAAACTTAGAAGTAAAGATGCTTCCACGATCCGAAGACATCAACTGTGGAATGCCGTGCAAAGAGACAAACCTGGAGGTATATAGCTCTGCCAACTGAGCTGCTGTGATAGATTCTTTGATAGGAAGAAAATGAGCCACTTTAGTAAGCTTGTCGATGACAACAAAGATAGCATCATTTCCACGCTTGGAATTGGGAAATACCGTCACGAAGTCCATCTCAATGTGGTCAAACTTCCATTTTGGAATGGCAAGAGGTTGGAGGATACCAGCTGGTCGTTGGTGTTCTACTTTCACTCTTTTGTAGACATCACATTTATTCACGAACTGAGCAATTTCTCGCTTCATTCGAGTCCACCAATACGACTGCTTGAGGTCATGGTACATCTTTGTACTTCTAGGATGAATAGATAGGAGTGAATTGTGAGCCTCGTTCATAATGACTTTACGAAGGTCACCTTTAGGAACAACAATTCGATCCTCGAAGAATAGAGTATCTTTGTCATCAAGGCGATATCACTTGTACTTGGGTTGGCTCTTGGCAATCCCATTCTCCACCTTCTTCACCATTGCATCAAGAAGTTGAGCCTCACGAATCTGATCTTCCAAAGTAGGAGAGACTTGGAGGTTGGCAAGGAATCCTTGAGGAACAACTTGGAGATTAAGTTTGCGGAAAGCTTCACAAAGATCCGGTTGGAAGGGCTTGAGAATTAAGCTGTTGCAGTAAGCCTTCCTGCTCAAAGCGTCAGCAATGACATTAAACTTGCCTGGAGTATATGCAATACTCGTATTATACTCTTGAATCATTTCGACCCAACGAGTCTGCCTGAGGTTGAGGTTGGGCTAATTGAAGATGTACTTGAGACTTTTATGACCAGTGAAGATGTCCACTTTCCTTACGAACAAGAGATGTCTCCATGTTAAAAGAGCATGGACAACTATCGCCAACTCAAGGTCATGAGTGGGTAGTTCTTTTCGTTGGCACTACAGGAATCAGCTACTTCGCCGTCTGCCATGATGGACGGCAAAGGCATGAACGGCGGACAGCAAAAGTCTCCGGCAAAGTAAGGTCCGGCAAATAGCTACTTTGCTGTCTGCTTTACACGGCTGACGGCAAAGGGGCCTTTGCCATCAACATCAAACGGCAAAGAAAGCAGACGGCAAAAATTGCATTGTTACTCCGTTAGGTGGCTAACGGCAGGCCTTTGCCGTCCGCCGCTGACGGCAAAATTTGTCCTTCCTTTGCCTTCCGCCGTATGATGTCAGCTAGATGTCACTACACGGCAGGCCTTTGCCATCCGCCGCTGATGGCAAAATTGTTTACTCTTTGCCGTCTGCCACTGTAGGCAAACTGACCAAATTGGTCAGCTCCCAGGAAGCACAGTTGGCTGCCATGTGGCTTCTTTGCCGTCCGCGGCTGACGGCAAAGAGCCCGTTGCCGTCGGTGGCAGACAGCAAAGAGCCTGCATATTTGTCGGATTTCGGGTTCCGGCAGACCCTTGATGTTCGAACACTGGGGTGCGCGTGGAGATTTCGCCTCCTACCTACCTGCACTCCTCCACCTCACTAGGATCTAAACTAAGGAAAGAACAACACAAGAGACACAAGGTTTATACTGGTTTGGGCCACCATTGTGGTGTAATACCCTACTCCAGTGTGTGGTGTGGTGGATTACCTCTTGGGCTGATGATGATGAACAATACAAGGAAGAACAGCCTCGCGGGGGTCTACTCTTGGCTGGGGCGATGAACTGCTGGGAGTAGCTCAGTCACCCCTCTCTCTCTCTTCCTGATCTTCTCTATCTTTCCAACTCTCTGGCCAGCTCGTTTTCCCTGCCTCCCCTTTGCTCTGTGGGTGGCTGGTCCTATTTATAGAGGCCCTGGTCCTCTTCCCAAATATCGAGCGGCAAGGGCGCCAACAATGGCGGGCTAATTTGAAGGGGGACAGCTAGTATGAACTATCTTGACAAAAGTAGTCTTCGCCTGTGCAAAGCTCTAGTGATGACGCCGTCTTGGGCTCCACGGTGACCTCCGTCTCATAGTCCTCCTGGTCTTGGTCTTGTTGCACCAAAATGGCAACCTTTCTCTGATGCCTCGGTACTCCGCGGCTGCGCTTGCCCCCTTTGCACCAAAGAGGAAGGGAGGACGCTGCGCGGGCTGGCACCTGCCTGGCGCCCCCAGTCGTCATGGCTTGCGTCACGGGCACCTCGTGAGATACCCCGCCTTGATCTCTCCGCCTCCTTGTGAGCCAGCCTGACGAGGCCGCGCCTGAGGAAGCTCCGCGTCGTCCGCCCCGCAAGGCTTGGCCCCTTGCGACGGTCTTGGGTTTGTGTTGGTGAAGATGGGCCGCGCTGGGCCCCCCTTTGAGCCACGCCGCGGGCCGCAGGCAGGCAAGTCTGGGGACCCCCATTCCCAGAACACCGACAATAGCCCCCGGGCCCAAGGCGCGCCCGGACTTGGCCGTGCAGGGAGGCTGAAGGGCAAGAGCGAAGCGCCGTGGGCCCTAACAGCCTGCGGCCTTGGGCGCCGCGTGGCGGTTGGTTGGATGTGGGCGCCCTTGCAACCGCGCGAGTTCATAAAGGAGCGGCGTCCACCTAGGCTTTGCTTCTTGATTTTCCCGGTTGCTGCTCAGATCCCCTTTCTTGCGCCTCTCCTTCCTTCCTCCAAAGTTTCTAGATCGGCTCCGACTGTGTGACCTAGGAAGCCATGGCGCCTCGTCAGCCCCCAGCCGTGGCTTGGTACTTGTCTGCCCTGGACCCGCCGAACGTGTTGGAGGCGAGCCTCGCCCGGTTGCGCCGGATGGCGACGGCGCGGGGCATCAACAGGGCGAAGGTGTTTAAAGCCGGCTCTGCAAACCCCTGAGGGTCAAGGGAGCACCTTCTATCCGCTCTTTGTAAGTGCCATTGGTGCTGGCCTGGTGCCTCCCTTCTCCGAGTTCTTCTTCTCTGTCCTCCGCCACTATAAGCTACAAGCCCTACATCTCCACCCCAACTCCATCCTTCTCATGGAAATCTTCGCTTATTACTGCGAGGCTTACGTAGGGGTGCAGCCCTCAGTGGCCTTGCTGCGCCACTACTTCTACCTCCGGACCTCTCGTGGTACTGCTTCCGCGTGCGCGAGCTTCGTCGCGTACGGTGGCGCCATTGCCATTTCGAACCCCGGGAAAAGGATTGAGGGCTTCAGGAGCAAGTGGGTCTTGGTGGATGCTGGGCGCATCCACCCTCGGCTGATCTCGCCCACGGAGCAGCCCACGAGCTCCAGCGATTGGGGTCGAGCAGAGCTCACGGACCCCCGCGCGAAGCTGATGTTGGAGAAGATGGACGCGGATCTGAGGCCGGCCAACATGGCGGCGGCGAAGCTGACCGGCGCGTCGCTGCTGAGGGAATTCCTGGAGCACCAGCCGACCCCGCTTCGGCAGTACTCACTTCCGATGTGGAGGCCCCGTCCGAGCCACGCGGCCTTAGCCAACGGAGATCTGGCTGCGGTCCTCCAATCTCTGGTCGGGGAAGATGTGGCGAGGTTGGCGGGCGCTCCTACGCCCTTGTTCCTCCGCGACGACTGGGAGCAGGTAGTGGAGTCCATGCCTGTCTTCAACGGGGATGGGCCCGTGCCCGCGGAAACTCCCGAGGAACCGGTGGACGTGCCCTCCGACGACTCCAGCGAAGAGGAGGAATGAGGGGAGTGGGGAAAAGGGCCTGACTCCGAGGCGACTGACGGAGAGTCGAGGGCTCCCCTCCCCTGGCGTCGGTCCCGCGTTCTCCGCCTCTCTCCGAGCGATGGCGACGAGGATGACGATGAAGACGACGACGAGGACAACGACGAGCAGGACGGCGGGAGCTCACCCCCGATCCCTAAGAAGGACAGGACCGGGCTGTTCTCCCGTGGGTCTGCCCCATCCCCGGGGCGGACCGCAGATGCGCCTTCCGCCTCCAAGCTTCCCGAGGTTGATGCTTCCAGCCGGCTTTCAGGCTTCAAATTCGGCCGGAGGCCGCTTGAGCTCACTGGCAACGACCCGTAAGCGTTCGATTCTTGTCTTTATATCTTGCTCTGCTTCTGAAGCTTGACGTCCGCATCTCTTGGATAGGTTGGCTCCCTCCGCAAAGAAGCCGAAGGGGGCTCCCGAGGTTCCATCTGTGGCAGTGCTTCTACCCGCGAAGGAGGGTGACCGCGACGCACAGGCTTCTACTGCCCGGTCGTCCTCGCGAGGCCTGGCTGAGCCGGCTAGGGCGAGCTCAGCCCCCACGGCCCAACTGGCTCCCGAGGATGCTCTGGCCGCGCTGCCGCCTTCTCCTCCTACTCCATCGGCTGCTGTCTCTCTGACTCCTTCTGCCATTCTGGATCATGCTGTTGCTGAGCTGGACCGACTGCGTCAGGATCTTCTTGGCGCCGACCCCCGCTTGGTGGCCGGGCGCTTGGAGCTGGCTTCAGGATGGGTTCGCTCCGATGCTTCGATTCGGGCAGCGCTGGTCCAGGCCTTGACGGCATGTGACGAGGAGAAGCAGGCCATCCTTGAAGCGAAGGCTACTCGTGATGCAGCCCTGGGGGAGGTGGTCGACGTCCGTGGCCGTTGCAAGGCGCTGGAGGGCGAACTGCAAGGTTTGCGGGACCAGCTCGCGAATGAGGTCCGCCTTCGCCAAGAGCAGGAAGAAAGCGTGAAGGCTCGCGAGGCGGCACTCAAGGAGAGGGAGGTCAAGCTCAAGAAACGCCGCGACTGCCTAGGCATGCTGGAGCAGGAGTTGGGGGCGAGGAAGGCCAAGCTGGACGACGAGGCCCTGGTTCTTGCCGAGGACCACGTGGCCTTCGCGGAGATGGAGGCAAGGGCTCGCTCCTCACCGAGGACGCTTTACGACAGCGGCCTGGAGAGCCCACTGGCTGGCGCCGAGGACCGCCCCGCCAAGCTGCTTCCCTTCCTAGTTCACGCTCTTGAAGATGCCGCCCTTGGCCTTGGCCCCGCGGCCGAGGCCGAGGCGCGTGTCCTGTCTTCTGCTGCAATGACGCGGGTTCTCACCCACATCTACCTTCGCGATCCCGGTGTCGACCTCAACAGCCTGCTGGAGCCAGTGAGGGCGAGCGTGCCGCTGCCGCTGCCGAGGCCGTGAAGGGTTGTGTAGAGGCCCTATTGGGGAAGTTCCGGGCCTTCAGCACCAAGCCGAAGCAAGGCGCTGCCGACCCCACCGCTCCGTGAGGAGTACCCAATCCGCACTGCTCCGACAAGTGACTCCGTCGCGGCTCCTGTCCTGCCTTTAATTCCTGCACATGTATCATGCCTCGGGGAGGCATTTAAACTTGCGTTTGGCATCGAGATAACAGTGTGGACTGTAATATTTGCTTTTGAATTCCTTGAAATGTGTGCCTTTCCTTCCTACTTGCTTATGTTCTACGCCGGCAGAGCCCGGCCCCGCGCATGCCTCACCCAGCGTTGGTCCCAACCGGAAACCAGGATGGGGCCAAGGAGTGAGGGGCCACATGACAAGTTAGGCTCCTGAGTCGCGATGCTCAGGAGTCCCCCTTGGTGCATGAACAGCAAGTAGGGAGGTGTGATGCGGGTGGATCTACCGTTCTACGTCTGCAGAGCCCGGCCGCGCGCGTACCTCACCCAGCGTTGGTCCCGACCAGAAACCAGGATGGGGCCACGGAGTGAGGGGCTACGTGATCAGTTAGGCTCCTGAGTCGCGATGCTCAGGAGTCCCCCTTGATGCATGAATAGCTAGTAAGGAGGCGTGATGC